>NW_006292696.1:3629756-3656885 GCF_000327345.1 Myotis davidii | reverse complement strand
CTCTAATTAATCTCCTTTCAATGTACATGAATTTCTTGCACCAGGCCACTAGTCTATAATAATAAAAGTGTAATATGCTAATTAGACCAAACATCCTTCTAGACAACCTTCTGGACGAAGCCAGGGCTACGGGGCCAAGGCAGCGGCCAGAGCGGCGAGGGCTGAGCCCCTTGCATGAATTTTGTGGTGTATGTGTGTGTGTGTGGTGTGTGTTTGTGTGTGTGTGTGTGTGTATTTTAAGCAAAATGGAAGTGAACTTTATTACAGTGAAAGTAGTAAAGCTCTTGGCACATGAGAGGGCCCCCAAAAGGGTTGTCCGAAAACATATATTTTTGTTCAGCACAGGCACAGCAGGTGAGAAAGTGCCTATTCTTGTTAACTAAATTAAAATATTTTAAGGGTAGTTTTAACAGTTCAGGATATTCATTTAACACATTGACTAAATGCTTAGCCCCATAAAAGATCTGCCTCTACTGAACTAGCTCTCATTTGTGTGTGTATGCTGACATCTTGAGTGGTTACTTGTACAGTGTCAATAACCGATGACTGAAGAACCAAATTGGCCTGCCTCTTAAAACCAATCTTGATCTTCTGTAACACATTGACATCAACGAGGCACTCACCAAGGATGCTAGAGATGCCCTTCTTTGCACCTAATACCCACTTTCCTTACATCCTTAGCCACACACCTCTATATTCTTGGGTGTGTGTATAATTTGTCCAGCTATAAGTCTCTATTTCCCAGCCTCCCTCACAGATGAGTTATATGTACATGTCATTGGTTGGGACTTGAGAGGAAGCTGACTTTCCTGGGAGCTATGTCTTTTTGTTCTTTTTTGCTCCCTCCTTTCAGCTGCCTGGAGCATTCACTTAATGCCTGGAGCTTCAGCAGCCATTAGGGACCATGAGGCAATCTAGAGGAGAGCAACCAGACAATACGGGTGATAGAACAGGGAGAAGAAAGATCCTGAACCCCTGATGACTAGGTGTCCATCTTTCTATGTCTTTTTCATTAAAGAAAAGCAACTCATCTTATTTAAGATGCTGTTATTTTGTGTTTCTGTTGCTATCAGTGGAAAAGAATTCTTAAATGATATACTAGTTTTTATAAACCTTCTATTATAGATCACTGACCAATCAGAAAAAAAAGAATTCCATTTTAGAAATGGAAGAGACTCTAGTTTGGTCTAACTGCCTTATCCTTTAGGCTAGAATAATGAAAGCCAGTTATCCATTCACTTTTAAAAATATATCAGGTGGGTAGGATATATTAAGTTTAGGGAAACTGAAATAGAGAGTTCTTTCCTACAAAGAACTCACCGTATGGCTGAGGAGTTCAGTGAAAGTAATTTAAAAATCCATCCAGGTAAGAGCTATAATGGAGAAATATACCGGGGCAATTTAGGAATATAGAAGTAAATTATCTAATTCAACTTTAGAATGGCTAGGTGACCTCAGGAAATGCTTTTAAAAGAAATGAGACCAGGGACCAAGGCTACAAAGAGGAGCAAAAAGTTAAATAGAAGGAAACCGACTGGCCGGTGCCACATCAGCTCATGACAAGGTCAGGGCTTCCACCCCAGGGAGTTAAATCCCATGCTTTATTCCTGCTACTGTATAAATGATGGAACATGTTTTTATATAGCAACTAGAGGCCCAGCACGCATGAAATCGTGCACGAGTAGCTCACTTCTGTTTGTCTCAGGTGGCCGCCCTGCCCATCCCTGCTCGTAGCTCACTACCCCACCCTCCGCCACTCACAGCTCTCTGCTGCTGGTAGCTTGTGCCCCACCCCGTGCACCCAAAGAGCCACTGCTCATTTGGTCATGACAGTGTTACAGCGTGACGGCCACAGGCCTTTTATATAAGAGATATGTGGACTTTGTTCATTTCACTGAACATGAGATGACTTCTCATTTGGACAGTGGATGGCTACACTAGGGAACAACTGAGGCTTTGGGATGACTTGAGGAAATTATTAATGAGGTAACTTTTTAGAAATATCATGGTAGCTAAATTTCTATTTTAAAAAGTATTCATGTTCATTCTAACAGGGCAGTAATTCAGAAGAGTATGAGAAATAAATAAATACCTGAAATCCTATCAATACAGCAGGCCTGGTTTTTAAAAAAAACCTCTTAATTTGCTACTTTAATGGGTGCCCATTGGGTACCCTCAAGCATCTGGAGAAAGGTCAGGCAAATAGATCAAACCTCCCCTCCAGTATAACAGTCCTACTCCAAACAAAGCAATTCTGCTTTTACTAATACCTATCTTATTTGTTTATAAATGAGATCAAGGGCCATATATCACAATTGCGCAGGCCATATGAAAAGCCAAGAACCAGTAGACAAGTCGGTGAGCCAAGGAGTGGTATCACCTGAAAATGACACCCTCCAAGCATTGAGTAGCTGCTCACGGAGGCAGAGGTCTGAGGGTACCAATGCTTTACCTCCCCTTCATTGTCTGGGGATATACAACTCTGGTTCAAACCAGTTTACCTTATTCAACTGCCCTCTTTAGGAAGTTGTATCTACTTGGGTGGTTTTAGTAACAGAAACTCTATTTCATATTAGCTTAATAATGAGGACATTTATTACTTCATATGACAAGAAATCCAGAGGTAGGTGGTATCCAGGATTGGTTGAGTCAAGGGAACCTATGCCCAAGTTCTTCTTTATCTGCTTTGCTATCCCTACTGCTGTCTCAGGCTGTTTTCTCATGGTCTTGCTCTGGCTTCCAATAGCAACTGAGTCATCCCCAGCAGAGGCCAGAAAGAGATACCTATTCTATGCAAAGATGAAATAAGTCATTTTCTTTTGTCTGATTGGGTCAGCATAGGTCATGTGTTCACCCCTGTTCCAATAACAGACTCCAAAGATATGCCAAACTCTGATTAAACCAGGGATTTGCAAATTATTTCTGTAAAAACAAGACAGTGAAGTATTTAGGCTTTGTGGAATATATGGTCTCTGTTACAATTGAACTCTGCATCAAAAGCAGCCACAGACAGTATGTAGATGAGCATGGATATGTTCCAATAAAACTTTATTTATGTATATGAAATGTCCAGAATAGGCAAATCTATGCACACATAAAGTAGATTAGTGGCTGCCTAGGGTTTGAAGGGATGGGGGAATGCATGGGGTTTCTTTTGTGGGTAAAGAAAATGTCCTAAAATTGATTGTGGTGATGGTTGCACAACCCTATAAATATACTAAAAGCCATTGCAGTATACTAAGAATGGGTAAATTGTACAGTATATAAAGTAACAAAGTTGTTTAAAAAGGCTTTGGGGACACTGAAATTTAAATTTTATATAAGTTTCACAAGTTAAGAAACACTATTCTTTTTCTAACCCTCCCCCACCAATAATTTAAAAATGCAGAAACTTCTCTTTTCATTTTATAAATTGATGAACAGCATAGATCCAGAGATGCAGAAGCATGGAACAGACTGAAGAATTCCAGAGGGAAGCAGGAGGTGGGTGGAGAGTGATTAACCCAGGAACTTATCTGCATGTATGCATAGCCCAAGGACAAAGAATAGTGTGGTGAAGGCCCAGGAGGGGCAGGAGCAAGGTAGAGGGAGGGAGTCAATGGGAAAGAAAAAAAGCAAAGGGGACATCGTAATACATTCAACAATAATGATATATTAAAATATATATATATATAAAATTGTAGAAACCATTCTTAGTGTGCAGGCAGCAGCGGTCAGCCATATTTGACCCCTGGGCCTCAGTTTGCAGACCCCTGCTTAGATGAACCAGGATGCCCTTCCAGAAGTAAGGAAGGAGTGTTTCTCTCCTGAGTCAAATGGGGGAAAGTTTACACTTAAAAAAGTTAGGAGTTCCTAAGGGAAGAAGAAAGGGAAATGAACAATGAACGGTTGGAAGGCAAACAGTTGAGCCCCTTAAGGCAGTTCAGCAAACATCTCTCATTGGCCAAGCATGGTCTTCGGGAATGAAACCTTTAGCTCCAAACACTTTATCAAAATCTTCTTTCCAATTCCTCCTATAGTCCCTAGGAGTAATTCTGATAAATAAAAATCTTCTCCATCTCCTTATGTTTTTAATGATATGTGAGCATTGTCACTGATGCTCTCAGGGGCCCAGGGGTCAAGGGTACCATTCCTGGCAGAGGTAGACAGGTGGAGAAATAAGCCATTTTGACTTACTTCCTGTGTACCTTGCTTCTGGAAAAAAAAAAAAAAAAGCTTCTGGGCTTAGGTCACTGCCTTTTGGCTGCCTCTGCAGCAATTAGAGTAAGAAAGGTATGAAACAAAGGCTTCTACTTTATTCCTTTTGCTTCTCTTCTGGCTTCAGGATTTGCACTCCAGAGTTTGAGAGGGAAGTTTGATGCTTTACCAAGATCACATGCAGAGAGTCAAGAGACCTGACTTCAAATTGCTCCATGACCTTGAGGTAGTCCCCTTTCCCACAAGACAGACAGTAACAAGCACACCAAGAAGAGAAAAGATAAATTGCTTTGCTGGGTCTGGAGGGTGAGAAGATGATCCCCTCTAGTCTGGAGGAGAGAAGAGAGTCCTTAGAGTAAGAGCATGTGAAATAAGGCTTCAGGGAGTGGTGGTAATTGAGAGATTGGAGAAGGGACCTGAAGTGGCAAGAGAATGACAATCATTTAGGGTTCAGAGAGTGCTGGAATGCTTGAAGGGGAGGGGTATGGACATACAGCTGGGAGGTGGAGTTACAGGTGGATCAGAGGGAGGGAGTGGGTGATTCAGCCCAGGAGGCATGGAGGAGCTAGGAAGAGTAAGGATGTTCATCTGGCACTTTGCCTGCTGGCCCAGCTGTGGCCCCAAATCTCTTTGTTGAATGAAAATGGGGAAGGAATTCCTTGCCACAAATCCACCATCCTGCACCTGGGTACACTATAAGGGGTCACCAAATAAGGGTTTGGTATTGTTGGTGTGTACAATTTTATAAAATCCCTTTTCTTAGTGCCCAAAGGCTCCAAGACTGACAAAACCCTGGGGGCCTAAGGAAGAGACAGGGAGAAAAGAGGGGCAGTGGGCAGGTGCAGGAAGGTCCTGTTGCTTCTCTGGAATTGGGCTGTGTCCAGTCCTAGGGGGTAGTGAGTGCTCCTGGGTTAGTGCTCACAGCACTCCTGCCTGCTTGTCCAGCCAAGAATCATACTCCAATCATGGAGTTGGGCTCAAGACACAGAGGCTAGGCTGGGCTCGGTTGGGTTGAGCTGGGCAGCCAGCAGACGTATATGCCAAGCCCTACTCTGATGAGCTTTGTCTTGGAAAATTTAGGAAAGTCATACAAACCTAGAAGGTTTCCATTGCTTGTCTGTGAATGGGGATAGTCCTCTCTGTGATCCCTCATAATAAGGTTGTTTGTTGTGTTGTTGTTGTTAATCTTCAGCTGAGATATATTTTTTCCATTGATTTTTAGAGAGAGTGGAAGGAGAGGATGGAGAGAGAGAGAGAGAGAGAGAGAGAGAGAGAGAGAGACAGAGAGAGAAACATCTATGTGAGAGAGACATGTTGTTTGCTTGCCCTCCCACACAAGCTCTTATCAGGGCTGGGGATCAATCCTGAACCCAGGTACCTGCCCTTGACTGAGAATCAAACCTGTGACCCTGGACTCTCTGGTGCTCTAATCACTGAGCATTGCTGGTCAGGGCTAAGGTTTTATATATTCATTTCAGTTTTATTAAGATATGATTGACATATGGCACTGAATACATTTAAAGTGTACAGCAAAATGATTTGACTTACAGGTATTGTGAAATGATTACCACAATGAGTTTAGTTACTATCCATCATATTTAAATACAAGAAAAAATGTTTCTTTTTCCCTTGTGATGAGAACTCTTGGGATTTACTCTCTTCACTTTCAAGTTTCCCATGCAGCAGTGTTACCTGTAGTACATTACAACCCTAGTACTTATTTATTTTATGACTGAAGGTTTGTACCTTTTGACTACTTTCCTCCGCTTTACCCTCCCCCAGCCCCTTCCTCTGATAAGCACAGTCCGATTCCTTTGTCAGCCTCCCTCCCAGGTGCTGTAGGTCAGCTGTACTCAGCAGTGGGCTGGGTTATGACTCAGCTCCCTGTGTGCATGTGGGCAGACCAGACACCAGCACCAGCAACTCTCCTTGTTTGAGGACCGGAATTGCTGGGGTCCAACCCCAGCAGGTCCAGGGGTCCCCAAAGGTGTGGACGGAGTCGGCGAAGAAGGAATGACACGAAGACAGCGTTCAGTTGATCAGCAGCCTTGCCAGGATCTCTAGCCACAATCTCCAGCCAAGTTCTGTGTCCATGTTCTCTTGCTAGGTTCTCCAGCCACGTACCAGTTGATTCCAATCCTATCAATCTCTATTCCAAAGGTTAGGGCGTTTCTTATCTCCATTCCAGGGAGTAAAGATTATGTACCTTATGCGTGATTGTTCATAGTTAAAGAGATTAATTACCCGCCTGGCACTTAGTGAAGGGGTTTTATTCCCTCCCTAACTTCAGGGGGAAATCTCTACCTGGCGAAACAACCTTTCTCAGAGAGGTGACCTTGGTTAAAACACATAGTGCCAAGAAAGTGAGCAAACATATTAAGAACAGTATGCCATATATGCCAGGTCCCTTGAAACAGCAAGGATGGACCGGCTCCCAGCACGGAATTGGGTAGCCCTGCCCCTTGCAGAGGTCTCTGGTCAGACTGCACCAATGTCTTGCTTCTACAGATCAGCAAAGCCGTTGGTCAGAACAACTACTTGGGCGCTGAAGGTAGGAAGTTGGTCTGCCAAGATCTGGATGCTGGTTGTTGCAAACCCCTCCCCTACTCCAGTCACAATTAGATTCCCAGTGGCCTAGACCTGCTAGTACAGATTTTCCTGCCGGCCCCGTGGGAATTGAACTTGGGGCTTCCAAGAAGCAGCCTGTAATGCTGGGAAGCTGATGTCCACTCT
This sequence comes from Myotis davidii, assembly GCF_000327345.1. NCBI lineage: Eukaryota > Metazoa > Chordata > Mammalia > Chiroptera > Vespertilionidae > Myotis > Myotis davidii. Next base: position 3,649,955 of record NW_006292696.1, on the reverse strand, counting down.
GGGCTCTGTTTTCCCATGGTAGGAACCACTGGCTCAGGAGAGACCCATTGGCCTGGGGGAGCAGTTGGCTTGTAGCTGCTCCTCTTATCTTTCTAATGTGGTCTGACTAGGTCTCTGGTGCAGCTGGAGGTTCAGCCTCACCACCATGTTCTCAGTGCTGTCTTTCTATGAACAGTGGTTGGTTGTTCTTGTGAGGACGAGCAAGGTCAGAGACTAGCTATGTCTTGCTAATGACCAGTTAGGTTTTGAATGTCTAGTGTCAATATGGAGGTAGAGAAGCAGTGTTAGGAAAACACAACATTCATCTGAGTAGAAGGACAGTGGAGTTTGGTTACTCATCTCCTTTAGCCATTTATTCAATCATTAAACAAATATTGGCCCAGACCCACTCTATGACAGGACTAATGTTAAGAACAGTGGTGATGTGACCAACATAAAGCCCCTGTCCTCAGGAGGTTTATTCCAGAGGTAGATATGCACACAGTATGATACACACCCTCTACACTCATGTTATAAAGTGCTATGGGACAAGAACATAATTCTGACAGCTGGGTCGCTACTGTTAAAGCTGATTTTCATGAAATCATATATTTATTGTCTGTGATGCACAGGGAAGGAGCTAGAATTCTTAATTAGAACCCCTTCCCGAGGTTTTGGAGCAAGAGGGAATAAAATAAAGAAATCAAGATGACACTGTGCATTTTATTTAGTCTAGTTTTAACACCTTTTACAAAATCACTGGAGAGCAGCCTACCCTCTCTCATTTTCTCCAGTTTCACATTTATTTCTAAGACCAACTATGGAGGATCCCAAAAATCAGCATTTCTAATGTTAAGCTGAAGGACCTGGGGCTCACAAGGACATGCCCAGGGTCAGGTGAGACAGATGCATTATATTCATTTCACAGGATGTTCCTCCTTGTATTTTAAACAGAATTTTGAACAAGCAAAGGGTTTGAAGGGTTTATGTTTTATTCACTTAAATAGTCAGTTAAATCAAGCCTTATTACTTCAGTGATGTGGTGGTTGAGTACTAATGATGTCTATAAACGACATAATGACCTTGGTTGAGAGCAGGTGTGGAGAAACAAAGCCACACTCTGAAAGGTCATATGGGTCAGCCTGAAGGCATCAAAATGTTAGACCTTAATACTTTCTCCTGAACCAATGATACAGACTCAACACCTGCAGCATCGCCATCATTGGTCCAGAGCGTGACATCCAAATATGCCTTCCTTTGCAGAGTGGCTGCCCGAGATCAATTCCCTGTTACTGTTGTCTTTATTGCTAAGTTAATCAAAGTATAATGGTGAAAGTCCAGTATATTTTAGTATATTCAACAAGGAGAAGGTGTAGTGATTAATACTCATTAGCACAATACATTTATTGGGCTTCTTTTGGGTGAAAGACACTGTTGGAGGGACTGAGGATACAGTAATGAACAAAATTTCCTTGACCTAATGCAGCCTATATTATAGAGAATGGAGGCAAATTAATAAGTAAACAAATATATACTTTGGTTTAAGCCAGGGATAAATGTTAATAGTGAAAAATGGAGCTAAAATAGAGAGACATATAAGAAGAAAGAAAGGTGTCACTTTAGATAGGTGATTAGCAACACCTTCTTTGAGGAAAGATTATTTGAACAGGATCTGAATAAAACTAGGCATCAGGTAAACACTTGGGAGGAAAGCTTTCCAGGCAGAGGAAACAGCAAGTGTGAAAGCCTGAGGCTGGTGCAAGCTGGGTTTAGTGTTCTGGCAAAGCAAAAAGGGCATAGTGGCTGGGATAGAATGAGCAAAGGGAAGAGAGGTAAAATATAAAGTTGGAAGGATGACCAGAAGCTAGAGCTTGTAGGGCTTTGAAGACCATAATAAGAACTAATATTTACATATAAGCAATTTGGAAGATATTAGAGGGCTTGATATAAGGAACTAGGGGCCCTGTGCATGAATTTGTGCACCTTGAAAGGAACTGTGGGCCTTGAGGCTGTGCTGGGCACAGGGGTAGGTCTCTGCCTATCCTCTGTGCCCCTGCCTATCCCCTCCTGCTGCAGCTTCTGGTCCCGTTGGCCAGCAGCCCTGCTCCTGCTGACGCAGCTCTCACACGCTGATGGCGCAGGCCTGGCTCACACCCACTTATGGCGTAGAGCGATTGGGGCCGGTGCCAGCAGCGGGTGTGAGCAGCGGCTGCTGCCCCAATTGCTGCTCAGGAGCAGGGAGAGGTGGGGAAGTCCTCAGCGGCAATTGGGCGGGCAACCGACACTCTCACCCACTGAGCGATCAGGGCTGGCGCTGGGTGCCAGTAGCGGGTGCGAATAGGACTAATGCTGGCAGCAGGTGCAAGCCACCAGGCAGGACTGCAGTGCACAGGAGCAAAGAATTTTCAGTAGCCACCAGAGGCTCACCCCGATGATAGCAACTGGTGCCCCACCTTGGTCTGGCACCCCCACTCACCTGCTCCACCATCCTGCCGTGGCCAATGCCCACCATGTTCCATGCTCTGCCGCCTGCTGCTGACATCCGCCATGTTCTGTGCATGCCCCCTGGTGGTCAGCGCATGTCATAGTGACCAGTTGTTCGGTTGTTCCACTGTTTGGTCTATTTGCATATTAGGGTTTTATATATATAAAAGCATGATCTGATTTCTTGTAAAAGATTACCTTTTCTGGTGGGAGTAGACTATAGCAGGATTCAAGTGAGAGGTTGGTAAATGACAGTCTTTTAAAGTGAGAATAAGAGTGCTAAGACCCATAGGTGATGTCTGCCATGGGTGGGTATGGAGGTAGGTGTACACAGGTAGGTAGGTAGCACCCATTAGAATGTCTCCACCATGGAAGAAAGCTCAGGTTGGGCAGCCAGACTACCACTTCCTGGATGTTTGAGATGTACAAATCACTTACCTTGGGTGTCAACTTTTTCATCTATCAAGAGGATAAAAGCATCTCTTAGGGACTTTTAAGTGTCACAAGAGATAACATATTGTCTGGTACATAAATGTTCCACAGCTGTTTATCTTGCCTCTCAGTTTACAGATGGGGAAACTGAGGGGGGAGAGAGAGAGAGGGAGGGATGGACGAGGAGGGGGGGGAGAGAGAGAGAGGGAGAGAGAGGGGGGGGGAGAGAGAGAGAGAGAGAGAGAGAGAGAGAGAGAGAGAGAGAGAGAGAGAGCAGGCTTCATTCAACCATCCTACTATTGCTGACAGGACCTGGACCAGACTCCTATCTTCTCATACCTGAGTCGTCCTGCATCAGGATGCAAAGGATGGTGAGGACTGGGAAGCTGAGAGAGGCCATTAGTACTTGAACTGGCCTCTGTCCTCCCAGTCCCCCTCTTTGAGGGTGGAGTGTGGGAAATCAGGCAGGAATGTGTTCATCATGAAGCAAATGCTCGTTCTCTGTGCCTTTTCACTTCAGGTACCACCTGAAGATAACACACCAGCCTGGACCCTGATTGCTCAGGAGCTTCTCACTTGGGCCTCCCATCCATCTGCTTTCTGTGTGTTCTTTCTGTTTATTAGAAAGAGAGGTTTGATGGTTCCTTCCATAACACATGGTTGCCTCCTCCTAGGCTGTGTGCAAGGGGACAGGAGGGGTGGGGGGGAGGTTCCTCAACACTGAGTCTCCTCACCTGTAACACTTTCTTCTGCCACTCACTCACTGCCCAAGTCCACTTCCTCAAATTACACCATATGAGTCCAATCAATTCACGGAACAAATGAGGGGACTGAGATCAAGGACGCATTCAGCCAAGGTCACACAGAAAATTGGAGGTAGAACTAGGCTTGAAGTCTTTTGGTTCCTAACCCAGTGTTCACTGCATCACCCCATTTTGTTGCAAGATTGATGACTCAGCTCTCCTTCCATCTTCTGCAAAGATGCTACAGTAAAGATACAGGAGATTTCAAGGAGTGATGGGGTGAGAGCAGCAAATGGATAAAGCAGGGGAGACATTTCTTTATAAAGCCCAAAGAATGAACGGCCGCCTGTCTGCAGTGAGGATAAGTCTATAGTGTCTCTCACCCTCACTTTCCAGTTACTCTCTGTCAGTTTACACTGATGACACAGCCCTGTGTCGCATCATGTCTCCCATGAGGGATGGCATGTAGAAGGTCATTTATCCTTCTCTCCTTCGGCACCAGGACCAGGTGCACATGGATCACTCACAAGGATCAGAGACGGTAGCCTCGCCAGAAAAGGGGCAGTGCAGTATCTTGAGGGGCAGGACTTCGCATCTCAGTCTTCCCTTCCACCTCCTCCCAGCTACCAAGTTATTTACACATTTTGGGCTTGGAAAGGCTCCTCACATGTCTAACAGGAATAAAAATTCCCAGCCTGCCTGAAGCCAGGGGCTAAGCCAGAAGGACTCATGCCCCAGGGCGAGAGGCAGGGACTTAGTGATCACATGGAAACTGGCAGTGGAGGAGCAGGAGGAGCATGGGCCCTGGAGCCAGAACCAGAGGCTCAACACCCAGCTCTGGGCTCCAGTCCAGTGTCCTTGGCAAGCCACCCAAGCTTTGTGCCTCAGTTTCCTCAACTGAAAATGGTAATACCATAATATTTACCTTATAGGGTTTCCATGAGCCTCAGGTGATAACTATACAACTATTAGGCACAATTGCCACAACTCTTGATATTGTTATTTTTTTCTTAATACCTAAGAACTCTTGGGGACCATTTTCCCCCTTATGATGATAATCATGAGCACATCTGCTCACTCTTCAGTGCTTCTCTTGTGAGGGCTTCCTCCATCGCTCTCACCCCTGCAGATGAGAAACGGAAATACCCCCCTGAACATGCACAATACTTTCCTCATCCCACCTTTCTGGCACGTATTGCATGAAATCATGTCACCGGTGGTTGTCTTTCTGAGTGATCCATGCGGGCAGAACCCACCCTTTAAATCCTAGTCCCAGCTGCTCTGAGCCGGAGGGAACTATGTCTGCAGATACTGGGGTCAGACCAACCAGGCTGTGCCCTTTCCCAGCTGGATGATTCTTGTGTAAATTACTGTTGAAGTCTAATTTTCAAAAAAGCAAAATTTATACTGAAAGCACATTGGAGGGTTATTATCATGTTAAAGAAGGACTCAGCAGGATGAGAAAGCTCAGTCAAAGAAGGACTTGAGAACTAGTATAGAGTCCCTGAAAAATAAAAACACTGAAGTAAGATGGCTAAGTTATACACAAAGGTAGTTAGGTAATTAATGTTCTGCAGGGCTAGAACACTTGGTAGTAACTTTGGGCATTATCTTTTCTACTGAACAGACATCCTTTGTTCTTTACCAGCCAAAAGTCATTTGTAACTTACACATATTCTATAAACCAACATCTAATATGAAGGAGTCTATGTGTAATTAATGGTAAATTAAATAAAGGTTCATTCCCTTTAAGAATCAGATAAAATACTTACCTGGCAGGGGCAATACCATGATCACGAAGGTGCTTTTCCCAGGGTGAGGCTTATCCGGATGTGCTGACCCCTGCCATTTCCCCAAATGTGGGAAACTCGACTGCATAATTTGTGATGGTGGGACTGCATTGTGCTCTCTCCTATTAAAAAAACAAAAATCAGATAAAACTCAGGAGGGTCTGTGAGATAGTGATCCAGTACTAAAAGGACATTATGTCTTCCTTTTTCCTCATTTCCAAGTTTTGGGTAATTTTTAATTATTACTTTTCTAAGCCTCACTTCTGTATCTGTAAAATGGGGTGACAATGTCTGTTGTTAGATTTGTGATGAAATGAGACGAGGTATCCAGTGTACTGTCTTAGGTGCTAAGTGTTGGCACAGGGCTAACCAGATGTTAAGGTTCAAGCTTTGGAAGGAAAATGACAAGTGTGCGCCTACGAGGTGTCAGACACTGTGCTCCATGCTTTCCATATGCTTACATATACCCCATTTACCTGCAGAACAGGTCTGTCAGGCAGGCAGTGTTTAGTTCCAGCTATGTGCAAGGAAACGCGGATTACCAGGAGCAAAGTGACTTGCCTGAAGATCTGAGATCGAGGGAGTACAGAGTACCTCTGTGATTCCAGGGCTCTTTCCACAACGTGGCTGCCTCTTTAAAAGAAAGAAAGAAAAATCACAAGACAAAAACTTTGAACATCATTTGCATTGAATGCGAACTGATTTGGAAGGATTTATTCATTTTCGTTATTCATCCAGATTCTGTTCCTTCCTCCCTGCTTGCCCACCTTATCCCATCCCTGAGCCAACAAGCCTTTCGCCTTTTTCTTTTTGCCATTCACTCAGCCCTTCAAAGCGGGAAGGATGTGCCTCTGAGTGAAACATTGTGCTGGCAAAATGACACTCCATTTTCCAGGGGCCCTAACAAAGCCTTTTGATTTGAATGTCAATGCTGTGAGCATGATTAAATGTAAGAGTCACTTTTTACATTCCCCAGCTGCAAAATAAGTTGTACAGTTCAATTAGTTTGCCATGTGGCTGAGGAATAAGGCCCCTAAAAGTTGCTATGGTGATGTGATGGATGAGGATGATGTTGGGGCTGGGGTTGGAACCCAGTGAATTTCCAAGGACTGAAACTGGAAGGGTGACAGGTTGGGATGATGGCACTATTCATTTTTCTTTAGAGCCACCTTGAAATGCTGTGTTTCCACTGTATCTGCGACGCGTGGACTCTCCATCCTGATACATGAAGATAATGTCGGGGAGGATTAGCCACAGGCAGGCCTTTTGCTCTTTCTCTCTTTCTCTCTCTCTGTCTCAAATCATTTGCTATCCTGTGACATTAATTGGGATGTGGAGAGAATAATGTAGGAAAGGAAAATATCAAGGCCTTATAATTTATCTGTAATGGCCTGAGGCCCACATCCTCCCAAACTCTCATTGTGGATGATCTCTTGCTTTTACCAAAAAAAAGATCCTTTAGTTCTTGGCAGTGCTCTTCGCTGGCATGGTCCTCCTGGCTCAGTAGGAATTTGAGCAAAGACGCCCATGAATGAAGTCGGAGCAGAACATGTGGACATCGGAGGAAAAAATGTTTCCCATTTGTTTTCTTCAGGGTAGTTTTTAGAAAGTGTCCTAATTATTTTTAATTTTCTGTTGTTTTTATTGTTGTTGGGGTTTTTGTTTTATTTGTTTTGTTTTTGTCCCCTTCACTGAGCTCTTAAGTCCATGGTAGCAGAGAAGATGTTTATTAAGTAATTTACTACTGTACTCCCCACACCCAGCCTAGGGCTTGGTAGCAGGAGGCATTCATTAAGTACTTGTTTAGGAAATGGATGGCGGCATGTGAATATGAATCCTGACTCCTGCCCTGTCTTGGGGAAGGCTGCTTTAGTTTTGCTGGACACCAATTGCCTCCTTTGTAAAGGGAGCGTGACCAGCCTCCCCTTCCTGGCTTCTGGCAGGAAAGAATTAGTAATGGACATGCAGGAGCTTTTTAAACGGCACAAATTAAAGGGCCTCAAATAAATTAAAGGGCTTTCTTGTTGGGATGGGTGGCACGTTTGGATGTGTGGTATGTAGAGTAATTGCCCAGCCAGGGAAGATCCTCGCTCACATAAGAGCGGATTGAAGAAGGTGTGTGCAGCACGAGTTTGTCAGTATCCTCATTTAAATGGCCCCGGAGAGTCCTGCGAGCAAGATGTTACTTTAAGGTCTTCTGCAGTAGCATCATGAGAATTCATTAAGGTCGGTAGAATGATTTGATAACCTCAGATAATAGGTGTGACGGGAGTGTAAACTTATATTATTAAAACATGAATTGAATTGTTTTCTGGATGACTTAAGCAGGCAACAGGGTGAAGGCAATTTCAGAAGGTGCTTTGCGGTGCCTGGTGAAGAATGAACGTTGAATTTGGCTGTTGTTCACTTGCTGCTTTTCCCAGAAGGCTAAGTGCAGGCTGTGTGGAAAGGGCCAGGGAGGAAACAGTATTACAGTGAGGAAAATAGGGTTCCCACCTGACAAGCTACTGAGGACCGTTAGGCAAAGCATGGACCTTCTCTAGGTCCCTATTTCAAGTAAGAAAAGCACTTTCCAGTCTATTCCACAAACCCAGATGTACAAGCGGGCAGTTAGAATGGCATGAGAAAATGAAGGGGAGTCTTTGGTCTATTAGATAAATTGACTGAGTTTAAGATTAAACAGGTTTGCCTTAGGACCACACTTGTGGAAGCTTTTAATGAGTTCCTGTCAATCTTATGAGGAAGAAGAGATGAAAGAGAGTTGTGTTGCATTTCTTTTCTTTCCTTCTTTTTTAAAATATATTTTTATTGATTTCAGAGAGGAAGGGAGAGGGAGATAGAAACATCAATGATGAAAGAGAATCATTGATCAACTGCCTCTTGCGCACCCCCTACCAGGGATTGAGCCCACAACCTGGGCATGTGCCCTTGACTGGAATAGACCCAGGCCGATGCTCTTTCCACTGAGCCAAACCAGCTAGGGCTATGTTGTATTTCTTTAAATTATTTTATCATAATATTTTTTCTGTTAACATCTCAAGTAGTATTCTTTGACAACTTTGAGAAATATTGCACCCAAAAATAAAGTCTTAGGTGACTCTCCATCTATAAGTCACTCAGGGAAACCTCCCAAGACCCTACTATAATTTCAATGAGGCAGCATTCTTGCACTTATTAGATCAAATGATAAACAAACAAATAGGCAAGTGAGGAAATAGGAAAATCAAGCACACACATCCAGAATTATGCTCCTTTGACATCTCCTTCTGAATGCCTCCACGGGCTTTAAAATCAGCCTGTCCAGAGCCAAACTCAAAATCTTCCACATCTGTGCCACGCCAGTCCCAGACTCCATCTGGTGTTCCCTCTCCCAGTGAGTGACACTGTCACAGCCATCTATGGCAGCTTCTTCTCTCGGTCCTGCCATCCCCCAATCCTCACTATTAGTCCTATTTACTTCCTATAACCTCTTAAGTCAATCACTGTCTCCATAGAAGGTAAGTGCTGGCTGGCATGTCTGGTGTTTATGATCTAGCACACATGATCTTCTTTAATACCTGGGGTGGGTATTTTTTTTTAAATATATTTTATTGATTTTTCACAGAGAGGAAGGGAGAGAGATAGAGATTTAGAAACATCGATGAGAGAGAAACATCCATCAGCTGCCTCCTGCACATCTCCCACCGGGGATGTGCCCGCAACCCAGGTACATGCCCTTGACCGGAATTGAACCTGGGACCATTCAGTCCGCAGGCCGACGGTCTATCCACTGAGCCAAACTGGTTTCGGCCCTGGGGTGGGTATTTATCCCCAGTGAACAGAGCAGGGTATTGAGGCATCGGGAGCTTAAGGAACTTGCCTGGACTCACATCCCCAGCCTATCACAGCTGAGCTGGGAGATAGACCCAGCTCTAAAGCTCCCTTTTGAGTACATCCTTGCAGCCTCTCTGAGAGCAATTCAAGTCTAAATTTCCCCATTGTTCAAATGTGATTTTCAAGCCAACCCTGCCTTGCCTACATTACAGTATTGATATAAGTATAAAATTCAGGGGAGAGTTGCATAGCACTTTAGGAATGTAAAAATGGCTTGACAAAGGCAAGGTCTTATTACTCAACTAGGCTGCAGAATTCAAACAGGCCAGGAGAGTGAATCTCAATTGGCATAATCTCTGTGATAACAGCTTCAGACAATCTTGGGAAAGAAGGTGCTGAGAGCGCTGTCCATTTCCTCAAATAAGAACTCTCACAAGATTCATGAAAGGCAGGCAATATTAAGCTATTGGAACTGCATTTCTGATTTTTCAGATGGGCTGATCCAGAGCCAAACCCCAATTTTTGAACTATAGAGCTGTTAAATAGCACCCAGGGCATCTCCCTCATGTTACAGAAGTGGAAACTGGGGCCGATAGCAACCTTAGTCAAAGTCAAAACCAGAAGACAAGTCACAATTCTATTTCTCCCCTTCTCTTCCACACAATTCCACATTAGGCTGCTTTTCAGAGGTTTTTCTCCACTCTGTATAATCTCTGAATTCCCAAAGCCGAGACTCAAATTCTCCTTTGACTGGCTAGAGGCCTCAGGCAGCCCACGAGGAGCATGCATGGCCTATGGCATTTGCCTTGGGGAGAAGGAGAGCTCCAGGTGGACTGGCAGACACAGCCATGCTCTCTGCACATACTTTGGGCAAAGCATTTTCTGTGTGCTCCCAAGGGCCTGTGCGTCTGATGGCTGGGATATAAAGTGAAGTCTGACCATGAAAAGGAAATCACACCAGTCAGAGCCATTACTACATCACCGCCTCTACACTGATGCTCCACCTCTGTGCCCAATGCTCCTGCCACAGCCATCCTTTTAGCGTTAGACCAAATGTTGTTGGAAGATCCTAATTTTCCTCTCCAGTGTTTATAATTGTGTCTTTTTAACTGACATAAGCAACGCTGCCTGCCATGAGAGAAAAGCAGTGTGTGAAATTTTGGAATGGGCCTTACAGCCTACTCATCAGCACCCCAATCCTTCCTTACAACCCTGACAATGTGCTCTTGGGGCCTCTTCATTACCAAGAGAGGGTGTGCAACCCAAACGCCTAGAAGGGCAGGCAGAACCATAAATACTCTAAGCAGGCTAAATGTGAGAGTGAATGCCCATTCTGTAGGGGCAGCCATGACCCTGTCCTGCTGTCATTGCTGCATGGCACTGTAGACTCTCAGCATTGTCAGTTGCTTCAGTTTAAGAGTAGTCCCCAATCCAGATTTTGGTGTCAAAATTCCTGACTTTAAGCTGATGGCGATGAATTCTAAATTTTTAGAAATGCTGCATAGGCCAAATAAGATACTTGCAAGCTAGATGCAGTCCATAGGTGGACAACCTCTTGTTTATTAAGAGACCAGAGGCCCGTGCACAAATTCGTGCATGGGTAGGGTCCCTCTGGGTGGCCTGCGGGGATCAGGCCGAAACCCACAGTCAATCCAATGCCGCCTGCAGCTCCTACCTGCCGCTCCTGCTCATCCTGGACCCACTGCACCTGTCTAGGGTTCACACCCAATCAGCGCCGATTGGGAGAAGTTCGCACTGCTGCAGCAGTGCTCGCCAGCCATGAGCACTGCATTTGGCACCCTCCCCAGGGGATTAGCCTGAGGGATCGGGCTGAAACCAGCTCTCCGACATCTCTTGAGGGGTCCTGGATTGCGAGAGGGTGCAGGCCAGGCCGAGGGACCCCAATGGTGCACAATCCGGGTCACGGGGGGACCATGGGAGGGCTCCAGGGCATGTCCAGGCCTGTCTCACCTAGTCCTGATCAGGGCCCATTGGGACCGGCTGGCCAGGGAGGGATGCAGGAGGTTGGCCAGCCTGGGAGGGACTGCAGAAGGGCTCCAGGGCGTGTCCGGCCCATCTAGTTCAGTCCCCCATCTCAGCCGGACCCCAGCAGCAAGCTAACCTACCGTCAGAGCATCTTCCCCCTGGTGGTCAGTGCATATCATAGCAAGTGGTTGAGCAGCCTTAGCATATCATTAGCATATTATGCTTTGATTGCTTGAGCAGTCAACTGGTCGCTGGACGACCGGACACTTAGCATGTTAGGCTTTTATTATATAGGATGCCCATAAACAGGGTCTACTGTATGCATTGTTCTATTGTCTTGTTTTCCCTGAGTCCATGTCATTGGTAGCGATGGTTCTGTCAGCTCCTATAGGTCATGTCATGGATTTTAATAGTTATATAGTATTCTCTGACATTAGGGTTTACCTTCTATTTGTCCTATTGATAAGCATATAGATGTTGGTACTTTTACAATATCATAGGGGTTTCAACAAATCTCTTACACATGAAGTAAGCATGTGTGAGGACATCTGGGGATGATCACTGGTTTTCCTGATACTTGCCACCTTGTCTCATTTCCTTCAGTGGATGTAGAGATCAGGAACCACGTCTTCATCCTGTGTACTCCCCTCACTATGTCAGCAACTATACAACCCTTGAATGAATGACTAAATTCATAGACTATAAAAGGTCAGATAAATAAAACTCATCCAACCTGATTTTTATGTCTGACTTTCTGAGTGACTTTTAGGCAAGTTATTCTCTTTGTATAAGCCTGTCCTCTTCATCTGAAAAATAAGCCTTATTCATTTATTCCACACATTTCAACTGTTTCCTGAATACCTTCTGAGTATTGGCCATTGTGTGAAGGATGAGGGATACAGCAGTTATCCTCTGCAGGTCCTTCCTAAGTTCCCTTTCAGTCCCGCCTCCTTCAATGCAATGATATCCTGCCAGGCTCTCAACCCCAAGCCTATGCAAATTTGAAAATGGAAATAGTGCCACACTCTCCCAGGAGGAAGTGCTAAGTGTTCCCCACTGAACATATACATACTGTAGGGATTCTTAAATGCTATGTACTGACAACAGCTAAGGGCAAAAATTCATAATCAGCTTTCACTGTCGAAACATGTCATGCTTTGGATAATTTCCTCTGTCCTGTGAAAACTCATGACAGTACAGACCCTGTTCAAAGAGTGTGACTTCCACCCTTTAAGATGATGGTAATTGGAAGGAAGCTTCCCTTCTTTTATGTCAGCTGGGGAAAGTAGGATGTCCCAGCTTTGCTACACCTCATTCCCTGAGGTAAAAAAATAAGTAAAAATGGGAGCAGTAAAACCAAGTAAGACTTTATACAATGGGGTAAAGGTAATAAACTCATGAGCCATCAAGCAAGGGCACAGGGGAGTCAGCATGCTGTCGTAGAAATAAAGTCACATTGAAAAGGAAAGCAATAGAGAGTATGGTGCTTTAAAACCCTGGCTTTCAAACCAACTGTCCTATTTTCCTTGTCTATAAAATGGTGATAACATCACCCAACCCAGTGGACTATTGAAATCATCTAAATACATATTTTATTATTATGGGAGATGCAAATGACCTATTGTCTAGTTTTATTTGTAACATTGACCAGGTTTATGACCTGGGGAAAGACATCTATTTTTTTTTGGGGGGGGGGCTTTGTTGTATCATCTCTAAAAAGGGGAACCAAACCTACTATAGCTACTTCAAAAGCTACAGTGAGATTCCAAGAAAGTGGTAAATGACTACAAAAATGACCTCAGTTATGAGCTGGTAATTAACCCAATGACTCAGGTTACACATTAAGGAAAGTTGTGAATTGGAATATACTCCCATGGTTTGAGGTTGGTTGTCATTTCACAATTTCATCAGGGTTGAAAGTGTCGCAGCTAAGAGTAGGCACATGACAACTTAGATTTACTCTCTGGTCCATTCATTCCCATATTTGAGCATCTCTCAGTACCATCTAAGTTCTAGGAAATACCATAGTGAAAGGGAATAAGGCTTTCTCTCATGGAGTCTAGAATCAAATAGAGGGCACAACTATCAATTAAATTACCACAAATAATAATTAGAAACTGAAATAAGGGCTACGACAAAAGAAAAAGAGAGACAAAAGGAAGACGTATTTCTAAGTGAGAGAGTTCTTAGATGGTAGAGGTGTGTAGAGGGCCACTGTGTTAACATAGGGTAAAATTGCATGTACATGGTTATTAACCCCTTACCCATAAAACTACTACCTTCTTCCTGATCCTGAGTCTATCATTCGAGAAATTTTCAGTTACCAGATGATATATGAAAAAAGCTCTAATTTTTGTATGTAGATAGTATATTATTCACTGAGCCTTTAATATGTGCCAAGAAATATTCTATGTACTTTAAAAGTATCAATGTTTACTTCTCCAACAAAACCTATCTTTTAATTCGTTGTTTCTCAGATAAAGAAATAGAGGCACAGGAGTCAAAAGTACAAGTCACAATTCACTTCTTAGGGAGAATGAAACCATGAGCAGTGACTCAGAGCCTCATTGCTCTGCTCTGTATGGAGAAGAGTAGAGTCCCAACCAGCATTTAGGGTTGGCACAAAGATCATGTAGGATAATAAATGTCCTTCTGTATACTGCAAAAAATTACTGTGTACATAAAGGGGTTATCATGAGGGTTCTTCAGAGTATTGCCTCATAGGTTCATGTTGGATGCAGCAAAAACAGTGGAGGTCAGTATCACTCTGTTAATACTTGCTTTAATGTATTTTACTCCTGCCTTGTCATTCGCCAGCGTCCTTTTTATTTTTTCTCTATGGCTATACTAGTATATTTATGTCTTGATATTCCTGGATCTTCATACTTTTCTCTGGCACATTTGGAACTACATTGGTTGTTGGAGAGGGCACTCGGCATCATTGATTTTGTGTGGAGGGACCTTTTTTGGGTGGCTGTCTTGTGTTACTGTACATCTGATGATTCAACTCCTTTAAAACACACTTGCCTGCCTGGGTTGTGGGCTTGGTCCACAGTGGGGAGCATAGAGGAGGCAGCCTATCAATGATTCTCTCTCATCATTGGTGTTTCCATCTCTAGCTCCCTTTTCTTTCCTCTCTGAAATCAATACAAATATATTTAAAACCCCTGTATACCTTTGCCCCATGTGACATAGGGAACAAAAATAAAGGTAATGTGGGTCCAAGAGTGTCAGCTGTGTAGACAAACCCTGGGCTGGAGGCTAAAGCACTAGTCCCGACCCTGAAGAGCTGATGACAGTGAAACTGTATGTCCATACCTCCTTAGAAATGGAGCAGAATCAAAACTGATAGCATCACTGGTAATATAATTCATGCCATCACCACTCATTTCCCCGACACTCCTTCTCTACCACAACACAAAGAACTTCAAGTCTAACCTCCCCCAAATTATCCTGGCCTCCTCCATGAAGTAGTACAGGGAGAGCAGCATTAGTTACAGGCTCCAATTTCAAATGTGCTGAGAGAGAACAGCAAGGTGGCTTCTCCCAGGTCACACTGCCAGTCCCTGTGGCTCTCCTAATGGATTAGGAGTGTGGTGTACAGAATAATGTCCATCTCCTAATCCCTGGAACCTGAGACTGTGTAACCTTGGATGGCAAAAGGGACTTTCCAGGTGTAAATTAAGGCTCTTGAGATGGAGAGATTATCCTGGGATATTTAAAAGAGCCCAAGGTAATCATAAGGGTCCTTTTAAGAGGAGGCTGGAGGGTCTGAGTGACAGAAGGTGATGTGACAGCATAAACATAGTTTGGAGCGTTGAACCAATAACACAGGCAGCCTCTAGCAGCTGGAAGAGGCAAGAGACGGATACTCTCTTACAACCTCCAGAGGGACATAGCTTTGCCAGCATCTTGATCTTAGCCCCGTGAGACCCATTTCAGACCTCTGACCTCCAGAACTGTAACATAAGAAATTTGCATTGTTGTTTTAAGCCACTGAATTTGTAGTAATTCACGACAGCAGCAATAAAACATTAATGCAGGTAGTCTGCCCTTGCACACTCTGAATTTGACAGAACAGGCAAGTGAGGTCCAGGGAAGCAAAGCCATCGTTCAGAGAAGCAGAAAAGCCTGGCTTAAGTTGAAGGTATTTACGGACTGCAATGCTGTCATCCCCAGTCACAAAAGATCCAACAGAATGTCTGTGTACCTCCTGTGCCTGCATCTCTGCCAACGTGCACAGCACAAGCGAGCTCCGATCTGCTAAGCAGCTATTCTCCTGGAGTTCTGACTGCTAAGATGAACAGGTTTCCACCTACACATGGCAGCATGTTATAAGTTCTAGATTTTTCATCAAGACTTTCTCTTGGGTTTCCAATAGTTCCATGTAGGCAGGAATCTGACTACATCAAAATTAGGAAGATGATTGGGATACTCTTCTTTTTTTCCCCTCTCTTAAAGCTTCAAGTTTTTTATTCACACAAGTCATTTTTATTTTTATGAAAGTTTTAAGCAACAAATACATACAGAAAAACTGGAAATGCTCACTTTTATGCCCCCTCACCTATTCTACTTCTCATATAGGTCATCTAATTCTTCTTAGCACATATCCTACTAATTTTTCTTTAACTTGTTGGCAATAGAGATCTTTTTGTAAAAATGGATTACATCCTACCCATGAAGTGAATGTAGTCTAATTTAATGAGTTCTTTATTGATGGACCTGCAAGTTGCTTCTGATTTTTCACGATGACACGCCATCTGCAATGTAGCCTTATCACATCTCTGTGTGCTAACGAGGTCCGGCAACAGAACAGAGCACCACAAGTGGGGTTGCTCCACCAAAGGGTTGCATGTGTTAGATGATAGAATTTGCCAAATTGCTCTACAACAGGTTTTCCTGGTTTACAGTCCCATTAACAGTATATGAAAGCACTGTTTCTCTACACCCTTAAGATGATTCCCTGGGTGTAAGTCATCTTTTTAATAGTTGCCGATCTGTTATGTGAAAAATGCACTCTGGCAGTTGTTTTTATTTGCATTTCCCTTGTTTGTAATGAACTTGAGCATCTTTGTATACATCACTGGTCATTTATTTTTTTCTTCCTGTTTAAGTGGGATCTACTTTCAGTGGTTGAACAATAAAAAGGTAGTGACAGGGAATTGTCAAGCTGGGTCTGAGCTGCAAATCAAGGCCCAGCAGCCCAAGGCTCAGATTCCAACACCTCCTGTGATATTTATACTGTACTCAAGAGCTGCTTGCATACCTGGGAAAATGCTGTGTCTATTTTAAACCCTCCAGGGAGAGAGGACGGGTATCAAGTTCATTGGCATGCTTATTTTTTCTGTCACTCTCTCCACTCTACCACTTCGTAACCTTTGGCACGTACCTGCTAATTTTTTTTATTTTGTTCCTCCTTAATACAGTGAAAAGCCTGGGGAAGGTGACAGGTCTGGTATTTTTTGTTCTTAATTTTTTTAGGTTCTAAAAATCATTGGTCAAATGTGCACTAATCTTCACCAAGAACCAGCCTTCAGCAAAATTAACAAGTCAGTCCTGGGTTTTCACAGTCGCTGACAAAGACTCAGAGAGAGTCAACTATTATTCTAGGCAGAGCAGCATCCCATAGAGGGAGGGACTATAGATTATGTGTGAAACAGAACTAGGACAAAGGATAAAGTAAAATGGAATGAGACTGGAAGGACCAAACCATAGAGGCATTTTGGACCATGTAACAGATTTTGTTCTATTTCCAAAAAGCAAAGGAGAGTCCCTGGGTAGGTGGTGGGGGAGGGGTGTTACCCAAAGGGGATGGTCATCTAATTTGCCTTACCAAACTATCACTATGGCTGCAGCACTGACAATGAATTGGCGGGCGACTGAAGAGGATCCAAAGAGACCAGTTGGGAGGCTCTTGTTGACAAGAGAGGGTAGTTGTGTGGACTAGGGAGGTGGTGTTGAAAATGGAGAGAAGTAGAAAGATGTAAGAGAAATCTGCCTTTACTGAGTTTATTAACCTAACTGGGGAGGCATACACATGAAAAGAGAGCCTAGATTGTCTAGTACTCTTTCTTAAGCATACATATGATGACTCTTTTTCTCTCAACTCTAATTACCCTTAGGGCAAGGACTACTACATTTTTAGCAACTGGCCCGTAGTAGGTGCACAACAAATATTTATTCAATAAGGGAATGGTATGGCTAAAACAAGGATTCAAAACAGCAATATATCACACTCATTGGTGAAATTTCATGGGAGAGATGAGCCTGACGCTGGTCTCCAAGGGGCAATAAGATCACTGTTATCATCTCACTCAATCCAGCTCTGAAAGGCATCCATTTTGTATATTCAAAATATGAGGTTCATTGAACAACTTCCCCAAAGTTATTTATTTAATAACTGGTACATTGAGAATTATAACCCTCATCAATGAGGCCTTCCTACTCTTGACATATTCTTGAACTCACACAACAGAAGATCAGGCAAAGATTAGTCTGCCCAGGAGAGATGAAGTTAAAATGACCTCTGGGAAGAAAACATGCTCCAGAGGGAGGATACATGGCTCCTTGGATGCTCATTCTGTTCATTTTCAGGTTTCTGCTTTTAAATCACCATTTATTAAACAGTTACTGCATGCCCCTCAGATCACTCTCCTTTTACATATATCTCATTTAACTGCCATGACCTAATTGGACAGCTAATATCCCCATTTTAATTTAGCAAACTGAGACTCAGAGAGGTTGACAATCAAAATGGAATAAGAAATATGTGGCAATTTGAATCCAGGTCTAACTGTGTTGCCCTCTCCCCAAATGGCTACATGATCTGATTTGAGGGTCAAGGTCAAGGGAATCTAGGAAGAAAATAATTACCTTGACTGGAGCTAGGCTCATTATCTGAGTACCTATCGTGTGTTTGTCTTTTTTTTTTTAAACTTCCTTTTTAAAAAAAAAATGAGAGAGAGAGAGAGAGAGAGAGAGAGAGAGAGAGAGAGAGAGAAAGAGAAAGGGAAAGAAGCGGGGGGAGAGAAGGAGAAACATTGATGTAGAGAAAAACATCAACTGGTTGCCTCCTGTCATGCCCTGACCAGAGTCGGGCATGACCAGGATCAAACCTACCACCTGGGTATATGCACTGCCTGGAATAGAACCCACCACCTATCAGTGTATGGGGCAACAGTCCAACCAACTGAGCCACCCCAGCCATGGCAGCTATTTTTGTCTCTTATATGATCATGACATGATATACATGTTCCCCACCCAATTGCAAGAGCTCCCCAAATATTTCCTTCTCTGTTGATGAAGTTTACTATCTAAAGACAGCATAAAAGTATTACTATTCCTACCTCTGTGACCTCCTTAGGCAAGTTCACATTTTTGTGCTTCAGTTTCAACATTTGCAAATTGTGTGTAATAGCAACACATCTCTCAGAAAGTTATTGTGAAGAGTTAAGCACTTGGCACACAGTAGGCATTTAGTATATATTATTTTTACCTCTCCAGGCTGCCCCATTGGTCTTTATTCAGTCATTGGTCAAAGATATTTGTAATGTTATACTATATGTCAAACCGTGCTCAATGTTGAGAATAAAGAGTGTTCTGGTGCTCTATTGCTGTGTAACAAACTAACCCTAAGCTTAATGGCTTCAATGACAGCAGTTTATTACATCTCGTGATTTTGTGGGCAGGGCTTAGCTGGGTGATCTTTTCTAGTATACAGCTGGCAGCTGGTTATTCTGGAGGGTTCAAGATGGTTTCACTCAGAGGCCTGGAATGTTGATGGGGGCAGGTGGAAGGCTGTGCTGTGAGGCTTCTTTCTCTCTCTGGAGTCCCAGGGCTTCCCACACAGTCTCTGTGGTAAGAGATTACAAACCCAGTAAGTGATGGAGCCAGGACTTGAACCTGAGTGGGACAAATCCAGAAATCACCACACTCTACCTGAAATGTAGCATACTATTTAAAATTAAGTCTGTCCCTGGCATATGTGACTCATTTGGTTGGAGCATTGTCCATAAACCACCAAAAGGGTCATGGGTTTGGTTTGATTCTGGTCAGGGCACATACCTAGGTTGCAGGTTTGATCCCGATTAGGCAAGTACTGGAGGGATGTTTTGCTCTTCTCTTCTCTTCTCTTCTCTTCTCTTCTCTTCTCTTCTCTTCTCTTCTCTTCTCTTCATCTGTAAAATAAAGGAAACTTCTTTCCCTGTCCATTTTTCAGGTTCATTCAGAGGACTATATTTGTAGCAGAGATCATAAGGAGTAAGAGACCCTGTTTTTAGTCCCTACTCATCTCACTCTCTGTGCATTGTTGAACAAATCTTTCTCCATTTCTGGATAACATACTTCATAAAATAGTCTTTGAACATTCTTTCAACTCAGATTTCAAGGAGGACATTGAGAAAAACATCACAAGCGCACACAGTCTGTTAAACTGAAAGAGAGAGTTGTCATGATTTAGATTCCATGGGGCAAATGGGCTGAGTGTGACTTTGAGAGGCATATCTACCTTCCCTTGGGACGAGCAACCTATGACTGGTCAGGGATAGGACTAGTATCTATAGGTCTGGATCAGACCAAAACCCAGTGCTCAAACCAAATGGGACTGTACTGATGACCTTAGCCTGAGACCATGGAATGATCAGCTAACCCATTACCCAGTTACTCCACTGAGCATCGCTATATATGACTTGACATCACAAATAGTAAGCTTTTAAAATAATTGGCTAAACTATTTGAGTAACACATTTTTTAATTAAAAAATTGGTTCCAAAGAAGGGAAGAGAGAGGGAGGGAGGGAGAGAAAGAGAGAGAGAAAGAAGAGAAACTTGGATATGAGAAACATTGATGTGAGAAACATCGATTGCCTCCTGCATGTGCCCTGACTTGGGACTGAACCTCCGCCCGTGGCCTAAGTTCTGATTGGAAATTCAGCCTGCCACTTAGCGGTAAATAGGATGTTTCCCCAACCAACT
>NW_006292696.1:3621946-3628356 GCF_000327345.1 Myotis davidii | reverse complement strand
GCACCCATCCATCTTCTGGGGGCATAAAATTAAATTGCAGGACTTCCAATGTCTTCTGCATGAAACAGTTTCCTGCCCACCTTCATGTGGCCCTTTAGAGATAGTCTTGTTGAGTCTTCTAAGATACCCCATGAAGAAACTAAAACTTAGAGAAAGAAATTGATTTATCCAGTATTAAATAGCAAATTCACAAAGACTTGGGGCAGATAGTTTAGGTTTTAATTCAGTCAATATATTTGCTCATTGAACATCTTAGTAATAACAGATAACAATTGAAGACTTAAAGTACACCAGAAACTTTACATGAACTAATGTATAAGCCTCAATATAACCCAAAGAGGTAGTCCTTATCATTGTTTTTGTTTCACAAACGAGGAAACTGAAATTTGAGGATGCCAGTAGCTTTCCAAAATTTACACACCTAATAAGAGATGGAGCCAAGAATTAGACCCAGAGGGTTTACTGTCTTAACCATTAATCTATACTGATCTCTGTCACCACATAGGTGGTACAGATGCATATTAAAACATAATGTGGCACATTCCACATACACTTACCTTATGTCAGCCTCAGTTACAATACAACAGAAGGAGTGCTATGATGAAGGGAGTGAATGCCTGGGCCACACAGCCTTCCAAGAGGTTCTGTCTAGGTTGCACCTTAGAAATGGGGGAAGGAATGGGAAATGGAGAAAATGATGTTCCGGACAGAAGGAACAGCATGTGTGAAGATCTGAGGAAGAGAAGGAGCACAGCTCATTTTAAAAACTATAAAATGTATGGTCAGGATAAGAAGAGAGTAGGGCCTGGAGCATAGCAGTGGTGTAAGAGAATGGTTCTTTGAGCCCCCATTCATAATTTTCGTATCCTCCTGAGGGCAGTAAGAAGGTATGTATGAGAAGGAGATTAGGTATGGCAGTGACACACTGAGACCCATCACTGTGATTTCAATGAAGAGAGGCATACAAGACTGGAGGCTGAGAGAGAGGTTAAGGAGCATTACAGTGACTGTGGGCCCTTCTTCAAATTTCCTGGACAAAAAAGGGGGGGTTTTGGAAACATGAGTACCAGGCATGACCTTATTATTTCCTAACTTCTGCCTGAAAATCAGTTGTTCTGTCTCCAGGAGGCCCCAGTGATGGTAAATCTAGACCCAACTAGTTTTTACCAGTGGTTTTTAGACAGACTGGAGGCTTTATTCTTTCCTCTTGCTCCTATCTGCCCACAGATGGAAGGGTTGCCCAAGACGGGCAATGATTTATTGTGACGCCCTTAACAAGTTGGTGGTGTCTTCACCCCAGACCACATCCCCTACATTGTAGACAAGTGGAAAACTTCCGGATGAGTTGTGTTGGAAGCTGACAGAGAATCAGAGCCTTTTGGTGGCATTTAAACTCATTTCATGGTTAATACAGCATCTGGGGCACATTTTCCTATGTTTATGCCAATTTTTATGTGTTTCTGCCACACAGTCGAAAGCCACGATCATAAAAAAGAAGGAAAACGGTACAAAAAATAAAAGTAAATAAGCAGATTCTGCTTTAACGCTCCCAGGAGCACTGAGTCCGGCAAGTTTATGAGTTAGAGAAAAAAACAAACAAACCCTGCATGGCTGTATGTAAAGGAAAGGCAAATCTATCCCTTTGCATTAGAATATATCACGCAAAGACAGGCAGAGCAGGGTTTGGTCCAGAATTTGTCTTCAGTTGTCCAAGTGTCTCAGAATCTACCAAACCTCTTTTCTGAGACTTTCTCACTTATAAAACACATAGCCTGTACTAAATGATCCAGAGGTGATTGTACAATTATGTTCGTCATCCTTCACACTGTGCTAGGCATGGAGGACCAGGCAGATCTAGGAAACCTGATTTCTGACCTCAGTGAATTAAAGCACATTGTAGAAACCAGACTCACCTTATCTTACCTCCTTTGGAGCAGGGAATTCTCTAACTATGGTGCTGTGAAACAGACCAATACCTTTAAAATAGATGGAACAATGTGATTTTTACATCTAATTTGTAAAAAGAAATTGAATTAGCAGATAGCATTTTCAGTGTTGAGGACTCCTAGGATTAATTACTTCTGTACCCCTATTTATACTATATTCGCTAATATTAAACATTATTTGATTTAGTATAAAATGATATATGGTTACTTTGATTTAATATAACATTTTTTATGGTTTTCCACAAATAGCTTAGACTTTTAAGTAGGCAAAAGCTTAGGGGTGAAACCATAAATTTCTAAGTTATGCTTGAATTTGAGTGTAGGCGCTGGCATTCTAGCTGTGAGTCCTTGAGAAAAGTTATTTCAGAACCCATTTCCTCAACTACAAGATGGAGCAATAATAGTACCTATCTCAAATTTTTATTATGGGGATTAAATTTTTAAAAAGGCCATAAAGCATTTAGCATAGTTTTTGGTAAAACAAGTACTATGTGAGTATTATGTACTAGAAAGTAAGCACAAGAGAAATAATGAGTTTGACCTGGGCCTTGAACAGGGAGAATTTAAACAAATAAAAATATGTAAATAAAAATTTCATTTTGCAGTTATGGTGCATTGCAAAAAAAAAAAAGCCCCAGTTCTCCCTCACTTCTTATATTCATACTCTGTGTAATATGACTTTACGGCCCCTCTGATGAAGAGATGGAGTCTATGTCCTCACCTCTTGAGTATATGGCTAGCTTTTTGATTTGCTTTAACAAATAATTTGGGGCAGAAACAATGATATGCCCACTTCATGACTGGGCCTCACAGTTTTGATCATTGTTTTGGAATTCAGCCTCCACTATAAGAACAAGTCCAGGTTGACCAGCTGCAGGATAGAGGTCATGTGCCATAGACCCAAATCAGCCAAGTTGTCCAAGCTGAGGTCCCAGACTCCTGAGAGTCCCAGCTAGAACCACCTCATGGCTTTAGTTGACCTCAGATGCATAAGTGAGTCCTGCCAGCTCATCTCTGATTAGCAGAAACACCCAGGAAACCTGTAGATGTCTGAGTAATAATAAGTGATTGTTGTTTTAAGCCATAAGGTTCTAGGTTAGTTTGTTACACAGAAATAGCTAAAAGAAACTGTGTTGATGGTGGTGGAAGGATAGAAAAAGGAATGGAAAAATGGTTTCACCCATAGGAGGAGAGGAAGCTGAATAAAATGGATGTCACACATCTATGAGCTTGAAAATATTAGGTTTTGTGGCAGAAATAAAGATAAGTTATAGAGTATATTAAAGTGTACCCAAAAAGAAAGGGCCATTTATTATCATTTGTATGAAAGCACAAAGTTTCTGAGTGAAAACATCATGAATTAGAGGGTAAGGAAAGGGACAAATAATGTTTATAACAAATGACATTAAAGATTAATACCCTTAATATATAGAGTTCTAAGATATCTATCAAGAAAAATGAATCCAAAAAATACCCTTGGGAACCAGTAGAAAATATTTCTCTTACCTTAGGGCTGTTGTACATGCTGTGCCCAGCCTTCTCCCTTAATCTAGCTATTTTTCATTCTTTTTTTTCTTTTCTTTTTTTTAATCTCAGTCTCTTCTTCAGGTACGTTTTTCTGAACATGGACATCACAATAGTTCCTCTTGATATGTGTTGTCTAAGCAACCTGCTCCTCTGATTTCACTCATCATTATTTGTATAATGTCTGTGATCTCCACTAGATTGTAAATTCTATCTGGCATGAATCGAAATTATTTTGTTCACCAGTATAATCCTGGCATCGGACAAAATACCTGACATAGGGTAGATATTCAATAGCTATTTGAAAATGAATGAGCCTTTGAATGATGGCCATGAAAAAATATTGCTTACCAAAAACCAAATAAAAATAAAACAAAAGCTTAATTATAAAAGCCAATATTAATAAGTTAAAAAAGCCAATATTAATAAGTTAAAAAGTCCAATCCATTTAATCAAGAAATGCAAATGAAGACAAGATACTTTGTGTGGCTAAAAAGTAAAAGCTAAAACAAGCAAAAAGGCTCCATGCTAGAGAGGCTGTGATAAGCATGTAGCACTAAACTGATTATCAATTGATGCAATTGTTACAGAAAGCAATTTAGCAAAGTATTAATTTAAATATTCACATCCATTAACCCAGCAGTTGCTGGTTTAAAAAAGAAAACCAGATGTTTTAGCCCAAGTTTTATGACTCAGAATGGCATTGATCCTAGTTTCAATAGAAACCATGTATATGATCAGTAATGTTATTATATTAAGCATCAGCATAGTTTAGAAGTTGAGAACGTGGGTTCTGAAAAATAAGAGATTAATTCTAATCTTGGGCCTATCACTTATCAGCTATGTGGTCAGAACCTCATAATTTAACCTTGCTGATCTTAGTGGTTCCATCAATAAATCTTTGGGTTTTAGGAATTAGTCATTTATCTGATTTTCAACATATATACTCATTACTCTTTGAGGAAGCAGTAGCTTGCATTATTTCAAATTCTCAATTTGCTTTTTTCTGTTTTTTGTTTTTTGGTTTTTTTTGTGTGTTTTTTTTTGACCCTAAGTAGCTGAATGAGGCTGCTCTATTCTGTGTATTAATGTGTTTAAATATAGTTTAGAACTACCAGAGGCAACAATGAGTAAGAAATAAGAAAAGGGTCTCTTCCTCCCTCCTTCTAGCTTCCTCCTTTCCTTCCTCTCTTCCTCAACCCCCACCATGGTTTCCACTCTTTTGAGTTACATTTGTTCTTATAAATAAGAGTCTATACTTGAACATAAAATCTCCCTCCTCTAAAAAAAATTAAGCAATGACTGGGACTATATAATGACTAGAGGCCCGGTGCATGAAAATTCATGCACTCAAGGGAGTCCCTCAGCCTGGCCTGCACCCTCTCGCAGTCCAGGACCCCTCAGGGGATGTCCAAATGACGGCTTAGGCCCACTCCCCGTGCAGATGGTGAGCAGCCAGCCCTGCCCCCTATTGTGCCACCACAGGTGGCCTCCCTCTGCAGGAGGCGACCCTGGCAGGCCTATCTGGGGAGGGTGAATGGCCGGCCCCGTCCCAAATCGCCCCACCACTGCCGCTGCCTATGGCCTCCCTCTGTGGGAGGCGACTGGGTGGGTGATCAGGGGATGATGCCGGCCCCCATTGCCGCTGGTTGCCCCCCATTCTCCCAACCCTGTCGCTGTCCCCTCCCTCTGCTGGCTGGCATGCTTGCCAGCCCCACCCCCGGCCAACCAGTTGTTCTGCTGTTTGGTTGATTTGCATATTATGCTTTCATTATATAGGATAACTAATAGGTTTACTGCACTGTGTGACATGTCTAAGTCACTAAGACGAGGCAAAGCCACTAAAAATAGACCCCCAAAATGAGATGATTTAGGATATTAGAATTATAAAACTAATATAGCAGCTCCATATTTTAAAAATGTTTCTGGAGCCCAGTTTTTCTAACTTGAGGTTAGAAATAAAGATATTTGCCCATCACTGTTCCACTGTTTCCAGATTTTTGTGACACAGTTTATTTTATTCAAGAGTAGACTGCAGGGAGTGTTATATAGTTAACGGCCAAAAAATAATTAACTTTACATTTGTCAGAGAGCTTAAACTCTATGTAACCCAATGTATACTAATTGGGAAATAACTAAACTCTTTAATTAATCTATTTAAACTAAACTTTTTTATTTTGAAGTGATTTTTCATTTACAGCATATTGCAAAAGATAGGGCAGAGAATTCCCATGTTGTTAGTATCTTACATTAGCATCATACATTAATGACACTTACATTAACTACTAGTGGCTCAGCGGGAAATTGTGTGCAATAGGCTGCCCGCAGCAGGAACCCGCAGGAGCCGCGCCGCTTCCACAGGAGCCGCTGCTGCCCGCAGGAGGAAGGCAGAAGGTCCCGCCACACCGTGAGACCCAGAGTCAAGTCCCCACCACCGCGTGCGCCTCGCCACACATGCAGCCCCACCCACCTGCGCACTCCGTGTACCTTCTAGTGACCGGTTGTGGTCTGATGCCATGACCACAGGCCTTTTAAGATATAGATTACCTAAACTCCAGGCTTTACTTAGATTTCACCATTTATTTGATGTTTTTTTCTCTGATAGGATCCAATTTAGGGTAAGTACCACACTGTATTGAGTTTTTGTCTCTTCCAGCTTCTCTGGTCTATGACAGTTGTTAAATCTTTCCTGTTTTTTATGACTTTGGTGGTCTTGAGGAATAATGGCCGGATATCCTGTAAAATATTCCTCAATCTGAGTTTGTCTCATGATTAGACTGGGGATTTGGGTTTATGGAAAGAATACCAAAGAAATGAAGCGCCCCTGTTACCACATTATCATAGGGTTCAAGATAAGGACACAACATAATTGACAATGTTAATCTCCATCACTTGGTTAAGGTAGTTTTTTGACAGAGTTCTCCACTACAAAGAAACTTA
>NW_006292696.1:3615063-3621902 GCF_000327345.1 Myotis davidii | reverse complement strand
CCCTACTCTGTTCTTTGGAAGTGAGTCCACAAGTGAGTCCACATTCTGGGGACGGGGCAGGGGAGGGAGCAGAAACTATGTTCATCTTCTGTAGAATGAGGTATCTACTAAATTTGTAATTATTTTGTAGGAAAGACATATCTCCTCTTCCTTATTTATTAACTAAGTTGTTGATATCAGTATGGAGTTTATATTTGTTTTATTTTATACTTTGGTGTAATGCAGTATTATAGTACTTAAAATTATTTTATTTTTTTTGCTCAAATTGTTGAAGATTTGATTATTCAAAGCTTTAGGAGCTCTTTTTTGTTGACTCCTTTGTCCTTTTTTTAAAAAAAGTAATGTGATAAAATACAGAAACATGAAATTTACCAACTCAACCATTTTTAAGTGACAATTCAATGATATCAAGTACATGAATAATGTATTACCTTCTCTACTCTCCATCTCCAGGACTCTCATCTTGTAAAACTGAAACTCTATACCCATTAACCAATAATTTCCCATTTCCACCTTCTCTCCATCACTGACAATCACAATTCTACTCTTGGCCTCTATGATTTGGACTACTCTAATTCCTCATCTAAGTGGAATCACAATAGTATTTGTTTTTCTGTAACTGGCTTAGTCCACTTAGCATGATGTTCTCAAAGTTCATAGATGTTGCATCAAATGTCAGAATTTTTTTCCTTTCTAAGGCTGAATAAAATTCCATTTATGTATAGTTCACATTTTGCTTTCCCATTTATCTACTGATGGATACCTGGATTGTTTTCATGTTTTAGGTATTGTGAATAATATGATGAACATGGGTGTATAAATATCTCTTTGAGACCCTGCTTTCAATTATTTTATGTATAGCTTCATAAATTGCATTGTTGAATCATATGATAATTCTACTTTTAATTCTTTGAAGAACATGCAGACTGTTTTCAACAGTGGCTATACCATTTTACATTCCGACCACAAGGGTTCCCATTTCTTCACATCCTCACCAGTAAGGTAGTATCATTTTTTCTTTTTAATAGTGGCCATCCTAATGGGTGTAAGGTACTATATCACTGAGGTTTTTATTTGCATTTCCCTAATAATTACTGTTCTTGAGCATATTTTTATGTATTTATAGGTCATTTATATACCTTTTTGGAGAAAGATATATTCTAGTTCTTTGCCCATTTTAGAATTGGGTTGTTTGTTATTTTGTTGGTGGGTTCTAGGAGCTCTCTCTATATTCTGGATATTAATCCCTTATCAGATATATAATTTACAAATACTTTCTTCTATTCTGTTAGTTTTTCTATTACTTTGTTGTCTTTTGATGCACATTTTAAAAGGATTTTTATGACGTCCCATTTGTCTATTTTTTTATTTGTTGCCTGAAACTTTGATGTCATATCCAAGAAATCATTGCCAAATCCAATGTCATGAAGCATTCTGAGGAATTTCTGCACAATAAGTAACAATGTCCCACTTTCACATCTATTTTTAGAGATTTGAGTCTTCCCTCTCTTTTTCCTTAGTCCAACTAGTTAAATTTTTGTCAATTTTGTTGTTTTTTTTCCAAGAACCAACTTTTGGTTTCATTGATTTCCACTATTATTTTTTCTATTGGAGGCTCGATGCACGAAATTCATGCGAGGGCTTGGCCCTCGCAGCCTCGGCAGCTTGCGTTGGCCCTCGCAGCCCTGGCTTGGTCTGGAAGGTTGCCCGGAAGGACATCTGGAAGGTCATTTGGCTGTTCAGTCTAATTAGCATATTACGCTTTTATTATTATAGATTCTCTGTTTCATTTATCTTTGCTCTGGTCTTCATTATTTTCTCTATTCTCCTAACTTTGGGTTTAGGTGCTGAGCATACAGAGATAATTGTCTTCCCTTAATCTCTCATTGTCCATCTCTCTAGATTATCAATAAAATGATTTGACCCAAAATACTTAAGAATAACCTCGATAAAGAAAAAGAAGATAAAATTATGGTGGATTAAGCCAGATCTCTGTTTCTAACGCTAGTCTGTGAAGCTTGTGTAAATCTTCATTCTATGGCTATCACTAGCCAGTTTTAAATATGAGTATGGGCCACTAAATGTAAATTAAATATGATTTTAGATGGATTCAAATGCAATATGTAACCAAAAAAGAAGTAGGGAGTAGATGAGTTGCTGTTTGATTAATCATAGATCTTCTCAGGAATGAGACAAAGTGGTCTGGTGAAAGGAAAGGGGAAACTTAGCAGACACACTATATTCAAACCCTTTGTTCCCTTCAATCTCTCATTACCATCTCCCACCCCTCTGAGCCCCTAAGGATTTAGGCTGAACTAAACCCATGGAAACGTTAATGATGCTGAGTCATACACGCTTTCCCTCGGGATCCTATTCTCTCTACCCACCAAGTGGCATCTGCAGAAATATTCAGTGCTAGCTTTATCCACCTATATTTTATGATGCCAGGAAAACCAGGGGTTCCTTTAGTCTTTTACAAGCTCCCACAGAAAAATTCAGAGAATGTACATTTCAAGCCACTCCCTGCCCATTTCTGTACATTTAGTCAAACACAGAGCCTAACTTGGGCATTTCATTACAACCATAGGCTTTAGTCACTGTAGCTGCAGCATGGCCTGGAAGATCTGGGCACCTCATCTTTATTTTTCATCAAAAGAACACAGCCTTAATTCCCTGATTGACATGAAGAAGAAGAAGGAGAAGGAGAAGGAGAAGAAGGAGAAGTCCTACTCTGGCATTAAGAGTCTTCATTTCTAGTCAAAAGTCAGCCCTTAGATTCTATAACTTGTTAGTGTCTTGACAGATTTATAGCTTGTGGGAAGAATAACTGAAAGTTAAGAAAGTGCTTTTATTGAAGATAACAGGATTCTAGCAATCAAAGTCTGGTCATAGTCAACTATCAAGAGCACTCTGGAGTCAATCATGATCGTTGAGGACAATTGCTGGAGCCCTCAGTTGGTCCTCTGTATCCTCCGGTCCCTTGTCCACATTATCACCAGGCTGATCTTCCTCAATGCCATTCCACCAATGCCATTCCACCTTAAAATCTCCTCCACGTATTCTACCAAATCCTATATCACAGCTCCTCATGCTTCTGGATGCTTTGGAGTCACCTAGGCAGCTTATTAAAATGTGAATTCCTAGAGTTTGGTAGGACTGAAATGGAGCCACTCTTAACAAGCACGCCATGTGTGGCAAGTGGCTTGAGAGCCACTCAGAACAAAGCTGGACCACAGGAGAAGTCCAGATTCCTTATCCTGGCATTCAGGGATTTTCTAAATCTGTTCCCAACTACCATTTCCTCATGTTATTTATTCCATATCCCAATTAGCTTGGCAACTAACAGGAATAAGGAATAGGGCACTCTCTTCTTTAGGAATTAGGTCAATGTCCAAAAGTATTCTTCCAGCCTGGCTTTGGTCCCTACCGATCAAGATCTATTCCCAGTCCTTACCAGCCCATAGCAATGTCTCCCTCTACTGAACTTTCATTGCATGAGAGTTACTGAATCAAATTTTTGGGAAAGTGAGGGGAATGGCAATGAGACAAGGTTTCCTAGAAGTAGAAGAAGGAAAAAGGTTTCTACCAGGAGAGTTCAGACATGAATGAGAAGATGTATTTTAAGTGGAAAATTCAGCATAAGCAAAGGTGGGTTCTGTGCACATTTTAAATATAAGTGCTCTGTATCTAAATCATGCTTGGTAAACATGGAAGTTAAAGTTTAGGACAAGGTCAGGTCTCAGAGAAGACCTTAAATGCCTTTCAAAACACCAGGGACTTTGTTCCTGGCAAAGAGCATGGTTGGTGATTTCGGGGCTATTCTTATGCTAGCCAATAGCATAGTCATCTCATACAAACTCAGGAGAGCCAACAGAGGCTGCCCCGGAGACTGCTTAGGTTTAAATGCCAACGTTTCTATTTCATAACTGTGACCCTGGACCAGTTATTTTGCTTTACGAGTCTATTTTCTCACCTGGATTATAGCAAAAATAATGGATCTCATTTTATAGCTTTCTTGCATATACCTATGGCAAGTAAAGCAGCCCTTAGTAATAACATAATAATAAGTATTTAATACTCATTTAGCTTACAGGAAGTGAGTATTATCCCTCTTTCCAAAAATGAAAATAGTCTCAGAAGACTATACTAATACAGATAATAAGAGCAGAATTGGGCAGTGTTTTGCCCTACATAAAGCCTGGATGGGACTTACGGGACTATTCATTGCAACTTCCTCATTTTATAGTAAAGAAAATTGAGGATCAGAGTAGGAATGCAACTTGGCCAATGTCCACAGCAAGCACTGTGAGCACATCCCAATGCTAATAAAGGAGATGTAATAGTGAGCCCGACAGTCCCTGCTTATAAAGAGCTTTCAGGCCAGCAGGGAAGTACAAGCATGGCAAGCAAGTCTGAACAGGAAGAAGTCATGGAGTCTGAGATGGGCAGGCAGAGCTAATTACATCTCCTTGAAATGTGGGCCCACTGATCAGTATGATGATGAAGGAGGACTAGAGGTCAAGTCAGATGATAATGGAAGTCACTTCCAGTGACTCCTCAGCAACATACAGTCCAGTTTTTGGAAGAAAACAACATTGGAGCAACCATAGCTACTAAAACTGCTATCTATAATTATGTTTGCTTTTTTAAAAAAGTTAAAAAAAGAGCAGCAGGAAACTGACTCTGTTAGTCCCAAATCCCGCCCCCCCTCCCCTAGTACACACACACAATTCTTCAGGGTGACAGCTGTCACTCCCCAAGCAGATTAAAGTCCTGAAATGGCCCTGATACAGCGAGTAGAGCTAAGGAAGCTGCCTCTGCCCCCACCAGGATGGCCTCAGTGTGCTGGCAGCTGCCTTTGAAACACAGCCCAGAACCGAGAGGCACACAGGCCTCAGCAGTTTGCTCATTCCCCTGACAGGCAATGCCTGGGCTTCAGTGTGAGCCCTTCTCCCAGCTGACAAGCTCTAAGACAGATCTGAAGGTTGGAATCCCTCTCCAGAGCCTTGTGGGGCCACCCGAATTGCTAATCACTACTGTGGCCCCCTGGGAGAGCAGGGTAGGTGAGGAGGACTGGTCATTAAAAAGAGCTTGCTTAGATGAGATTTCTGGAGGTGAACACATTTGCTCTGGTTCCGGAAGCTGGCAAGCCTTAAAAATTGCACATTTTAAGAGGTCTTCAATTTGAAAGAGATTGGCATAGGTTAAATGCATAACTCCAGGAGGACAGGCCAAGTAAGCGCATGGGCATTCGGACTTTTGTTGGTGAGAGGGAAATCTCTCTTCCCCTCTGGTTTGCTGCAGCTTCTGAAAACCCTCCAGTAAGGGCAGAGGCCTTGCTCCTTTGTGTCCTGATGGTTTTCTGGGAAGGACTGCCCTTGAGACAAGTTTGAATTATCAGCTAATACTGTAAAGAGGAGTTTTACTTGAGCTTCCTTCTAAAATCTGACCACTGGTTGAGAAGGAACTAGCCACGTTGAACACCTCTAGGTCTTAAGGTCACCTTAGGAACATCGAGTGGACAGGTGGCAGTTCCCTTGGTTACATTTTGCCTCCCTGTTACTGGAACTGTTGCCAACTTGTCCAACTCAAGAGGAATCAGGGAGACTTTAATCAGACCCAGTCTCTATCCATCTCTTCTGCTGGCTGCAGTCTGTCATCTCAGCAAGGTGGTTTATTATGGTTTGCTCATAACTACAGAGAATGGCCATCAAATTGTTCTTTTCAGAACATGTTCTGACCCTTAGTCCTGCACATCCTTTGAAGTCCTGCAGTCATGTCATATTTTTAAGGGAACTTTTTCTTTCCTTCTACAACCAAAGGAAGCTCTCTCTCCTCCAATTACAATAAAAAAATACTATAGCACTTTGTATAACTCCTAGAAATCTAATAAAAGTTGGATTTATTTAAAGAGTGAGTTCTCCTTAGCTGGATGTTCACTGCATTTTTTTTTTCACTCTTAGGTATTGTATGAAAGCAAAAATCATTAAGACCAAACTTTTATTAATTAGTTGAACCCTAATCAAATCAGGCAACTCTATTTGCTCAACACTATCATTAATCTGCATCAAAGAGTGGCAATTTTATATTTTATGAATCCTATAAATTAGGACATCATTGCATTTTTAAATTAGATGCTGCTAAAATAAACCTGCTTTTATATTTTAATATACTATTTTTCAAGATAGGTTTCCGGCCATATTCTTTCTTGCATGTATTTACTATAAGGTCCCTATTTTAAGAGTGTTTACTTTAAAGGGGTCATTTTCATGTGAATTATCCTTATAAAATAAACACTTCCATTGTGTGAAATCCTTATCTTCTTAAAGGAGACATTCTTGAGGGTGATAACCACATCTAACTCATTCTTGTATTTTATAGCCAGTAGACAGGAAATGGAAATGTGCTTTTGTAACTCATGTCACCTAATTTCTCCCTTTAAAAAAATATAATACCGTATTTGCCGGCGTATAAGACGACTGGGCGTATAAGACGACCCCCTAACATTTCCACTCAAAATACAGAGTTTGTTATATACTAGCCGTATAAGACTACCCCCTCTTCCGCACACCTTCCACACACCAAATAAAAGGTAAAACAATATCAGATTTGATTTTAACATTTTAATTTATATTCAAATGCTTATGACATGCAGGAAAACTGTCACAAGGCTGTATGTAATCAAACATATACATAAAACAGTGCAAGTTTATTACCGGTAAACATACCGGTAATTCACTAAAGAAAACACACTCTGTAGACTGGTACCGTAGATGCTTCTCAGGAACACAGGCAAGCAGCCCACAACCTAGAGGGACTGTCAATGATAGAAGAAAGAT
>NW_006292696.1:3604674-3614739 GCF_000327345.1 Myotis davidii | reverse complement strand
AAAATCGCATAACAGCCGAGCATACACCCAGCAGCGCTGCTGATGCCTGAACGGTATGTGGAATGAAGTGGGCGGGCATCGGGAGGCCACTATGGCACGGGGCAAGCACTATGGGCAGTCTATCTGAAGTGTACCTGGCGTATAAGACGACCCCCCACTTGGAGGCATATTTTTCAGGGCCAAAAAATCGTCTTATACGCCGGCAAATACGGTATATGCAGTTCTCACTTTAGATGATAGTACAGGACCATAAAAATGACTGTGCAAACAATAACCATGCAAAGCAATCTTAATTATCAATGTAATAATTGTGATTGTTCTATGGGCTTTAAAATTTTTAGCAAAACATTAAAACTTTCTTACTATTGGTTATAAATATAAAGATATGAAAAAACAGAAAACTAACATTTATTTGTACGCTATCATTAAGCTACTAGAAACAGAGAGTATTAAAGTTTTGTATTTCTTCACAAAAAGACTTATCAAGAGTAGTTTGAGCGGTGCTCTTGCATTTTTGTGCTGTAATTTACTGTGTAGAGCGAATGTGTTTTCTACACAGAACTGTCATCCTCCTTCCTAAGTTTGCATTAGCTTTTAGCATTCTTTTCTCTTTCAATGTCATGAAATATCTCTAACAGTTCCTTTAATAGGAAGTGTTTTGCTGGCATTACTTTCTCGGGAATATCTTTATCCTTTTTGTCAGGAACACTTTCCTCATTAATATCCATACATTTCACCTTGGCTAAGTTCCTTTAGCTGCATGTGTAGAGTCTCCTGAATGGTGGTAATGCCAGCATTCCCATGGTCAGGTCAGCTGTTTCTGCTATTACCTCCATTACATCGGATTCAAATTTCACTTCCAGCACTATCACGTGTTTGTGATTGTTGTTGCATTTTCATCTTTGTGAGCCAATTCCCTTTTCTGATTATCCATTTTTATAAAATGTCACATGGGCTTCTCACTGGAAGACAAAAAGGCAGCACAGCCACACACTTTGCTTCTGTGTAGGAACTGAATTCTAGGTGCATGGTGACCAGTTACTGACGGAGTTTGAAAGGAGTGACATGACCACTGATCGTGATGTGTTATTTATGGAGTGGTTTGTGGGCTGAAGAGCCAGCAGCAAAGTTGGCACACTATTCAATTATTCACAGTTAATGTACTGCTGTGACTAAACTATGAACTGCATTGTTGGAGGAAAGGTGTTATCTAACTAAACAGTGGCAACTTCTAACTAAAATGGAGCATATTGAACCTATTATGCAAGGTGAAAGCTGCCTGTCCATAATATAAACTTTGTTTCTCAACCACATAAATATATCGCAACTCAAAACTTCAACAAAAATTTTTAAGCATCATTACTTTCTACATTTACACCCCCAAACAACTTCATGGTACCATGAAATTTCCATGTATTTTTCATTCAGTCAAATAAAATTTACTTTTTGGATAGTGATTCATCCTGTCCCTCACAGTAGGGAGCACAGCTGTCCTAAGCACCAGCAGATGGCTCTGCCCCACCTTCTGGTGACCCAGAACACAAGGAACTTACCTACACTTCCCACCTGGGCCCAAATCCTAAGACATATCTGATTAAGTGGTGCACGAGAGTGAGACGGTCCCTATGGTGAGGGCTAACTCTGGGCCTGGGAACAGGCTGAGAAGGTCAAGCCAACTTTATGGTAGCTCACACATTATGATTTGAAACATGATCTAGAAGGCCTTTGGCATTTTGTACCATTTAACTGACTGTATGGAATAACATTATCAGGAATTGTTTCAGTCTCAAGAAATCTACAGATGGTGCCCATACATCTCCTGACCTTGCAGTCTTTACCAATGTAACACCAACGCTCTACAGATCACATATATAACTCATTCAGTTTTTTAATAACACAACAGAAAGGAAAAGTACATACATATGTTTTATATGATTTTCCTTGCAGAAGGAGGAGCTGAGGTCTGGGTGGTATGCAGCATGCCCAAGGCCCCACTGAAGTCTCACTGCAGAACCATGACAGATATAGTTGTAGATGACCTAGAAATAAGCTAAAAGGCAAGACTTCTCCTGGGCTGGAGGTGATGTTCCTCATAGGCTTATGAAAGACATTCAGTGATGGAACTACATAGATAAAAACGAAGCTGTAGAATAACAAGACTGTAACCCCACACTCTAGAGAGCAAATATTTTATTTAGTCATGGATGAATTTTCATGCACAGATGAATTTTTATTTTCTCCTTTATGAGTTCCTAAGAGTAGACATCACTCTGGAGAAAAGCCTGCAGTAATAGGTCTCAAAGTTCTGAGGTCGAGGTGTCTGTTGCAGGATTGCAAGTAGGCATGGTAAAGGCAGGTGGTGTCCCAGGTAACACCTGTAGAGGTTAAAATATTGCATTAATAAACGGACATTTATACCAAAGGGAGACCTGCTTTTCTATCTGAAGTAGACCTCTCTTCCTATATCCATCACAGTGTACATTTCCCTTCTATAAGAGCATAATTTCCATTTTGGAAAATCCTTCTACCTCTGACTCTTATTTCTCCTAATATTAATAACCTCTGGGGATCCAAGGATGACAGTTAATCCAACAATAGCTAATACAACTCATCTTTCTGGCCACAGTGACTGTTCAGAGAGGAACACAACTTATTCTGGAAATGGTGCCTTAAAATGTTATCTCTCTATACCAGGATTGGACCTGGAAAGATGTGAGTCTTTAGCTGGTAGGTTCTATCATGCAAAGAGAGATTCCCAGGGGAAAGACAGAGCCAAGGACGGGAAGCAGAGCAAGTGTTGGGGAATGACAGAGTTCTGACAATATTGTTGAGCCCCTGGATCTAGCCATGCTGAATAACAGTACCTGAACTTTTCAGTTACATGATCCAATAATAGTTCTAGTGTGGGGAGAGGGGAGAAGATATTTAAGTATAGTAAAGGAAAGGGCCTTACTCAAAGTCACCTGTTTAGTGAGTGGCAGAGTCAGAATGGCAACCCAGGTCTTTGGAGTCGAAGTTCAGGGCTTGTTTAACTTTATGATACAGTGATGAGGGAAGCAAAAAAAATGTGAGAAATAACGTTAGCAGAGGCATAATTCAGGGTAGGAGATAAATGCAATAACAGGGGACACACAGAGGCCAGCACCTCAAACCATCTGACCATATGATCATAGCACAAGTCAGAAATCTTACACTGTAATTTTGGTCATTCAAATATGAGTAATAAAAGTGATGGATATTTCTGTCTTTAAGAGCCCAGAACAAATATTTTATGACTTATTCAAAACCACAAAGTGAGATACTGAGGATTTTTAAATGTAAGCATTTATATTTCTACATTGTCAACACTACTGGTAACCTAAGAGGAAGAACATCTGAATTCACTGAATTTTGACGAACAATGTTATGATATTAAAGATGGGTTTTACCTGATGATTGAAAAGTTGTCTGGGAGAACTATGACTCTGATTTAAATAGCCCATAGCACTACCCTTTAGACTTTATTATGACTTTTGATTGGTCCCCAAATCATTTATATTTGTACTTGTTCCCAAGCCTTCAATAAATTCTAAAAGGTCATTTTATTTTTCCTTTCCATTATCTTGTAAAAGCCAAGTTTCAGCAAATTATACAAAAATTTGATTGAATTTGGGATGTATAAACACATGATTCTACAGAGAAAGTCAGAATTAAGGATGTCTTATTTTTGGCTTGCCTGTCCTCAGTATTTTTTCTAGCAACTCAGAAAAAGAAGACTACAATGCTTTGATTGTTTTTATCACTCTTAGAAACATTATTGTGTCTTGTCTGCCATTTTGATTTCAACACAATGCTGCATGATAGTGAGTGGAGTGGGAATAAAACATTTATATTTTTCTTCAAAGCAGAAAATGTAGAAAGTGATTGCATGTGTTTGGTGACAGAGAAAGCCCATTTTATCCATATTTTTTCTTTGAGTTCCTGAGAATGAGAATAACCCTAACACATCAAATGATAGAATGGTCATTGTTACTGGAGAATGAAAATTCAATATATGAGAAGTTACGGTAAGAATTACTTTCAAAAAATTCAGTTTTCCTGGCTTGGAAGAAAACACTTTGAGAAGATTGTTAAATAAGATTACCAAGCCATTGAGCAGTTTTTGAGGAACCAAGTAGAAACTGTCATAGATTACTAGAGATAGGAAAGGAGTTTCAAACAACTCCTGACCAATCAGTATAATGTTCAATTTGGAGGAAAATTTTGAGTTAAGTATTTGAAGTTGTGTTTTATAACCCCTTTTCAGAAGAAGTTATAATTTATGAGAGCCAGCATTTGCTCAGGTTTTACTCAGAATTATTTATTCAGCCTTAAAACCTAAATGGAGAACCATACATTTTTTGGATGCTCATTTGGCTGCATTGTTGTGTAACTCAAGTTCTGCTTTTGTGGTGTTTATACCTAGTAGGGTCTAGTAGGGTAAGATAAATAAAAAGATAAGATTCTTTTAATCACAAATACGGCAAGGAAGTTTTGGACATAGAAGCAAAGGATTTCCTATTGGGGACAATTTTACACCCCACTATGGGAAGTTTGGCAATGTGTGGAGACATCTTTGGTTGCCACAGTTGTGTAGAGAAGCTATGGGCATCTGTGGGTAGAAGCCAGGGATGCTGCTGAACATCCTATAAAACACAGGACAGCCTTCCACAACAAATAATTATTTGGCCCAAAACATCAATAGTGCTGAGATTGAGAAGCTCTGGTCTAGAGCATGCATTCTCAACAGCGAGAAATTGTTTTAAGGCAGTGAAAAAAACCACAACTTCTTATATTTATGTATAAAGCACAGATATACATACAGTACATGGACAGATATAAGTATATTTGTGCTATTGAAATTTCATGGGGCTAGGCTTTAAGGGGGAAAATAGTCTCAAAAGGCTCCTTGGGAGAATAATAATGAAACAAGATTGGGAAATACCAGTCTAGGGCAGGGGTCAGCTAAGTTCTGCATATGGCTGGATAGTAAGTATTTTTATTTATTTTAAATATATTTTATTGATTTTTTTTTTTTTTTACAGAGAGGAAGGGAGACGGAGAGGGAGAGGGAGTTAGAAACATCTGTGAGAGGGAAAAATCGATCAGCTGCCTCCTGCACACTCCCTACTGGGGATGTGCCCACAACCAAGGTACATGCCCTTGACCAGAATTGAATCTTGGGTCCCTTCAGTCTGCAGGCCGACACTCTATCCACTGGACCAAACTGGCTAGGGCAGTAAGTATATTTACATTTGTGGCCATACTACTCAACTCTGTCTTTGTGGCAACTACTCAACTCTGTCATTGTAGCACAAAAGCAGCCATAGATTGTTATATATTATATAATCTATATATATAGATTGTTAAATAAGATTACCAAGCCATTGAGCAGTTTTTGAGGAACCAAGTAGAAACTGGTTTCTATATATATATAAAGGGGGATGGTTATGTTCTAATAAAACTTTATTTAAAAAACAATAGAAGGGCCACAATTGGCACATGGTTCACTGAATCCTGGCTTACAGCATCAGAAAAAAACACACACAAAAAAATGTTATAAGGTACGTGCCTTGTTAATTTGCAGATACATTAATGATAATTATCAAGGACTGGTATATGTGAACATTAAGGATGATTCTGTTATATGAATGAGTAATTAAAGAGATTTTTCCCTTTAGATACAAGTAAACAATTGTCCTCAAAAAATTGATGAATGGTTGGATAGTCAAACTTGAGGGAAATCATCCCACAAGATTCTATAGCTGGCCTTTAAGCTAAAAATGTAAAACAAAGTAAATTCATGAGGCATGCTTATCATGTAGCAAAGGCTGGGTATGAACAAGGAGGAAAACCACATTAAATGGCAAATTAGGGACAACAACAGAGAGGAATGGGGGACTGATTTGTAAAAATATCATGAGTTTCAGTATCAAACTGCAGTCTCAAAGCACCAGGTCTGCCTTCCAAGAGTATTCAGCTTTAGCTTCTAATATTTATTTCTCCTCCCCAAATGCTAAATCATTGTCATATATTCTGGTGTATTTTATCTGATGAACTTGACCTCTGTTACCAGAATACAGGAAACAAGTGCTAGTAGTAGACTGTAGATTTACATGCAGGTAATAGTCTCAACTCAAAGGTGGCTTAAATAAGTGTATTTCTCTATCATGTAATTGTCTAAAGATGGGCAGTCAAGGGTATGGTAGACCATCTTGGCTCTTTAAGGTCATCCAGGGACTCTGGCTTCTTATCCATGAGCCTTATTTCAAGTTATCTGTGAAATTTTAATATTGCATTATTATGTATATCTCTTCATGTTAATTTGTTGTCCTGCCATCCCTAAGATGTGGCCCCTCTTCTGTGCAATCGAAGATGACTTCACCAGGCATCAGGATGAGAAGAGGGAAGTAGAAGAGCTCCCTTTTAAAGATCTTGACTCAGAAGTGATACCTTTTACTTCCATTCACATTTCATTGACCTTAGGAGTCACATAGACATTTCTGATACAAAGGAGTATGGGAAATGCAGTTTTCAGCTGTGAATTATATACTCATGTTATATTAAACATGGCATAGGAATATTGAGGGCCAACCAGAAGTCAGTATCACAGAATTTAAATGAAATCAAACAAGTTTCTGAACAGCTCAAGGAGAGAGATCAATATGTTATAGGAATTTTCTTCTAAAGAAGAAAGGAAAGAGTATTTGCGTTATAAAAGAAATTGGGAAATCATGGAACCAGCCTTCATGTGCTTGGAAAAGAAATGAAAGTTCTTTATAAACCTACTAGGTCAGTCCTAGGATCAATGGCTAGAAGTTACAAGGGGGAAATTAGGAAAACAGAGAGATAAGATATCTCTATGAGTTCAAACAAAGTAGAAGTGGCTATTTATAAAATAGAGCATACTCTCATCATTCAAGTTTTCAATCATTATTCTGTAAATTAAAAAAAGAATTTGAGTATCTACTTTATGCCAGGCATTATTTTTATGTGTGTGTGTGCTAAGGATATAAAGATGAATAGAAGAGTTATGACCTGTGACCTACTAGATAATAATAAGCAGTGGAACAGAGGTGTCTGTGTGTGTGTGTAATTGGATAAACTGGTAGAAATATTTAGGCCTAGTATTGAGGATTTTTTTGGTACTCTTAAGAAGTCTTTATATATCAAAGAGGTATGATTCTCTCAAATATGTATTTTTTTCATTTTCAAGTCCTACCAACTAGTTGCCTAAGGATCAAAAGTAAGAAATAGTTTAAAGGATGGCTGCCTTAAAAAATCAGATACTTAAAGAACAGCAATCCTTGTTTATTTTAAGGACTCTAAATTAAACTATTCAGAACTCATTTCTAGAAATAAAATCAAGAGATGTTTTGCAGGGAGAAGAGATACATCCAGGTTAGTAAAAAGAAACCTGGCCAAGGATAAAATGGGGTCTAAATTCCATGTCAAATTCCTCCAGTGAGAAACAGTACAGCCATGGCAGGCCCCTCTGCATCTCTAGGATTCAGTTCCCTCACCAATGAACTAGGGCCTCGGGATCCCAATTCATTCTGCCAATGTTAGTTTTTTTAGGTCATATCCAGTTCCTTAAAAAAATGGCTGGAAAATCTGTAGAGAGGATGTCACCTATGCAGTTCACCACCGTCCCCACCACTCCCTAATGCCCTGCCTGGCCCACTTTACTCCTTCACATTACCTTCTAGTGCTGCCAGGAGTATAGCTTTGGAACCAAACTCATAGTCATTGAGCACTTTTTGTTAGGCACTTGTATACATTATCTCACTTAATCTTCACAGCAGTCCCCTGAGAGGAATGCATTTTATAAATGAAAAAACTGAGCTCAGGG
Source organism: Myotis davidii (assembly GCF_000327345.1). NCBI lineage: Eukaryota > Metazoa > Chordata > Mammalia > Chiroptera > Vespertilionidae > Myotis > Myotis davidii. Next base: position 3,606,869 of record NW_006292696.1, on the reverse strand, counting down.
ATTTTAATTAACTTGTTTAAACATATGCAGCTAGGATTTAGTTGAAATAAGATCCAGATCTAGGCAGTTTGTCCCCTCTTAACCACTATGCTCTGTTGTCTAAATAATGTATGAAGTCATGAGATCTGCCAGCATTAAGTGAAGGATTGAAGAGTTTGGAGAATAAAGAAAAAAATCTGAGTCCAAATTCAGATTGCCTACTTACTTGTGTATCTTGTAGGGTTCTGTGAATTTTAAATAAGCCAACATGTAAAAACACTCAGCACAGGGAACTTGCTCAAAAAGTAGCCATTATTTTGCTAAAAATGTTCTTATAATGTGTACATAATTGCTGAATATATAAAATACCATATTATTCGTCCCAAAAGCATGACCCAAAGCTGATATTTCCTTCATAAGCTGGCTATTGGCACACTCTGAAGTACTGTTCTTTGTTCTATTTCTCTTATATTAAAGGAACATACTCTTAGATCAATAGCTCTAAACCAAAGCTGATTTTGCCCTCCATCAAACAACTGGCAGTACCTACAGACATTTTTGGTTGTCACAGCTTGTGTGGGGAGGGATTTGCTACTGAAAACTAGTAGATAGAAACATGGGCTGCTGCTAAATATTTTTCCATGTGCAAGACATTCCCCCACAGCAAAGAATTATCTGGTCCCAAATGTTGGTAGCATCAAGGCTGAGAAATTTTGATCCACATATAAATACACATATAAGTATAAGACCGCAAGAAAAAAGCCTTATTTATAACTATTTTTTTCCTCCTATATAATTTAAAAACAAACACAATTGCATAAAACAAAAGCTATAAATCTGTGTTGATGGGAACCAGTGCATAAAGACTTAATTTGTATGACATTTACAATACAAAAGAGAGAATGAAAACAGATCTATATAAGAACAAAGACTTCATATACTGTTGAAATTAAGTTGGTATTAATATATTGATGACACAAATGTAAAAACTAAAACTGTAAAACTATTAGAAGAAAACAGAGGGCTAAATTTTGGTGACCTTGAATTAGATGATTGTTTCTTAGATAGGACACCAATATTAGAAATAACCAAAGAAAAAGTAAATATATTAGACATCATAAATACTAAAACTTTTATACATCAAGGAAGTAAAAATGTAACCCACTAAATTTGCAAATTAGATATCTGATAAAAATTGAGTAATCACAAATATAATAACTCTTACAAATCAACAATAAAAGACAGCTGCCCAATTAAAAAACATAGGGGTAACCTGGCCGGTGTCCCTCACTGGTTGAGTGTCGACCTATGAAGCAGGAGATCACAGTTTGATTCCTGGTCAGAGCACATGCCCCCAGTTGCTGGCTCAAACCCCATTGTATGGCATGCAGGAGGCAGCTGATCACTGATTCTCTCTCATCACTGATGTTTCTATCTCTCTCTCCCTTTCCCTTTCTCTCTGAAATCAGTAAAAATATATTCTTTAAAAAATGGTAAAAGATTTGAATTCATAGTTTACCAAAGAAGATATATAAGTGGACAATAAGCATGTGAAAAGGTGCTCAAAATCATTACTTATTAGGAAAATATAAATCAAGACCACAATGAGATATCATTTATACACACTAGGATGGATATAATAAAAAAAACAACAAAGTGCTGATAAGGATTTGGAAAAATTAAAAACTTTATACATTATTGGTGTGAATGTAAAATTGTAAAGTTACTGTGGAAAAAGTTTGGCAGTTCCTCAAAAGTTACTGGGGGGATGAGGGGACAATGAGGGGGAAAGGACACATTTGTAATACGTTAATCAATAAAAATTTTTTTTACAAAAAAGCAGAGAAAAGCTAAATGGGGTCAATGAGGGGGGAGGGGGACATATATAATACTATCAACAATCTACACTAATAAAAGAGAAACATGGTAATTGGCATATGACTGCTACCCTTCCCATTGGCTAATCAGCGAGATATGCAAATTAACTGACAGCCAAGATGGCAGCCGGCAGCCAGGCAGCTTGAAACTAACATGAGGCTTGCTTGCTTCAGTGATGGAGGAAACCGACGTTCCCTGCCTGTGGCTGCAGGCCTCTGAGCCTGCAGTTTAAAACATTGTAACAAATACCACTGGACTTCAGCCAGCAGGATCGCAACATTGTATGCAAAGGCCAGAAACCTACTTTCAGCAGCGGAGGCCTAAGAGCTGGAGCCAAG
>NW_006292696.1:3596512-3603925 GCF_000327345.1 Myotis davidii | reverse complement strand
CCATTTGGGGCTTTTCAAAGCTGGTTTGTACATCTACAGGGTATGAGTGCAGAAGCCAAGGGACACAGAGCATGAGGAAGCCCTGCCAGACACTCACTGTCCTGGATCACAGTTACTCCACTTCCCCCTGAGTGCACAAATTTTTGTGCACCGAGCCTCTAATCTACTCTAATAAAAGACAAAGATGCTACTTGACCATACCTTCACTACACCCATCAGCCAATCAGAAGAATATGCAAATCAACCCAACAAAGATGCCCCTTATATTTGCATACTGCAGGTGAGGCTGGCAGTGCCCAACGCTGCCCGTGGGATCTGAGCCTCGGATCCATGATCCAGTGAGGGAGCAAAGTGGCGGAGAAGGGAGAGAGCCAAGGTGGCAGAGAAGGGAGGGGGCCGAGGGCGAAGCAGCGAAGGGAGGGAGCGAGGCAGTGGAGAAGGGAGCGAAGCCTGCCTTTCTCTGCTTTGCTCCGGTCTCAGGAAGCCCTATTCTTGCAGGAATAGGCCCGAGGAAGCCCCATTCTTGCAGGAATCTTCTTGCAATGGGCCTCTAGTAAAGATATAAATGAATAAATAAAAAAAGTTAAACATATAATTACCATATAACCAGCAATAGCATTCCGAGGTATATACCTAAAAGAATTGAAAACATATGCCTTTTAAAAAATTGTACATGAAATTTATACATGAATGTTGATAGCAATGCTATTCATAATTGACAAACATAGGAACAACTCAAACATCTACCAGTAGTTGCAGAGATGAACTGTGGTATGTCATATAATGGAATATTATCTATATATATAAAAGGCTAAGCATCTGGCCGACCAGTAGCTATGATGCACACTGATCACCAGGGGGCAGACACTCAATGCAGGAGCTGCCGAGTGACAGCAACTTTGCAGAGTGTCCTCTTGCACTGCACTCTAGGACCCCTCGGGGGATGTCAGACTGCCTGTTTCAGCCCGATCTCTAATCCCCACAAGCCAGGCTGAGATACCCCACATGCCCCTCCACAGATGGCTTTTGAGCCCCAGCTCTGCCCCAGGTGCCGCTGGCTAGGGAGGAACCGTGGGAGGTTGGCTCCAGGGCATGTCCGGCTTATTTCATGCAGTCCTGCCCTGCCGGCCACCTTCTAATTAATTTCTTTTCAATGTGCATGAATCTGTGGACTGGGCCTCTAGTTTATCTATAAAAAAAGAAGTACTGATACATGCCACAATATGGATAAATCTTGAAAACATGGTAACTGAAAGAAGCTAGACACAAAAAGGCCATATGTTGTATGAGTCCATTTATATAAAATGTCTAGAATAGGCAAATGCACAGTTAGAAAATAGGTTACTGGTTCTTAGGGGCTGGGAGAGGGGAGAGATAAATGGGAGTGACTGCTAATGCGTGTGGTGTTTCTGTTTGGGAGATTAAAATATTCTGAATTAGGTAGTGTTAATGTAAAACTTTGTGAATATACTGAAACCTGCTGAGTTGTGCATTTTAAAAGAGTGAATTGTATAGTATGCGAATTATGCCTCATTTAAAAAATGTAAATTGCACTATGGGAGCTTATCACTTGACCAGGTTCGGGGAAAGGGTTTTCACTAGCATATTCACTGAGATGAACTGATTCTTCATGGAACAGTCAATAAAATAGTGTGGAGATGGACAAATCTGGTTTAAATAGTTTTCAACTGAGGAATTTTAATGATATAATCATATTACTATGAAAATTGAGTATCCTGGGTTCTATTTAGCTCTGTCATCATTAGGGCATGGTAAACATTTAAGATTTCATGCTAATTCTAATTGATTTGAAGTGGCTACCTGGATCATTGTGTTGAAAAGGATTCTGAAGCTCAGTTCAGACTTCACAGGGAATTGATGATAATTATCGTGTGATAAAGGTGGCGCACATATTATAATGTTGCTGCTTCCATAAGTGTTTCTGTGACTTGAAACAGATACTTCAAAATATATGGTAGACAAATTCTCAGATAGGTGTGCTGAGTCATCTTTAAGCATTACTTAGTTTTTCCAGCTTCATGATTATAAAAATGATCCAATTGTTACATCTTTCAAAAATATGATTTATACTGTTTTAAAATTAAGGATTTAAAAATAAGCAATGTCAGTAGCAAGCATGAACAGTCTGAAATATTTGAGCTGGAGGAGTATATAAATAGCTGTGGTCGATGATCTAGCCCTGTTCTTTTCTAAATACAGTGATTTTCAGTGTTAGTATTTAATTATGCACTGTACTTGGATAAAAATGGGCATTAGGAAATATGAGCTTTTATGATGGATGTGTTGTGTCCTAAAATATGGCTTGAATCTTTGCAACTGCAATTGGAAAACCAACAACCCACAGATGAATGCTCACTTCTTAGGGAAGTGCATTGGGATATTTTTGCTCTTGTATTATTTGAAGGCAGATCCATATGCAATCAGTACAAACTTTAACACATGACAAGATAGATACACTGTCTTCTAAGAGGTCTCTATTTCCAGCCAAAATGTCCCACAAATCATCCTGACTCTCTTGCCTTGTCACTGTCTTACTAGACATGACACTTCACTCCACTGACTGCTAAGAATGACAACTTTTAAGATTCCTTCTTCTTCAATATATAGAGCAGATGATATTCAAATGCTAATACAGCCCCATTAGGGTATGCACAAATTTCTGTAGGGGTACATTTAAATACAAAACTCTCCCCTAATTTAAGAATGACAATAGTGGCAATTATCAATATCTATGTAGCAGTTGCTATGTGTTAGATACTGTTGTAAAAGCTTTGTATATGTTAACTTATTTAATTCATAACATTCGATGAGATATTAATAGTAGTAGTATTATACAAATCCTATGGTGAGGAAGAGAGAGGTTAAAGAACTTGCCCAAGATTATACATTTAATAAATAGGCCTAAGATTCAAATGTAGACTGTGTGTTCAGGTGATCATTTTTCTAACCATTAGACAGCCTGCCTCTTAGATGCATGCTAATGAGAGGGCTGTTAGCATAAGGTGACTGTATATCCAGTTTAGTGTATAAAAAGGAAATCATTTATAAACTATGGCAGTTTGTCTACTGACAGCAATGATGGACCTCCCAAACTACCTCAGAGAGGGCTGCAACCTCAGTGTGTCATAATATTGCAGTTCAGAAGCCATGGCCTTGAGTATCCACACCCACATCTCTGTTCTGGTACTCCAGCACACACCTGTCCGTCTTTCCTTTGCATGGTGTTCTCCTCCACTCCCATTGCTGTGTCAGTGAGCCCTCCAGTCTCAATAAGAATGGATTTTCTTACTGTCACCCAGTAAGTACTATTTTCTCTTTTGTTCCAGAAATTTTATTCCTGATCAGCTTATCATATTTATTATATAAAATGTACTTACCTGATACTAGAATATGATCTCCATTCTGCACTAGCCCAAACACAACAGGGATATCAGATCCAGCTAAGAGGCAGAGGTTATTTATTCTTTCCTCTGTCCATAAATTACCTTCATTTTAGACTTACCTTCTCCTCTCTCCCTCTCCTGAGCCTCCTCCCAGAGTGCCCCTAGCCACAGGGGTGCACACGTGAGTAACCTGGGCGTGATAAATTCTTCTCAGTCACAGTGTTTCAAGGATAGGAGCATGATCTAAGTCAGAACAATTGCCGTTCTTCCTGAGATATTTTTTTAACTGAAATTGTCTGATAGGAAAGAACTTTCTTTGGTCTCTGGCCACACAGCTCTGAGTATGAAAGCTACATAAAAACGATTTTAAGAATTAGCCAGTTTACCTCAGTGAATAGAGAGTTGGCCTGTGGACTGAAGGGCCCCCGGTTTGATTCTGGTCAGGAGCACATGCCAGGGTTGTGGGCATGACCCCAGTGGGAGGGCGTGCAGGAGGCAGCTGATCAATTATTCTTTCTCATCATTGATGTTTCTCTCTCTCTCTCTCTCTCTCTCTCTCTCTCTCTCTCTCTCTCTCCCTCTTCCTTCCTCTCTGAAGTCAATAAAATATATTTTAATAAATGATTTTAACTTTCTGGGGATATCAGATTTTAGAATGAAGCCAAAACCTACGATAGAAATCAGAAAGGACAGAGGAAGAACCCATGTGTCATTTTAGTCCAGCTTCTCTAGGGCCAGATACTGCTCTTCCCTTCTGAAAATTTGATTACATGAGACAACATATCCTGCTTCTTATGTAAAAACTGGTTGAATTTGGGTTTCTGTCACTTTCAACAAAGTGATTGAACGAATACAGAATGACACTAAAAAGGATATTGATATACAAGGATAGTCCCCTAATGGAGCAAAAAAGTGGAAAACCAGGCCCCACAAAGGAAGATTGAAAGGGAAAGGGGATATTTAATCAGAATAGAAGATTGGGAGTAGCTATTTCTAAATACCAAAAGGTTAAGTACTAGATATCAATGCTGTGTAACAAATCACCCCCAAATCCAATGGCCTAAAACAACCACAATGTATCATCTTACGCAGTTTCTGAGGGTCAGGAACCTGGGAGCAGCATAGCTAGGTTTTTCTGGCTCAGGGTCTTTCATGAAGTTACAGTTAAAATTCTGGCTGTGACTCTAGTCATCTGAAGGTTTGCTGGCAATGGAGAATCCACTTCCAAAAGATCTTGCTCACCTGGCTTTTGGCAGGAGGACTCAGTTCTTTGCCCCATAGATCTCTCGGGATGTCCTCACGACATGGCAGCTGGTTTTCCCCAGAGTGAGTCATCCAACAGGAAAAGATGGGGGTGGCAATGACTTTGATGACCTAGTCTTGGAAGTCACATTCTGCCATTTCCATAATATTCTGTTAGATGCATCAGTCACACTGATTCACTGTGGAAGAAGACTACACAGGGCATAGCTACCAGGAGGCAGGGGTCGCTGGGGGTCATCTTGGAGGCTGGCTCCCAGGGGCTATCACTGGGACGAGACCTTGAATATATTTCATACAGGTTCAAAGGAGAAGTTGGCCACCAGAAGATCCCAACAGATTCTGCCTTCATATAAATGAAGTAATTAACATACAGGGATGGCCCCAAAGCAAAACATGTAACGAAATGTGTTTCCTGACATTGAAAGGAATAACAGAAATCACTGTTTTAGATGAAATTAAAGGAAGAGTCTTAACTTTCCATAGGGTGTCAAAGAAGGGGTTGAAGCAGTAGGCAACCTCTAGAATCTTTTTATTCCTAAAGTGTGTGATATATAATCCCCAGGTATATCTTTATTCATCTAATTCTTAAAACACCTTTTACAGATGTTGTGAAGCACTGTCTCTATCCCCTTGGCTTACCTGATGGCTCCTGGTAGATAATTTCCATGAATGATTCCTGTTTCTCTCTATCTGAGGTTGTTTTATAAACAAAACAAAACAACCCTCAATTAATGGAGGACAGGAGTTATAAGATAGAAACCATAGCTTCCCTGGCCCTCTGGTGGGATAACTCTAAGTCAGTGGTTCTCAACCTGTGGGTCACGATCCCTTTGGCGGTTGAACGACCCTTTCACAGGGGTCGCCTAAGACTATCCTACATATCAGATATTTACATTATGATTCATAACAGTAGCAACATTACAGTTATGAAGTAGCAACGAAAATAATGTTATGGTTGGGTCATAACATGAGGAACTGTATTTAAAAAGGCCAGAAGGTTGAGAACCACTGCTCTAAGTCGTAAAGTCCCCCAGGTTCCACAGTGACATCCCCTGGTAACACATACTTCTGTTACCAGCCATATATCCCTTCCCTATTTCACTCCCCTACTCAGAGTGCTTCCTGAAATCACTGACAATTTAAGCCACTCATGTTCAAGTGCTGCTCTTAGGTGTCTTTTTGCAGGAACTTAATTTAAGACACCCTCTATTGCATAGTTCTGGTTATTTGTGTATAAATGCCCTCAATATCTAAACCTCCTACTCTTGTGCAACATATTTTATGATTTTTGTTTTCTCGTTTCCGAGTAGTAGGCTTCAACTCAAACAGAGACCAGAGGAGAAATTCCATTGTTGTTATAACTCAGAAGCAGCATGCTGCTGGCTGGGGGCTAGACATCAGAAGACCCGCTGCCTAACAGTTCCGTTTCTCTCTAGCCATGTGGTCTCCTGCTAATCATTTGACCTCCCTGGGCGTCAGTTTGCTCCTGCTTAATTAAATATTTATCTAAGTCAGTGGCCCTTAAATATTTTGAGTCCTTTAAAAACACCAGTACAAGTTTTATACCCTCTTCCCTGAAGAAAAATGAATGCAACCAATGTTTACATGTGAACGTAAGGAATCTGTGCATAATCTCTGGTTGTTCATGAGGCCACTGAGGCCTGTCCACGGCCTTCAGGCAGAGCTCCACGGACCCCAGATTATAATGTTTGGGTCTAGGTGCTCTTTAACTTCCCTATAAATTTCAACACTTTGAATCAATGAGTAATTGATTAAAGGCACCCATGTTTTCTTCCAGAATGAGATTTCTCAATAAAGCAACCTCCTAGCTAAAATTCAGCTGCTTTATTAAACCTGACATTAGATTCAATATCCAGTCTACTTGAAATTCACGTTCTTTCTCCCAGACAGTATAGCTTCTCTAGAAAAAGTAGGGAGTCACTCACTGCAGAGAGACACAAGCCAGGCTATCTCGCAGGCCAAATCTGTATCAACAGTTGATATTGTTCTTAAGATTATATATTACTTTCAGAAAATATATGATTCTTTAGAATAAACTTCTTCACCGGACCACACTGCTGAGAGGGAATTCAATGCCACTACTCAGTAGTAGAACTATCTCTACCACTTTGACAGAGCCTTGCAGAAGTCTCCTCTCTGCTCTCACAGAAGAAAATGATGTTAAATCAGGACCTGGAATAGTACAGGCAGACATGATGTTTCAGGCCTTATAAGATACCACACGCACTTCTAGCACCATCTAGCTCTCTCCACTGTCAGCTCTTCCACATCTTCTTGTTGCCTCTTACAGATGAGCACATCTGAGGTGTAGGATTTATTGTACCTGGGTCTCTCTGGAAGAGTTTATAACCAAATCCTCTGAACCACTCAAAATTTTGACAAAGGACATACAAGCCATTTTCTTTTTCTTCTTACAATATCACTTAGGCTGCCTCTTCTCTGTGGGGCCTCAGAAGAAATATTAATCCAAATTCCTATGGGTGACCGTCAGAGCTTCAGAGGATGAAGATCTATTTATTGTACCTGGGTCTCTCTGGAAGAGTTTATAACCAAATCCTCTGAACCACTCAAAATTTTGACAAAGGACATACAAGCCATTTTCTTTTTCTTCTTACAATATCACTTAGGCTGCCTCTTCTCTGTGGGGCCTCAGAAGAAATATTAATCCAAATTCCTATGGGTGACCGTCAGAGCTTCAGAGGATGAAGATCTAGTCTGGTTTCAG
>NW_006292696.1:3584136-3596423 GCF_000327345.1 Myotis davidii | reverse complement strand
GAATCCAGACATGGACCCTTGTATTTCCTCTAGTCAGAAGGCTTGCATGTTTGCTGCTCATCCTGAGCAGTATCTAAATATTGCATCTGATTTGAATGAAAGCAAAACAAGCTTGCATTTATGGAAACGAAGATGTGGTAGTCATTGTTACCAACCAGTTGTTTTTAAAGAACTGATTTCTGTTAAGGGCTGGGGATTTCAACATGCAGCGTTGGTTTAAACTTTCAAGATAACCAATTGCCAACCTGTTTCAACTGGGGACACTGAACAAGAGATCAGAAGAGGATAGAGGTTCTGAGAATGAATTTGGGGCCACATAAACCTGAAATTAAATCCTTGATTCATATGTTCAAGTTCAGTTATCTTGGATGGGCTGTCTGACATCTATGCGAATTTTTTCTCACTTGGGAGCGCTTTTCATCTCGCAGGTTTAAGGAGGATTAAACAAGGCAATGTATTTAGCATTCTCACCTGGGGCACAATAAGCATTCAAATAGTGTTGTTGTCTTTATTTAAAATATGCAGTGATTTTAATGTTACTATATACTTTTTAAAATATAGTAAATAGCGTTCCCAAGAAAGAGATGTAGCATAGTGCCTATTTCTACTTTGGCAGAGTTTTTGGTTGGTTTGGGGCTCAGCTACTCACAACAGAGGCTGAAATGTTGTTTGTAGAACAGGAACAAGCAGAACAGGTGTTGGCACCAACTCTGTTATAGCTAAGTACTCAGCCTCACAGTGTATAACTTGAGCAGCTTTAAAGGAACCCTTGAAAAACTAAAGACAGACCAGGAACAATGCCTGGCAGCTCTGTTCCACAGAGGCCTGCCTCAAGCACAGAGGATGCTGGCTTTAAATATAGAGCCAGCAGACCCCTTCTCCCCAGGGAGATCCTGGGTGAGAGCTGGGGGCAGGACCTTCATCATCTGTTTATGAGGTTTCATGTGAAGCTTATGAGTTGAACCAAATATTAGTTGATCTGTGAAATCTACTGCCCTGCACCCAGAGTCTCATGTTTCCCTCTTTCTGCTCACATAGCATCTTGTAGCTCTCTATTGACCACTCCTCCCAATGGTTGCGAATGTCTATTCATGCAACATCTCCCTTAGACTGTGAATGATGAGATGAGTGATCGTGCTTGTTTTCCTTCCCATCTCTTACCCCCATTGGTGAGGGAAGGCATGTCCTGGGGGTGGAGAATATTCGCCAGGCATATCTGGGAGGTGAGCAGGTTCTGCTAGAGCTCCAGCTACTTGTCTACAAAACAAGAATGGATTTCGATGTTTCTGTATCATGTACTGTGTGGTCAGTAACCAGGGAAGCTCTAGTGCCTTTGGTTTTCAGGTTGCCCTCCCTGCCCTATTTTCAGCTCCCTCCCAACCTGCCTTTCTTCCTCCCTCCCTCCCTCTCTCTTACTTTTCCTCACCATTTCCCCACTGCTTTTCTTTCTTTCCTTCTCTTCATTTCTCTAGACATTTATTAGCATTCATTCTATGCAGGCCTTGTACTAACTGAAAGGAGAGAGACAAATATGGCATTTATTGCTTTCTACCTTTTAGGAATTTAGAATCTACATGGGGAAATAATACCAAGACAGCAAACAAAATTCAAGGTGAACTGTTCCCAGAGCCTCAAGGGAAATGCATATGAAGCACCTTGAGAGAATAAAAGAATCTCATCTGCCTGGGACAAGGTAAGTACAGAGTCAGGGAAGGCTTCCTGGAAGAGGAGGGGTACTTGATAGAACCCTTAAATATAGGCAGAAACTGAATAAGGGGAAAGAGACATTTAAGGTGGATAAAACAGAGAACCTGGGAAGTGGAGGCCCTGTAGAACCAATTGTGCTTGGCTCTAATCAGACTATTGAAGGGAGTAGAGCCTTGGGTGAAAAAGGTTGGCTCTTCCCACCACTCCCTAGAATTCAAGGAGACTCTGATTCACCCATTGCTGTAAAATATCCTAAAACTTTGGTCAATAATACTCCACTGAGAAGGAAAAAGAAATATAGAAAAGCTGTCCAATAGTTGTTAATCTGAGGTGGAGAGATTGTGCTGTGCCGAGTTTTAGCAAATTTTAAAAAATGGTTTGAGAAGAGAGTAGCAATGACATTTACATTAGTTGTAGCTAATGTGCATTGATTGGATTAAAATATGACATTATGAATTCAGAAAAAAAAGGCCTCTGTTGGAAAATGAAATGCCATTACTTTCAGGGAGGGGATAGGAAATAAAGTAAGCAGCCCGGATTCTGCTTTGTCTGAATGCTCTGGGTTTAGTGGGAGTGGGGTCATTATTTCTGCTCTTTTCCTGAAAATGCATTAATGAAGCCGTTTTAATGTTGAACAGAAGCCATCTGGGACTTCTCCCCCCTCCCCCCCCGTCCCTTGCAAGGATGTATTATTTGTACATGTATAACTCATATATCCACAATGCCCATCTCAACTAGTTGTAGAAGTACAGTTTCTATGCAAAACAGTTTATCCATTGCAAGGCACAATTGAAAAATGTCTGCTTGTTTGTACAAGGAGCCGTGCTCTGTGAATCAATGAAGATAATAAATTACAATCACTGTCACTTTCAAAGCCACAAGGCTCAGTCCCAACCGATGCCACAGATGCAGCTGAACTGTCTTGGTGGGTTAAAGAACCCAGGTGTTACAGGGACTGAGTTCCCTGTGGGTGGACTCAGGGTGCTGTGGGCAGCTACTAATTTCTGGGGTTGTAGCACTGAATGAAAAAAGTCTCAATCATAAAAAATCCTGCTATCAGGTGAAAAATACACATGCTCTCTACACTGGGTAAACATTTTTTTCTGAGCTGAAGACTCAGATAAACATAAACGTTAAAAGGAAACCTCCTTGAATGGTTTTTTTCCTTCCTAATTATGTAAATATGTATTACTCATTCCCTTTTTACTTCCTGGCTGCTGGCAGCTCACACACTTGAGAAGGTATGTTTTATTCAGGAGAACAAAACAGGCAAGGGCCTGAGACTTTGGTGAATAGTAAATTGATTTTGACTTGGCCTTTTAGCTCATTATGAATCTTTAAAATGGTGAAATGTGCTCCTTTTTCTTCTCTGCCTAACTCCCCAGGCATATGTTAAGATGATGGGGTTGGAGCTGGGGGTTTAATATCCAGAAGGGAAGGCTAGGTTTGAAAGGAATCTTGAGCTCGGAGTCAAAGGATATAGATGTTGTGCTTCTATCCACCATTAATTCCATCCATCCATCCATCCATCCATCCATCCATCCATCCATGTTTGTTTGTTTGTTTTTGTAATGGTTAAGATCATAGGCTCTGCAGCCAGCCAGCCAAAATTCAAAACCACATCTGCCATTGAAAATCAGTGTGACATTGAGCAACTAGGTCCTTTGAAGACTCAGTGTCCTCATCTGTAAAATTAATATCTGCCTCTCAGGTTGAAAGCAATGAATTTGATAGTACGTACAGAACCTAAACTTTGTGTGATGGTTAGCATCAATAAACTTTCAATAAATGGTAGCTCTGACTCGATCCATATTTAATAAGCTCTGTGCCACACACTGGACTGAATGTGATATGAATCTGATACAAAGCTATTACTCAAGAGTTTTATAATTTTATATGGGAGATAAGATGTGTATGCATGTGATTTTAGAGTAAGGTTGGTAATGATGAGATTAATAAGAAATGATCAGATGTAGAGCTATGTTAGTTCAGAATACAGTGGGGCCTTGACTTACGAGTTTAATTCGTTCCGTGACGGAGCTCTTAACTCAAATTACTCGTATGTCAAATCAAAAGTGAACAAGTGAGACAAGTGATGCTGGGCTGATGTTGTGGCATCCACTGTGATGTTCGCTGTCCCAACTAGCAGTGGGGTATCTGAAGCTGGCTCGTAACCCGAATTTTAGCTCGCAACTCAAAGCAAAATTATAGATCTGCTACTCTAGTGGGACTTCATGTACATTATTTGACTTAATCCTCACTGCAGTTTATATCATGATTGAGTGTCCTATAGTGATTGATAAATTTACACCATCGTGGTGTGGCTTAGAGAGTTAGAATGAAATACCTAAGTTTACACAAACAAGTTTAAAATCGAGTTACCTTCCTAGATGATACAAGGATGTAAGAGCATCCACCTGGAAAGATATCTGTGATGATTAAATAAAGTAACACATCAGAACTTCTAGCACAATATAAGCACCCAAATAATAACTAGAATATTGCTTTGTGAATAGAGGATAATGATGATTATGAAGCTAATGATGATGTGGTGAAGTTAGAAATCCATTTCAGTTTTGTCTGACTTCGAACACTTTATTCTTTCAATGGGCTTTGAAAGTGGAGAAAACTCTGAAGCAATTGGTTGAGGAGATGCTTGCATAACTTGGTGGAGGGAATACTTCTTATTACAGGGGATACCTAGACAAAAATGTCAGCAATAGGAAATATCTCAGAGATCATGCAACTTCATCATTTCAGATAGAAATTTAAGGTTCAGAGTGGCTAAGTCACTTACCTAAGGTGACGCAACTAGATAGAAGAGATCTTGGTTCAGATGATAGCCTTGAGTTCTAAACCTACAGGTAAACCTCTCCTAAATTATAGATTATCAAGGTTTTTCTTAAGTTTAGCTCAACCTTCCATCTCCTCTCCCCACTAATTATTTTGCTAACACAGTATTGTCCAACTGAAAGAGTACAATCCACAACTGTGAGCCACACAGGTTATTTAAAATTGTTCAGTAGCCATATTTTTTTAAAAATAAGAAGTAATAGGTAAATTTTATTTTAGCAATGTATTTTATGTGATCCAATATATCTAAAATATTATCAATATAAATTATTGAGATGAATTAGATATTTTATATTTCTTTTTCATGCTGAGTCTTCAAAATCTAGTATGTATTTTATAATTACACTGCATCTCAACTTACTAGACACATTTCAAATGCTCAATAGCTACATGTGGCTACTGAACTGCACAGCAAGCTACCTCATCCTAGACACTCAGTGACCCCCATTATAAGGCTTTCAATCAATGAACACTTCTGATCTTTAAAAAGAGTTTCTTCTTATTGACTTATAATCTGATCCCTATAACATATTCACATTTTGCCAGTTCTACCTCTGGCAGCCATATGCACAATGTTTGTTTCTCTTCCATAGTCCAGCACTTCAGAGGGTGCTCATGTCGTGAGTGAAATGTCGTATTTCAACACCCGTGGTTCCTTCAATCACTTCTTAAGGACAGGGTTTTAAACCCCTTCCTCATTCTATACTCTGTTCTGAATGTGCTTTGTTTGTTTTTTGTCTCCTGGGCACAAATGAACCTAGCGTTCCAATGGAGACCTGGCCAATACAGACAGGTCGACCGTCTTTTGCAATTTAAACATTTCATTACTTCTAACACACATTTTCAAAGAATTAACTTTTCTGTTTTTCAACCTCATCATGTTGTTTAGATGGCATGTAGTGCCTCTTAAGTGTCCCTAAGCATATTCATATGGGTAATATCTAAGCTCTGTATCTTCTACCTTGTATTTATGCCAGTGGTGTTTGGACTCCAGGGTAGGACTTTACTTTTACTTGTTTCATTTCCTGTAGCTAAATCCAGATTGCAATTCTGACCTATTAAGATATGAGGATGTTGCTTCTATCATCTTATGAATTCTCTGTTGTTTTTTTTTCTGCTTGGCATTCTAAGCATGATAAGCATAACTTCAGTACCACCATGAATGAAATAATTAATATGCAGTTTGGGGCAGGAGCTGGTCCAAGAAGTTTCTCTTGTGATTCATATCTTCATATCTTTTCAACTCACCCTTTTCTTTTCTTGGTTCCCTGTCTACTCCTTAATGAGCAGCAGAGTTAAAGACCAGGAGAGTTGAGTTAGAACTCTGCATCAGAAGCCACTCGAATAATCCTATTGGTCAGTCCTTAACCATTGAAAATCCTGACCTCATAGCTTCTGTATCTTCTTCCATCCCTTAGGTTTTACCTTCCCTCCAGCTCAGCATCACATTGCATTATCTGCTCTTCTTCCATCTCTTCTTCTTCCATTTCTGATACTTTAAGTACTAAAGACCAGTTTTCCAACATAAACCTTCCATTCTTCTAGATCACTGACTCCCTCTTCAAATTTACTGAGATCATTGGGTGTGAGCCTGTCTCTTTATAAAAAATTGTTTAAGAGGGGTCCCAGATTGCAAGAGGGTGCAGGCCAGGCCAAGGGACCATACTGGTGCATGATTGGGGCCGGGGAGGGATGCGGGAGGTTGGCCAGCCAGAGAAGGACCACAGGAGGGCTCCAGGGCATGTCCAGCCATTTCGCTCAGTCCCAATCAGCCGGACCCCAGCAGCAAGCTAGCCTATTGGTTAGAGTTTCTGCCCCTTGGTGGTCAGTACATGATATAGCGACTGGTCAACCTGTTGACTGTCTGCCCTCGGTGGTCAGTACATGTTATAGCGACTGGTCAACCGGTTGACTGTCTGCCCCCTGGTGGTCAGTGCATGTCATAGTGAGCGGTTGACATATCATTATCATATCATAGTGACCTTAGCATATCATTAGCTTTGATTGGTTGAATGGATGACTGGGCACTTAGTATATTAGGCTTTTATTATATAGGATAAGGATTTTTTAGAAACACATTACAACACCACATCTAAAAGTTCATGATAATTTCACATATCATCATACATCCTGGGCCACTTTTCTAATGTCCAGTCAAACTTCTGAGAATATGATATGCTATGGAAGGCATCCCTTTGATCATAGACAAAAATAAGAGGCTTTCCACTAGTTAATTAGAACAACATAATTCAAAAAGCCTCTATAGCTGTTTTAAAATGTATTGTTTTGGCCATTTCTCCATGCAGCTTGAAAGCAGAAGGCAAGGGGGAGTGGCAGGGGAAGGATATTTAACAGTTTCATTTGTTCCTTTGGGAACACCCAGTATGTTCTATTAGTGAAGTGTGTTATAGCCCTGGAAATACTCAAGCTCTCCTTGGACCAACTCCTAGAAAATGTACGTGTGAACTGATAGGTTTTTGTGAAATTTTTATTTTTCCCAGCAGGAACAGAAATGTGTAGTTACTTAACAAGAAGAGCAGTTTTCCTCAGGCTGTCCAACAGCTGAATTAGAGGATCCAGGAAGAAAAAAGTGAGTGGCAAAGATCCATTTGGGTTTAGGTAATTTTATCCTTTGTGACCAGTGAGTTGAGTACAATCACAGACCCTTCCTTCCTTCCTTCTTTCCTTCCTTCCTTCCTACCTTCCTTCCTTCCCCACCTCTTTTATTTATTTATTTTTAATTTCTCATAGGATGTTCCTCTAGTGTTCCCCTGGCAGGCAACCATGTGAACTGAATTTAGCTCCTCAATCCAACTTTTCTACCATGGCCATTAGGACCCAGCATCACTTAAGTGAAGTCACTTTTGCCAGGAGCAATATGAGTCAAGTTGCCTACAAACTTGTGACAATTTTATAAGGCACCGAGTTCATAATTTACTAATGCCAACTGGAAAGGAAGGAAGACTACTTACAGTGGTCTATAGAGAGATATGAGGCGTACTTTTCGACATGCTCATCTTCCCCATGAAAGCATCCTATATAACCCCAGTTAGAATTAATCTCTTTTTATCCATTCTGCCATTATATGTGGCTCTTTGATTATAATAATTTTAGTATTCTGCCTTTAATTACAGTTACTTTTATGGATACCTGTCTCTTTTACTCATGTCTCTATAAAACAGGGACTCTATCTTAGGCATCCACACATCTGTGCCCTGCACATAATAGGCATTAACAGACATTTATTGAAATAAAGTTCTAAAATGCATATTTGATGATATACAAGAGGTAAAATTATCCAAAATATAGATATGCAAGAGATAAAATTATCCAAAATATAGTGCATAAATCCAAAATATAGATGCTTTAAGAATTCAATTCAGTTATCATGTTAGCATCTACTATTTAAAATGAAAAACAGTGCAATTCATTGATAGCTTACCATGGTCCAATACTGTGTTAATAACTTGGCATATCATCTTATTTAATCTTCACAGTAAATCACTGAGCTAGGAACCACTGTTTTCTTCTTCACTTTACAGATGAGGAAATTGAAGTAAGGCAGGTTAAGCACCTGTCAGCTCAAGTTGCAGATGTGGTACTCGGCAACTAACCTGTCCAAATATAGAAACAATGCCAGAGTCCTGTACCATTGTCCTATGATATCTTTCTAAGTTTTAGGCAAGAGATAACTTATAAGTCGAAATCCTGTCTGTGCCAGTCTCACAGAATGTAATTTATATACACTTGTCCACCTTCCCATTACTTGCCTATGGGAGTCATCATAGCTCAGTACCTAAATGGTAAGAACATGTTTGAATTTAAAAGCTGGAAGTTATCTCAGGAAGGATTGAATCTGAATTCCTTTCCACATAGAGATGTAAGGCCAGCAAAGCCATTTCTCTCAGATTGAAGCCCAGACTCTTAAGGGTCTGCAACCCTCACCGCCCCCTCACCGCCCCCTCACCGCCCCTCCTCCTCTCTGCTCGCTCCATGCTGGCTTCACTGGCCTCCTGTGTTTCTCAGATACATCTCCTCAGGGTCTCAGTCTAGGTGTTCTCTTGACCTTGATGCTCTTCACCCAAATACCCACTGGAAGGGCCTCACATATCTTTCAAGTCTTTTGCTCAAAGCTCACTTCCTCAATGAGCTTATTTAATGATGTAACCTGCCCCACCCCTGCCTCAGAACCATATTTACCCCTTATCCTGCTCAACTTTTTATTTGTTTCATAGAACTCATTATTCCTTAACATGCTATGTAATCTACCTTGTTATGTTCTTTTGTGTGAGTGTCGGTGTTTTCTACTGACAATACATATTGGTAAACTCCATGAGGACTGGATTTTTCATCTCTTTTTGTATTTGATACATTTTTAAGTTCTGAGAATAGTGTCATGAATGAAAGATCTACATACAGATGCATATCTAGTCAATGCCAGAATATAAACTAGAGCCTAGGTCAGTGATGGCGAACCTTTTGAGCTCGTCGTGTCAGCATTTTGAAAAACCCTAACTTAACTCTGGTGCCGTGTCACATATAGAAATTTTTTGATATTTGCAACCATAGTAAAACAAAGGCTTACATTTTTGATATTTATTTTAGATATTTAAATGCCATTTAACAAAGAAAAATCAACCAAAAAAATGAGTTCGCGTGTCACCTCTGACACGCATGTCATAGGTTCACCATCACTGGTCTAGGTAAATCCCCGGTCTAGTGTTCTTTCCACTCTGCCATTCAAGGATTGGGGTGAGAGAGGTGACCTGGCACAGCACCATCTGAGATAAAGCCAGAGACTGAACCATAGAGAAGAATTGCCACTTAATTCTTCTTCTAGACTTTGGAGAGAACTTTAGAAACTTTATGTATCAGTGAAGAGAGAATAGAGATTCCAGGAAAAAGAAGAAGCTGTTTGTTGACAACCTACCATCAGCAAAGGCTATACATGCCTTTCATATACTTCATTGCTTTTAATCTTTAAAAAATATTTCAATTTCTAGATGAGAAAACTGAGGCTCAGAGAGTTAAGTAACTCTTCTCTGGCCACAATGCTAATATCTAGATTCAAATATGAGAAAGTCTATTAAGACTCTTCAAGTGCTACTACTTTAATGTATTAGAGATAGAATAGTTTTTTAAAAGTGTTTACTAATTAAGACAGAGAGATAAATATTTATAGCAGGTGTATAAGCCAAGGCAGGTATTTTTATATTCATTTAATGTGTAATGAATTATTGAGTTCCTGCTATATTCAAAAGGCTGTACGAGGAAGTTATGTGTAAGCTATCAATTAAATACTTATTAGTCCCTAATGTACACAAGTCGTTGGGCTAGAAATTGAGAATGCTATAATTGAAACACATGGTGCCTATTTCCAAATAGTTCACAGTCAGGATCAGCTTCTCAATGGCAAAAAAGGTGAGGCAAAACATAATTGAAGGGCACAATAGATAATCAATTTATGCAACACATACTTATTGAGCACTTACCATGTTCCAGACACTGTGGTAGGCACTGGGGACAAAATGAATGTGCTGCTCATGGTATCTCCCCAGGGGTTTGGATTAGGATCTTATAAACCACTTCCAGCTTTAAAAATATTTTTTTTTAAAAAGTGCATTATGTTTGCAGCCATTATATTGTGCGTAGAACAACAAATTTGAAGAAATGTTGTTTCATCTTCAAAAACTATTTTTCTATTCAGCCAAGAAGTCATTATTGACAAAAGAGTGAAGTTCTGACATATGTCTTGCTTATTTCACTTTCATCTTAAATGAAAATTAGCATAAGGAAAATATCAACTAACATTCAGGTCTGAACTGTACTTGTTTGTCAGTTACAACCACCGTTTGGTTACAGGTACAAGAGTACCACAAACATCGAATGAAAGCATTTTCTTCTGGTTAAACGTTTACCAGCACACCACTGCTTACCAGCCCTTTGCCTAGTACCACTGCCTCAAGTCAGTGTCGCAATCTCCACTGAATACCTTACCCTACGTGCTGTAGCTCCCTGCAGGTACCAGTGTGCTAAACTAAGCCAAGCCTCAGACAGAGGTGGTCTCTATTCTCTTTAATGACATGGATACAAAGGCAATAGTCCCTTGTGCTTCAATTGCTTAGAGTTTTAGTGAACACGTTTCTTTCAGGTTTGACTCACAGAACCCCTTTTTCTCTCACTGTGTGTCCATGTGGTCTGGGAGAGAAAAGGAAGTTGGAAGAAAATGCTCGTTGTGTTCAGATTTGCTCATCCTCTTTATGGTCAGGCTTTGCTATATGTTGTCTACCTAAATTTTCTCTCAGGAGACTTCTCAGTACTTCATATAAAGCTATCCTGGTGATTTTAAATTACTAGTTGTCCAAACCTTCTTTGAACCCAATCATGTCCCAATGATACTTTCATTTTTCCAGGGGAAGTGACCTCACCTTTCCAACTCCAGCACCTCCACATGGCACAGTAGGCACTGAATAAATTATTATCTGATAATGATGCCATGCACCAAACCAGTAAAGGGAACACATCAGATGCAATAGCTTTCAATCAAGGAATTTCCATTAGTCCATACGAGAGACACGCTTTCCTACCACCAGGAAGATCTTTGGTCTGGGCCACATTTCATGCGTGAAGGCTGTAAATGAGTTGGTGGTTTAATGGGTCCTGTCCTGATTGCAGGGCACGAGGGCAGGAGCCATGCGAGTCTTCCTGTGTGCTGTCTCCTAGGTGATCTATGCACCTGAGTCCCATTTGAAAGCCTTCTTGCTTCATTTTTTTAGGCTTCTGAGCCTTTTGCCTGGAAACATTGATGTTCCTTTGTTCTGATATTTAAAACTGCCTGCCCTTCCTGTGAGCATAGGCCCTCCTGCTTTGGCCAGGTTTTCATGACATCTTTTGTAATATCTTTCAAGGTCTTGGTGTCAGTGGAGGCACTGTCATATCCCTTTCATTATCATGAGTCACAGGTTGACCCAGGATGTCCCAGATCGGGAAGCAAACATCTTAGAAGCTGTTCAGGTCATTGCTATTTCAAGTGATAACAAGGGCTGGGAAGATCACTGAAGATGCAGGTGCTGTGGGTATAATACTCCCTAAAGTGAGATAGTCTTTCCAACCTCAGAAAAGCACAGATGGTTCCCCCCATTGAATATAAGTGAAGTCCTGATTCATTTTTTTCTTGGCTTTCATAGCAGTCAGCATTTTAACCTTGATTTTCTTATAAATAAATATTTAACTCCTACTCTGGGCCAGCCAGTGTACTAGAATCTTTCAACAAAATGGTAAACAAAATAGGCATGACCTTTGCCCTCTTAGGATTTATAATCCAACAAGGAAATTGGATTAAAGTAAGATGAGTACAATAAAATGAAAAACAGTAGAGCAAGTTCAGAGAGCAGAAGCCCAGCTAAGTCCTGGGGCTTAGAGAAGCCTTCTCTGTGGCTATAACATTTACTCTGACATCCTGTGAGTAGAATTCAGCTGCAATAATTATTATTGCAAATACTTATATAGCCATTTCTATGTTGGACGTTGATACTGGCCTTGCTATATGCTAATTTAATCCTCAACCACAGGAGTTAAGTACAATTATGATAAAATGGGTTCAGATAACTTGCTAAAGATGATATCAGAACCAAGTTTCAACACAGCAGTTAGGTTCCTAATCCTTACTCTTAGTGACTGTCTTAAACGTTACTTTCTGGTGTATAAGATGCACCCAATTGTTATTC
>NW_006292696.1:3565615-3584118 GCF_000327345.1 Myotis davidii | reverse complement strand
AGAGAGAGAGAGAGAGAGAGAGAGAGAGAGAGAGAGAGAGAGAAGTTTCTAAGCAGAGAAATCAGGAAGTGCAAATGTCCTGTGGCCACAGAGAAGAGGGTGTGTTATGTCATATGTTCAATGTGACTACAGTGTGGAGAGGAGGCACAACAAGGTGACCTCTGAGGCTGGAAAGGCTGCATCACCCAGTGACCCATGTGAAGGACAAGTTCTGCATATTGCTCAATTTTAGATAGAAGAGGGACCTGATGAGATATATCCTGCTTTCAAAATTCACTTGGTCTGCAGTTTGGAGAATAAATTGCAATGCAAAAAGGACGTGGGAAGAACAGTTAGGAAGCTGCTTCAATAATTCAGGTGACAGATGAAAGATCACAGTGGTGGCAGTGGAGGAGGAGAGGAATGGAAAGGTTCAAGCTATATTTAGAAGGTAAAATCAACACAAGCCTCCCCTCCAGCCAGATGTGTTCATGTCTACTCCTGCTTCTGTACCTTTGCTCACATTGTTTCTGGCACTTGGAAATTCCTCCTACTTTAATCTGAACCCCTTCTTTTGTGCTGACCCCAGCCTAGGGCTGCTATAGTACTTGCTTCAATCCTGTCTACCTGAAGCTGATCTTTGTGTTTCCAATACCTGAACTTATCTTGTCTCCCTATTTAGATGGGTTTCTAAAGTGCCAAGCCAGCTACCACACCCTATGTTATTGAGCAGCTCATCTGCTCTCGCTCTATGGTTACCAGATATGAGGTGGTGTGAGCAGGAAATTCCTATATTGCACAGACCATGGGACTAAGCATCAGAAGTGCTCTCTGCACTAGCTGAAAACCCAAATAACAAGTCATTTTTGTTTTCTTATCTGAAAAATGGGTACAATGCCCTCTACATTAACAACTTCCAAGGATTCAAGGGTTGTTTTAGGATATAATCAGATAATGACTGTGAAAACACTTTTTCACTTAAGAGTGCTTTATAACTTTAGGAACTTATGAATCTTGTAATTGTATAAGTCAATCACATGGATTGCCGTAGAGAAACCCAATTTGAATGTGCTTAAAGACAATACGGGTAGCTAATGAGATAAAAGGAATCAGGACAACTCTGTAGCCTCAGGAACTAGAACCAAAGACTCCAATGCCATCAACATCCCCTCTCATATACCTCTCTCTCTCTCTCTCTCTCTCTCTCTCTCTCTCTCTCTCTCTCTCCCTCTCTCCCTTCCTCCCTCCCACCCTCCAACCTAGCTCTATGTATATAACCCTTAGTGGCCTCTCCTCTTTCTTCTGTACCTACAGATGGACCTTCTCCACCTGGCAAGGCATAGCCCAGGAAACACTGGGCTAATATTTCCTTTCAGAAAGGTGAGAGGAGAGGAAAAAGGATCATTTCTGTCAGTTTCACTTGGATAATTCCCAAAATATTGGTCTGGCTTGTGTCATGAACCCATCTTAGATCAAGCACTGTGACCAGAGAATGAGGGTCTTATAACTGGAATAGTCCCTTCAGCAGTCCAAACCAATAACTTTATGGTTGGAATCCCCCCAAATGGGTTTCTTTTTAACAGAAAAAGATTGAAAGTAATGCCAGACATACAAAACAACTTATGCCACTACAATTGAAAATGAGAAATCCTGTGGCATTGACTTGAGTAGGAAAAGAGAATTTGTATGATAGAAAGGAAGCAAGAAGCTGTGTTAAACATAGCAGTATATTGCAAAAATTAAGACACCTTGCACATATGATATGCTGAGAATAAATGAGCAGAGATGACCTAAAAATTTCATCCAAAGACACATGAATTGATAGCAATTCACAACAAAATATGAAATTTTGTTGAAGGGAATCAAGACAGATTGAATCTTGTAAGATGGTGAGGGTAGTAGCATGTTAGGAAATGACAAAAAGCACAAATAAATCAACACATGCAAGGTGCAAGACTATTAACGTCCTTCCCCTGATGGAGATGGATTCTAATTACAAACAGAAGTCAGTTGATTGTGTGCAGATTTTATTTATGATCAAATCTGATTAGACAAATGATGACAAATGAAAAATGGTTCTAAATTGCCCAGTGATGAGCTCTGTGTTGCTAGGTAACAAACTAACATGATTCCCAGTAGAACTAAAGAAAGGGAGGTATTAGGGGAATGGAATATTTCCCAGATCTGACTTTTCTTTTCTTTCTTTTTTTTTATAAGGGACTATACCATGTGCTAAGCTTTTTTGATTTCCACTTAGGTTCTTAACATCTTATTTACTAGTAAAGTGAAGTATCAGCTTAGTTTCAGTTCTATGATGCAAACTTTCTCCCAAAAGCTTAGAGTCGGTGAACTGGAGATGAGCAGACTTAGAAAAAACATAATAACTGTCTACAAATATGTTAATTCAATTCATCAAATGTTCACTTACCTTTTCCTAAGTGGAAGGAATAGTTCCAGACACTCTAGAGTGCAAAAGAAAATTTACCTAACAGTACCTATTCTTGTGATATATGGGATCTGGGGCATGTAAATATCCAAAGACAAGACAGTGCAGAGATATGGGCCATCTAATCTAGACCCATCAGAGGCTGGATATCGGAGAAATGATTAAAGGGAATACAGATGTTCAAGTCTCAGAAGAAAAGGCTTTACAAGGAGTGTAGATCCCAGACTGCTCTCAAATATACAGGAATATTTTGTAAATGATGAAGGAACTTTGTTCTGTGTGGCTGTATGGGAAGCACCTATATCAATGAGTGAAAGCTCGGGGGCAGGGTATCTCAGTTCCAGGGGAAGGACTTGCAACCAGGGATGTCTGAAAGTAGAATAAGCTCTCTTGTGAAGTTAGGTGTCCGACTCAGTACTTACTACCTGTCAACAAGGACCAACTTCACTGAATGAGTCAATTTCATTGTGTGGTGAGTCATGAGGAAATGTCTTGTAGTTGCCATTTCCACAGTGTATCTTGCAGAATGCTAGCATTGCAAGGTGCCCTGTGACAAAAGGAAGAGAGCCTTGTTATTAAAAAAAAATGTTCTTCATGTCTTGCAGAGATAGGGCTCCATGGAAGGTATTTTGGGAAAAACTGCTTTCTTATATGGGAGGGTAGAGTAATAACTGAGAGTTCCAAGGTGAGTATGCCTTCTTTCTTCTCAGACAGCAGTAATGACATTCTTCTTCCTTGGCTCCGCTTCCTTCTAACTAGGTTGTTGAGCATCTTTATTCAGGAGGCGGGTATTAAGGATGTCGGACTAGGGAGCTAGGAAAGAAATGACCTGAACTCTGTAAGACATCATATTTTAAGAAAAAGCAAGCAACAAGGCTAAAACAAATGAATATTTAGGTTGGTGGTCCTCCTACCTACGGCACAACACTTCCCAGGCGACCTAAGCATCCTCCAGGAACCTCAATTTGACTGAGTGACTCCCAGATTTCTATATGCATCCTGATTTCTTACCTAGCTATTCAACTGACTACTGGGCAACTCCATCTGAAACTTAACATGTGTAATGTACATTACTTACACTATCCTAAGCTTTCTCCTTCCCTGGTCATCGCCATTCAAAAATGGTAACATCATCATCTCTCACCAGAACAGATATTGTAGGCTCCCAGTTGGCATCCTTATTTCCACCCTTACTTCTTCAATCCATTCTCCACACAGCAGCCAAAATAATTTTTTTACAATATAAATTAATCTTGCCAATCCTGTGGTTAATAGACTTCAGTGCTTTCCCATTGCTCCTTGTATTAGTCAATATTGCCACTGTTATGTTTCATAACAAATCACCTCACTGTTTAGTGACTTAGAACAACAGCCATCTCTTCTCATTTACATTATCTGTGAGTTGGATGGTTAACTCAGTTGAACTGAGCTGAGCCTGGCTCCAGGCTGCTGGTTTGGTCCAGATATGCTTCACATGTCTCTCATTCTTTTGGGGGCCAGAAGGCTAGACTAAGTATATCCTTCTAGCGGCAATGGCAGAAGCTCAAGAGCAATCCTAAATGCACAAGCACATTTAAATCTCCTGCTTATGTCATGTCTGTCAACAGTCCATTGACCAAAGCAAGCCACATGGTCAAAACCAAATTCAAGGAGTGAGGAAGATAAGGCTATCATCCACCATAAGGCTATCTCAGGAGTACTGATTTATGATACTTCTATATGGAGCAAAGGATTATGAGCAATAATTCCATCTATCATGCACTTTGAATAACATTCAAACTCCCTACCGTGGTCTTAAGATTCTAGGTGATTTGGCTCTTGACTGTTTCTCCAAAGTCATCCAGTGCTACTCTCCGCCTCTTCCACTGCATTCCAGACATATAGATCGTTCTTTTCATCAAATATGCCAACTCATTCTGCCTTAGGACCTTGAATAAACTTTACCCTGTGCATAGAATGCTCTTTCCTAGTCTAGGTCTACTTAGGGCTGGTTCCCGCTGTCTTTCTACTTAAACATTGCTTCCACAGAAAGGTCTGTCCTTCAATTTAGGAAGTCTCTCTCGCTCTGTCTGTTCCTTATTGCTGCTGCTTGTTTTACTTTTCATAAAGCGTTACTCTCTCCCCAATACATTGTTGTGTATGCCTTTGTTGGTTGAATACTTATCTGTTTTCTGCACCAGAAAATAAGTTTCATAAGATAAGGTGCCTTGTTATCCGTGTTCAGATTTGCATCTTCTGCTTCTAGCACTGTGATTGGCATCTAGTTTTTGAATGGGTAAGAAAATGTAAACACAGAAATTCTCCTTGGGAAATATCTCCCCAACAGAAAAATAAGTGCTCAATATGGTGACATATTCTGTCTCCCTCCTTTTCTTTCTGTTTATTTAAACAAATAATGCACTTTCATTGTCAAAAAATAAATGAGAAAATATCAGTATGCAAATCAACATTAAATCATCAGAAATTACCACTAAGACAGAGTTAGTGATATCCTTCCAAGCTTTTTTCCTATACAAATTATATGCAATTGCAATTATTTTTATAGGCCCCCATACTGCTTTTACCTTGTATTTGTCATCTTTTCATGTCAACAATCAAGGATTTACATCATCTTTTATTGGCTACATATTATTTCTCGCACAGCTGGGCATAAATATTCCTGTGTTTGAAGCTTTGCCTACATGTCTCATTAGTTCCTTATGATAAATTATAGAGGTAGGCTTGCTGGGTCAAAGGACATTTACACTTTTTCAAGGTTTTTGAAACGCATTGCCTGATGACTGAGTTGTATCAATTTGGACTCCTACCAGCACTATAGCAGGATGCTATGGCTAGACTGTTTATTATCTATGGTTATTTTGACTCTAATTTAATGAAAAATGAGGTTAGCATTTTGGTGTCCCTGACATTTGATGTGCCCTGAAGGTCTTCAGAGCCTTGAGCTGCATTGAGAGAAGTGTTGCTCCTGTCAAAGTTTCTGGTCCATGGACCTCCCAAAGGGATCCTCAGATAGAATTATAGGAGCCCACGAATGTGAATGGCAAAACTGTGACAGCTTTACTGTCACTAACCCATAACTGTAATTGAGATTTCCTTCTGTTGTGAATATAAACAATAGGCCACAATGGCATTGGCAGTACCTATGACTTTGTCATCAATAGAAATTACAGATATTCTCATATCATATTTTAGTTGTTGCATATATATGAATATCTTTTTTCTCCTGTCTGCTTTGAAATTATGGAAGTTAATAGACTCGCTGTTAGATATTTTCATTTAATGCATTAATATAAGGCATATATAGTACTATTTTCAGATGTACTATTTTAATATTTTAAATCTATTATCTCAGTATATTTGGTTTCTGCTGTAGTCATGTGTATCTTACTTTAGATGTTAAAGACATTATTCAGAGAATGAGTGCATAGGCTTCATCCTGTTGCCAAAGGGATGTATAGCACAAAATAGTAGGGACACCAACAGGTAAATGGGGCTGGTGTGGTTAGCTTGGGATAGAAATGAGATAGGTGAGTCACTTCAGAAAAGGCCAGCTGCTGCCTGTGGAGAGCATGTGATGGGAGATTGAGCAGAACCAGAACACAAGGGTCAGGGAAACACAGCAAAGCTACAGAAAGGATTTTTGGTAAGCCTTAGGCAGGGCTTACAAACTGGTGATCCAGAGCAAACTTCTGTCAGCAAATGTGTTTTGATTGGCCTCCACACACTTGTGAAATATGAATTTGAACACCATCTAATAGGGAAAGTACTGTATTTCTTCACAGTGCCTGATACCTCTTCTTTCATGTTATACTAAGTGTCCTTCATTCATTTATGCTATGCCATGCTCCTATAAGCATTTGAGTGTACAACTTTGGAGAAATAGGTAAGAGAGTTTGTTGGAAAATGCAGTGCGTTTCGCTCTTGCGAGGGGCCTGTGTACGTGTCTTTGGCTCTTACTACACTGAAAGCTCCATGAGGCCAGCATTTCTGACTAATTTACTGTGTTACAAATTACCGTGGTACAAGCATCTGTCATCCACACCAAAAGCGTTCATTCTGCAAATGTTTGTCAACAGCTTTTAGTGCCAGGGCCAAATCTGCAATCTCCACAATGCCAAGGACACCCAGGGACCAGAGGACTAAAGTCTCAGGCACAGGAGGGAGGGCAGGGACTCAGCCACCAAGATCTCTGCCAGAATATGAAGAAGCCGAGTGGGGAAGTCTCAGGGAGAAGGTCAACTAAGGAGAGAAACCAAGCAGAATTGGCCAAATATTTGTCTTGCCTATATGTCTTTAATTCCCCCACTCAGAAATATTGGTTTCAGATTCTGGGGCAAGACTGAACTTGGAAGTGGGGACAAGAGCAGAGGTAAAGGAGCCAGGCAGGAGTCATGGCTCATAGTAGAGAGTCCTTGCCTGGCTAGTGTCTGCCACTTGGAACACATGGTGTAACCATCTGAATAATAAATCACCTGGTTATGTCCTGTCCTGCCCATTGCTGCTTTGTGTGGTCTGCTAAGTCAGGGATCATAAAAATGAAAGGTATAAAGAGACCAGTCAGGACACATACGGGAGTGAAGTGGTGTCTTCAAGTGGTGCTCATTGTGGCAAATGGTTCTTGCCCCATTTGCAAGGGGGCAGCAGCCATACAGCTCTAACCAATTGGTGCCGTAAGGATTTATGGGCCTATTGGAGGAAAGGAAAAGAAGAAAAAACCTTCTGTTTTTTTATAATCCAATGTAATTTTTTAAAAATATTAAGTCCTCCTACTTTAAAATGCCCGTATCTAATTTGATTTAAAAAATAAAACAAAATGTATATGTACACAGAAACCACCACTGGCCAAAACATTGACTTCTACAGATTGTATATGTACTCACAGCCATCAAGTTTCAATATTTGCCCAAATATAGGTGAGGGAGTGAAACAGTCCCCTTGTGTATAAAATTTAAGGTGGCACCAAAAAAAATCAGAAATCACGATCAATTGTTTTAAAGTAGTATTTTCAAAAATAACCAGAAAAACAGTGCCATGCTGAACCATAGTAAAGGTGGAGGACAAGGATAGATTAGTAATACTGATCCTGTCTTTATTTAAAAGCCAGTGTTTTGGCCCAGCCGGTATAGCTCAGTGGTTGGATATCAACCCATGAACCAAGAGTTTGCTGGTTTTATTCCTGATTGGGGCACATGCCCTGAGTTGCAGCTGATAACTGATGTTTCCATTTCTCTTCTCCTTTCCTCTCTCCCTAAAATCAATAAAAACATATATATTAAAAAACAAAATGATGTTTTGTTCACCATGGATTTTTGGCAATAATTTTTAAAAAGTTATTGAATTTATTGGGGTGACATTGGTTAATAAAATTATGTAGGTTTCAGGTGCACAATTTTATAATACATAATCTGTATATTGTATTGAATGTTCACCTTCCAAAGTCAAGTCTCTTTATTAAAATACTAGACACTCGGTGCATGACATTCGTACACTGTGGTGGGGGTGGGGGGGTTGTCCCTCAGCCCAGACTGCGCCCTCTCACAGTCCGCAACCCCTTGGGGGATGTCCAACTGCTGGCATCCCCCGAGGGGTCCTTAGTGCTCCTGTGGAGTCAGGAGAGGCTCCCGCCACTGCTGCTGTGCTCACCAGCTATGAGCCTGGCTTCTGGCTGAGCAGCGCTCCCGCTATGGGAGCATACTGACCGCCAGGGGGCAGCTCCTGAGTTGAGTATCTGTCCCCTGGTGGTCAGTGCGCATCATAGTGACCAGTAGGTCCGCAGTTTGGTTGATTTGCATATTAGCCTTTTATTATATAGGATTATTTAACACATTAAGCGCCAAGCCTGTTTTGTCTTCCTTTCCGTCTCAGTCACCGATGACTGACATCACACTTAACATGTTAACTTGATTATTGAGCTTTTTAAATTTCTAGCCGTGTGCCAAGTGCCAGCCACTCAACCTCGCTTTAGCCTCGCCTTCTACTTTAATTTTCTACACCTATAAATTAAGAGGCTTGGCCAGTTCAGGGGTCCCTAAAGCTGTCTAAACCAAAGTGACTTAGTCAGGGACTTTGTAACATTCCTGCATCTGAGCCCTGGCACTTCTGACTCATTAGGCCTGAGTAGATTCTGGGGAAAGAGAGGCGTCTAAAGAGACCCCTGATAATTAATTCTGTTTGGAAACCACTGAGTTAGATGATTTTTAGGCCCCTTCCAGCTTTAATATATCAAGACTTTACCTTATGATAATATTTTGTTTCAAATGCAAATACCCCTGGGGTTATGGTCCATTAAGTCAATAGCATCTCTATGTGAAGTCATTTAATAGCTTGGATTTTTTTTTCTTTCTTGACTTAAGGATCTTAGGGAACAAGACATGGAGGAGGAGGCTGATGGGAGCAGTAGAGCTCCAAAGGGGGCTGTCCCCTCAAAGAGGTTTCACTGAATCTAGGGGACAGGGAATGCCCTTTGTCAGCCGTGAACAACAGGAAATTGCTTTTAATCAATCTGAAAATAAATGAGAGTGAATGCCAGAGCATCTTCTCTTTGAAGAGATGTCAGAAATGCTTTCAATCTTTTATCTTCCCCCAAACAGCAGGAGGAACGCCACTGGAATCAGCCCTGTAATTTCTACTCAGTAATTATACCTCAGTAATTATACCTCACCACTTCCGACAGAGCAGATATAAATAGCCAGTTATCTTACTTTTTCTGCTTTTCTTTGTTTTCTTTCCCTTCAACCACAGACTTCAGTGGCTGATGCTAATGCTTGGACATGACACAAAGCATTCACAGAAAGCGTGCTGCTAGCCATTAGACCTGGATTCCAAAAAGCCACACGCAGTGGATCGGGAGAATCTCATTTGCCCAAAGAACTCTGCTCTCTAAGATTTATGACAGGTGACAGGAAGAGACAGGCACCGAGGGAAGGGGCTTTGCTTTCCATTTCTATTTTCATTTCGCTCCCAGCCGGGATGTGCACGTGCGTGCATGCCTGCTGCGCTGTGTGTTATTACACCCACAAACCTGGTCTCCCTCTGCCTGAGTGACTCACGGGAGGAAGTCGGGGCTTCTGGGAGGTGGTTAACCCTCTAGGTCTCTGAAAAGCCATGTCAGGATTTCATTGCCCTCGGGACTAGGCACAACAGAAATAGGTCAAAAAGTATTCTTTATGATGATAGTTGTTAGTCTTGCTAGTAATAATACCGTTTCACAGTCACATAGAACTTTTACTTTTTCTTCAAAGGGATTTGACACCAATTATTTTGGAAAGTCCTGCCAGAATAAATATGTTATAGCGGGGGAAAGTTAGATTTTAAAGTCAGACATTCTAGCATTTAAATCCCAGCATTTCTACTTGCTTAGTGCGTTGACCTTGGGTGAAATAATGTTTCTGAGTCTCTGTCTCCACATCTATAAAATGGGATTATAATGTTCAACCTCAGAGAATTTCTCCTGGAGGATTACATCAGATAGCATTATGTAGAGCCCTACCATTATCCCTCACATAGCTTCTTCAACTTTAGTGGCATCAGACTCACCCAGAGGGCTTGTGAAAACATGAAATGCTGGCCCCATTTCAAGAATTTTTGATTTGGTAGGTCTAGGGTGGGGCTTGAAAATTAGCTTTTCTAAGTAGTTCTCAGATGCTGCTGCTGCTGGTCCAGGGACCACACTTTGAAAACCACTGATTGGTAATCTCTCACGACATACTACATTTCCTTGTTTTACATATTCAATAAAAAGTATTAATACTGCCCATGTTCCAGGAAATGTACTTGATAAAAAAAGAGCAAGGTATATGTCTCTTTTCCTATAGAGCATACACTAATGGGGAAGGCAAATCTCTCCCCCCACCATCACTTTTGTAAAAGTTGGTATATTCAAGCAATTAAGAGCAAGGCAGTAGGGGTCAAGGGATATGAGCTAGATTGAAGATGAAGGCAAGTGAATTGCTGACACCCACCACACTTACAATATATGTTGTGAATTGCATCATTATGTTCAGATAAATACCCAGAGATGAAGTCATGTTTTGTGGGGTCTATAGCTTATATATTTGGGGGATTCACTTTAAGAAAATGGGTACAAAATTATGAGTAAAAAATAGGAATAGAGCTGTGGAAGGAGCTGTGCAAGACAAAGGCCCTGAAACCTAATTAGCTTCATTACTCCTTGTGCATCCTCCTCCATGCATACCCTAAAATCTGTGTATGATTGGGGTTCCTGATATCAAGGAGTCCAGACATAGCTCCCAAGATCGATTTGATGTCCTGACCTAGAGCTAAAAGAATCTGCAAAGAATTAGAGCAATAAAACAGAGGGGAAGAGAGGCGCTGAAGAAAGGTAGCTTCATTGTCACAACTGGGCGGGCACTACTGCAATCTAATGGGTAGAGACCAGACGTGCTGCTGAATGTCTTACAATGCACAGGACAACCCCCAAAACAAAGTCTTATCCAAAATGTCACTCGTGCTGCGGTTTAGAAACCCTGACATAGGGCAGTAAGGCTTTCTAGGTAGGAAACCCAGGTAGGAAATGATGGAGGCTCTATTTTGAGAATCAATCACATCCCTTACTTCTGGTTTCGAGCCCCTGGTTCCTCCCAGCTCTGTCCGGAAGGAACACTCTCCTGCAGACACTTTCATGGATGGCTCTCTCACTGTGATCAGGTCCCTGCTTAGGGGTGCCCCCTCAGATGCCTTCCCTGACCACCCACCCAATCTTCCTCTTCCTGTGCATCCTCATCACTTTCCCTGCTTTCTTTTTCTTTTAAGCCCTTATTACATGACATTATCGTATATCACTTGATTGTTTATTGTTGGTGTCCCTCTTTCAACTGTTAGTCTCATCAAGGCAAGGACTTTGTTTTGTTCATTTCCCTAACCTCAGAACCATGTAGTGTTTTGGCATTAGCAGGTGCTTAATAAGCATCTGTTGAATGAATGGAGAAGAAAAGGTTTTCCTGTCATGCTAGGGTTGTTGAATGAGTACTCAATGAACATAGCTTACTGTCATTAACATTGTAATCGGGGTTATGGTGTTCTAATTAGACGGCAATGTGATACTGACCAGAGGATTCTCATCATCTCAGCTTGTGGGAAGAGATGGCTGATTCTCCCTCCCTGAACCCTGTGGCTTGGCACCAGCCTCACATTTTTTAGTGTCTGCTTTGAGAATGAAACTGATGGGCTCTGAAGGGACTGCCATCCATCACTCAGTCCTTCCATCACCGGCTCTGCAAATGACAATCTCTGACAGAAAGGTGGGGGGAAGCTGATTTAGAATTAATGCCCTGCATCTGGAAAGAGGCATGTTAAGACAGCAAATATTCAGGGAGCAAATCCAGACTGTCAGATCAAGGACAGAGAGGCAAACACGGATGCCCTGGCTGAGCTTGACTATGCTCTTGAGCAACTGCTTTGGGTAAGGCCCTCTAGTCAATGAAACTCGGATTTTATTTTATTTTTTTAATGTGTAGAAGGGAGAGAGAGACCTGATCATGAGCAATGGGTGAAATGAACAAAGAATGGAATCAGTGTCATTTATTCAACAACCATTTACTAAGTGCTTGCCATCTGCCAGGTCCTGTGAAGAAAGTGTTATTGTCATTTCCAGGAATGAGGAAAATGGGGACCAGAGAAATGTAATAACTTGCCTAAGGAAAATCAACCATTCAAAGCCATTTTTTCTTCTGAGACTTTGCACATGCTGTTCCCTCTGCTTGATCTTCTCTTCAGGTCTTCATGTGACTGGCTGCTTTTGTCTTGCAGGATTTAGCTCAGCTGTTACTTCCTCATTGAGGCCCTCTTTGATCACCTCTTCCTTCACTCTGTCATATGACATTGCTTTATTATTATTTTTATTTCTCTCACTATTTGAAATGGTTTAATCTTATCTATCTGTTAGTCATTTATCTCCCCCAAAATAGAGTGTAACCTCCATTCAAGCAGGGCCTTTCAGTTGTTCATGATCGTTAACACTGAATTCAGGACCAGCACTTAGGAGTTGCTCAATAACTACTAATTGAATGAATATATGGATGGTGATGGGCCTCAAGCCAGATATGTCTGAAACTGAATTTAACATTCTTAAGTGCTTGTTGTCCTGCTCTGTTAATGTCCCGATCCAACATATGTAAAAAAAAAAAAAAAAAAAGGTGAATGATGCTTTTCACATTGAGATTATTAATTATTGGATATTGATTATAAAAAACAGTATTGTGATTATTAACAACACCACTACTTACGAGGAGTCCTGTTACTGTATTACACACTCTATAAACATTATCTTATTTAATACCTATTCCAGTTCTGTGAGTTAGGAATTAGTGCTTCCATTTTATTCATGAGGAAATTGAAGCACAGAAAGAGTGAGTAACTTCTCCAAAGTCACACAGCTACAATGTGGTAGAGCTGGTACTTTAATTCAAATCTGTTGATCTTCAAACATACACTCTTTGGAGTATACACAATGTTATATGAGGGGAGTGAGCTGGGCTATATGATTTTAGGGGAAAATTACTCTTGTGAACTGGGTTTGAGATTATTTTTCCCTATTCCTATGATTCTGAATTACTGGGTCAATAGGATCCCAAGATTTACAGAGCTAAGTTCTTTTGGCCTCAAGGTATCTCATGGTTCCTTGATGCTTGTACATAGAATGAAAGAATGAAAGAAACACATGCTGTTTATGTTGTGTCTTAAAGATTTCTCACAAAGTCATATAAGTAAACCACAGCAAACAGCTAAATTGTTCTGAATCTAAAGCAGAGCTGCTGCTCATGAAGAATATTGATGTGGGAAACGCAAAATGCCATGTATCCTGGAGGGAATTGTCATGCTTTTCAGATGAGATTTATTGTTAGCTAACCTGCTTTCTAGGATTTAAGGTAGAATGAAAACTGTGCTATAGATTGGTCCACGTCATGTCAAGCAGGCCAAGGTAATTCTAAATGGTGCAAAGTTGGGATAAAAGGTAAAATCAGGAATTTTCTAGAAGATGCAATCGCTTGACCTGACCCTTGAAGGATGTGTAGGATTTCTAGAAGCAGACTAAAGGAGTGGTGATGTGTTGGAGTTGGCTCATGAGAGCTGAGCATGCACATCACTTCCCAGCTTTGTATTTAGCGACACCCAATTGGTTGCTTGAAATTGGCCATAGGGAAAGTATTTACACCATAGAAACTGGCAAACACTAAAAATAAGTACCAGCACACCACTGAAAATAAAGTTTGGAATCATTTGCAGTTACAGATGCCCAGAAGTGTGAATGCACGTTTGGTGAAGTCTGGTGACATAGGCTATCTGGAGAAGAGTCGTAGTGGATGAAGCTGCCAAGGTAGGCTTGAGCCAGATTATGGAAGTCCTTGAATATCAATACAAGGAGGCTGGATGTTATTTTATAGGCACTCCCATCCATAAAACAACAACAAAACTTTATGGTATAATCTCATTTGTATTGTGAGCTGATAATTATAGTGTCAGAATCACAGTTAGACTGAATAAGTGAGATATTAGAAGTGGGAGACCAGTTAGGAGGATGTAGTAGTAAATCACACAATGGAAATCTGGTAGAGACCTGGATAGTGTAGTAGAAGTGAAGTGGTAGGAATGGAATAGACAGAAATGACCTGGAGGGGAGAGAATTAGAATAGGAGTTATTGGGGTGGTGTAGGGGAGTTTCAATATTACTAAAGCCACTCACTTGGGAACTGAGAGTTGATGGTTTTATTTGCAAAGATAGGAAAGACAGGGGATACAGTATAACTGAGTGGAAAGTAACACCCTCAGTTGTAGACATGTTGAAGTAAAGAAAATATTTTGGACCTTAAAAACTTTAACCTAGATCTCCAAAGAGAGGTCAGATGATGATAAAGGTCAAGGGGGAAGAGAATAGAACACAGCGAGAGAACACAGAGCACAGATATAAAGAACATTCCAATAAAACGTTCTATCACTTTTTCATTCATTTATTAATCCACATGTTTAACAAATATCCATTATGTGTACCTGTATGGAACACTCTCAGCTAATATTTTTTAACCCATTATGGTTGTAAATAGCATCCCTTTCTACTCTCAAAGGTGCCTCAGTTTGGATGATAAATCATATCCTTAATTAAGTGTCACAAATAGTGCTGCCTATCAAGAATTTAATGATTAGTTCATGTAGATCTTGCTCTTAAGAAGCTCAACTAAATATTGTTCTTTGTGTTATGGGTTGTGGAAGTAAAGTAAAAGTTATGCTTTCTCTCGAATAATTTACAATCTGGAGGTGAGATGTCAATATCCACCTACACAATAATTCAAGTGCTATAAGGCCGGGTACAAATGAGTGCCGACACCATAGCATCAGTCAATGAGCACCAAAGTACCAGCAAAAGATCCATTTATGGGATGGATGTCTTTATTTTGCCCTCTAGATCTGTTTTCTAACTTCTCCACCACCCTCTGTGCCCAGGGAGCCTGATATGTATGGACTGTATCCATGGGTTCTTTTTGTTTTCTGATTTCCAGTGAGTTTGGCAAATGGAAGGAACCAACTGTGGATGCTAGAAGAGTGAGATTGGGGCATTTATTCTTTAGGTTACCTTTATGCTAAGTCACTGTAGGTTGGTTGCATTCCTCTCTCTGGCTTCCAGTAATCACTCCCTCTCCTTATCCTTGAATGGGAAGAGGTTTCAAAGTCCAGAGGTAGACTTAGCATTGAGCTTCAGTGACCTTTACTTGCACAGGCTCCTGCCATACCGTGGGATGAACCCCATCAGGGATATGGCCATGTGTTTTTAGATACCTTGCTAAAATAAGATCTTAGAGTAGTCAATTCTAAAACTGATCCCCAAGATTGCATGTCCCAATCCCTGGACCTGTGAATATAATGAGATGTCACTCTTGTGATTATATCATATAGCACAGTGAGACCTCAGAAGTAGAGCACTTTCTCCAACTGTGCTAGAGAAGGAAGGCAGAGAGATTTAAAGCAGGAGCAGGCTTTGATGTACTACTATTGATAAGAAATTGGAGGGATCACAAGAGAAGTGCAGGCAACATTAAGGAAGTGATAGGACCCCCCGACTGACAGCCATCAAGGAAACAAGGACCTCAGCCCTATAGCTGCAAGGTACTAAATTCTGCCAACAACCCCAGTAAACTTGGAAGTGGATTTCCCCCTGAGCCTCCAGGTGAGGGCTCAGCTTAATGCCTTGATGTTAGCCTTCTGATAGAGCAGAGAAGTGGAGAACTTCTGAGTTACAGACTGTAGGCTAATAATGTGAATGTTGTTTTAGGTGCCAAGCTTGTAATAATTTCTTATACAACAGTAGATAACTAATACAGATATTTCAATCCATATTGAATAAGACTTCTATCTCTTTCCACTCTAACTCTCCTTTGTCACCCTTCCTCTTGTGTTGGGTAATGTGGAGTGGCCTGGGGATTAGGGGAATCTGACCAGGGGAACTTGAGTTGGGTATACACTTAGTTTGGGTTTGGTGGGATATTATTTTTATGTGTTTCACAGTTACTTCCATGAGTAGTTATGGGTAGTTTTTCTGGTAAAGAAATGGCTTATAGAAATACTCCTGAAAATGATACTGGTTCACCTGGCATGACCATAAATAAGGAAAGGGCAGAGGTGAATTGTGACATGTTCTACAGTGCCTGACACAGAGGTAACTGGACCCTGGAGGAGAAGTAAGGTTGAAATATAGAGAGCTAAAAGCTAATTTGGAAAATGCTTCCAAATCTTAGAGGGCACATGTAAGAGAAATTTAATAAACATTTTTCCATAATAATTTTAAAATAATTCTAAAAATTTGCATGACATTACCGAAACAACTTCTGAAACTGAAATAAAGAAGAAAAAAGTATAAATTTTCTCAACTTTGATTCACACCATCACAATTTACATGTCATTACTAGTTAACACTTTATGAAGCAGATCATTGTCATCTGAGAAGGTAATTAAAAAATATGCAGCCAAAAATTTAGGGAAAATGTTTTACAGCATTTCATCAGGCAATTAATTAATATAACTATGCTGTTTTTCTGGGTTTTGTAGTTTTTGTGGCAGTTGACAGCTTTGTTTAAATTTTTACATTCTTGTACTTTATTTTCTCATTTGAAAACATTAATTTACATTGTTAATTTTATATTTGCAAATTTTATCAAAATTAATAAAATGAGTGAATAAATTTCAGGTCCCACAAACCTTGGATCTCCCTGCAAGCCACCCTGGTGCTATTAGTCTTGGAGTACTGTGTCGTCTGCACTGTGTTGTCTTAGTTTCCCTAAACCTTGCCTACCACATGATTAAAACTGCTTTGTTAAATTCCCGTCAAATTGCTCAGTGGAGTGTGCCATCTTTTCCTGCATAGTACCTACCTTCCTGATACCTTCAGCATTGTCTTGAGTGATCTTAAAAAATGGTTAAGCTCTCATAGTAAAAAGAAGAGGAAAGTGGATGTTTCTAGCCAACTGATTTGCAAGAGCTAAGAGCTAAGGAAATGAGAGAATGTGAGGAACCCTGAGCTGGGCTGGGCTAGTGGGGTTCACAGTGGAGATTAGCCACGTGCATATTACAACTGAAAATTCTAAAGTTCCATACCCACAAGCACTTGCAAAATTTGGCCAACTATTATTTTTGCTTATAGTGCATGTAGTCTTACCTCTTATCCTCATCTTGTGTTGCTCTTGGAGACAGTAACCTTTAACAGATTGAAAGCTTTTTCTGCTAAGTTGCTGAAGACCTAGAGCTAATTAGGAGAATCAAAGTAACATTTGTCATTGTGTGTTATGTATATACGTCTATATTACATAGATGGATCTTTCTCTAGTACTTTAGTACTTATTGATGGATGCTATGGTGTTGGCACTTATTTGTACCCCGCCTTTCAGTACTTGAGTTGGATGTACATGTAACATACATGTATGTGCACACACACATATATTACCAGGTGGAAAGGTCAGCACAGAGGCCATCTCATAGAACCTGAAATAAGCCTCTCAGTGGGCCTTAGGGAGTTCTGTTTTCTCAAATGATGCTGACAATTTCTGAAACATTGCAAAGGACTAACTGAGACAGTTAATATGGAGACCCAATTCTTAGAAAGGACTGATGGTTAACATACAGATGTCCTGATGATGGTGATGATGGAATTTACCATGCCTTCTGCTTTTGTTTGTTTGTTTTAAAGATTTTCTACTGATTTTTAGAGAAAGACGAAGGGAGAGGGAGAGAAAGGGAAACATAATTGTGAGAGAGAAACATAATTGTAAGAGAGAAGCATCTATTGGCTGCCTCCTGCATGCCCCCTATATCAGGGATGGAGCCAACAATCCAAGTATGTGCCCTGACCAGGAGTTAAACCAGCAACCTTTCAGTGCATGGGACGACACCTAACTACCTTGGCCATGGACTTTCTGTTGTTGTTGCTTTTAAAAAAAATAACTTTTAAAGAATTACCTTGTTTTCAGTGGAAAACATTTGAAAAAAGTACAACAAATGATCAATAACAATCCTATCTAATCTAATAAAAGAGAAACATGGTAATTGGCGTACGACCGCTACCCTTCCCATTGGCTAATCAGGGCGATATGCAAATTAACTGCCAGCCAAGATGGCGCCGGCAGCCAGGCAGCTTGAAACTAACATGAGGCTTGCTTGCTTCAGTGACGGAGGACTCTAACGTTCCCCACCTGCTGCTGCAGGCCTCTGAGCTTGCAGTTTGAAACATTGTTACAAATATAGAAGCTAAACAAAACCCCAGAAACCTGCTTTCAGCCAGCCGAGATCTCAGAGCTGGAGTTGATACCGTGTTTCAGTTATAGAACCCAAACAAACCAGATACCTGCTTTCAGCAGCAGAGGCCTCAGAGCTGGAGACAGAGCTAAAGCTGGCCCAGAATAAAAAAAAAGAAAAAAAGGAGCAGTTGGGAGCTTCAGTCACTTGCCAGCCTGAAAAAAACCCCCATCGACCCTGCCTTGAGTGTGACAGGGGGCGGTGCCCCAACCCCCCAATCGGCCCTACCCTGATTGTGACTAGGGGTGGCATCGCAACCTCCCAATCCGCCCTGCTCTGTGCA
>NW_006292696.1:3559903-3565533 GCF_000327345.1 Myotis davidii | reverse complement strand
GCACTCCACCCCCCTGAGTGGCCCTGCTCTGTGGGTTATAGAGGGTGGCGCCCCACCCCCCGGATTGGCCCTGCTCTGTGTGTGACAGGGGGCTGCGCCCCAACCCCGTGATTGGCCCTGCTCTGTGGGTGACAGGGTACAGAGCCCCAACCCCCTGATCGGCCCTGTTCTGTGAGTGACTGGGGGAAATGCCACTACCCCCTGATTGGCCCTGCTCTGTGCATGACAGGGGGTGGCGCTGCAACCTCCCCATCGACCCTGCCTTGAGTGTGACAGGGGGCGGTGCCCCAACCCCCCAATCGGCCCTACCTGAGTGTGACTGAGGGTGGCATCACAACCTCCTGATCGCCCTGCTCTGTGCATGACAGGGGGTGGCGCCCCAACTCCCCAATCGGCCCTGCTCTGAACCCGACCAGGGGCTGCACCTAGCGATTGGGCCTGCCCTCTGCCACCCGGGAGCAGGCCTAAGCCAGCAGGTCGTTATCTCCCGAGGGGTCCCAGACTGCGAGAGGGCACAGGCCAGGCTGAGGGACCCCGCTCCCCTCCTGAGTGCACAAATTTTTGTGCACCAGGCCTCTAGTATAATATAATTACCTATCAACATCTTACTACATATTTTTAAAGTATTTTCTATCCATATCTACTAGTACATTTGAGATGGCATTTTCCTGCAGGCAGTCTTTATAGCTTCTTTTTTTATTTAGCAAATTAAAATGGATTTACCATGATCACAAATATTCTTTTCTATGTTGATTATTAACAACTTCTATTGTTTGCTACAGAAATTAAACATGACTATTCTAGAAAATGCACAAATAGATAAGCAGCCCTTCCCCCCCACACAAGACATACACACCATCCAGAACTGTCAGCATCATTATTATTAATGATGGTTTCTAATAATATTTTGATGCAATATGAATTTTAGTGGCTGTGTCATATTTCACCATATGAATACAGTGTAATTTAGTAAAAGAATCCCATACATTAGAGATTAGGTTGTT
The DNA here is from genome assembly GCF_000327345.1 of Myotis davidii. Taxonomy (NCBI): domain Eukaryota; kingdom Metazoa; phylum Chordata; class Mammalia; order Chiroptera; family Vespertilionidae; genus Myotis; species Myotis davidii. Next base: position 3,564,529 of record NW_006292696.1, on the reverse strand, counting down.
TTCAGTTTTTCACTGTTATAAAATAAACCTTGTTCATTCGTTTTTGTAAGTAAATCGCTGGTTATCTTCTTAGGATGAATTCCACTTTTAATGCTCGGCATGTTTTAATGCTGTGGACGTCTGCAATGATAAATGGCATTTAATTAGCCTGGTGCCCAGGGCTTTTCAACCTTCCTCAGAGAATAGGCTCCCTGGGGCACTGCATCATCTGTTGACTTGCTGGGAGAGCACTGAACTAAAAGCCAGTGATATTCAAGGAGCATAATATGTCTTAAAGTCTAATTACATCTCATCTATAACCAAACATGTAGCTGGCATTCCAAAATGTTTTCCTTCGTATATTTAAAATGTGTATTTAGAGACTGTCTTATTTTCCTGTAAAATCTCTTCTTCTATTTTTTTCTTGCTGGAATAATTTTTGCCATCCTTCAACATCTAGTTCAATGATTCATAAGATTTTGGGGGCCATGGAGCACTTAGAGGGGAATCTAAGGATCCCGGCTTCAAAAGAGCACAAACATATTTGCTGCCTCCAAGCCTAGACATCCTCAAAAAGTCATATTGCTCTTCAGTACTTCACTAACACCTGGTGAACCCTAACTTCTTGAATGGAGGAGGCCCAGATCTCTCCCTATGCCTTTCTGGGTCTCTCTGGGGAATTTGTACACTTGCTCTGATTGCTGTACTTCTGCTATGGACTGACGGAGATATCAGTCCCCTCTTGCAAATTAAGAACGTTCTTCATACCAGGCCACACTCTCTGGTCTACTCTGTCCCAAGCAAGGATGTAGGCCTCTCTCTTCATTAGCAAAAGCTAATGTCAGGTTGCAGAATTGACAGAACTCTAGGAAAAGTGAGGGGCTGGGGAGAATTACAGTGTAGAGATGAGGAAGACGTGAAATTGAATAACAGGAATAATTGCTGTAAAATCTGAATACTGTGACTCCCACAGAAGGTCCCTCAATGGTCACCACTCTCCTATGGGCCTGTTCTGCAGAGGATATGTGGTCCCCAGAGATTAGAGACACCAACCCAGTCTTGTCCACTCTGATTTTAGACTCAAAGACCCTTCCTGTGATGAGAAGCAAAGAATGTGGCACTATGTAAAAATATAATAAACTTTATGGAGAAGCAACAGTGTCCCCATGAATGAAAACATTTTTATATTCAGAAACAAAATGCGTGGCCTGAAGCACTTGAAATATGTCACTGTTTCAGGGTTTTCTGTAAACAATAATAGATACTTGCCTGAAATATCTATGACGAAATGGCTCATCAAAATGGGCTCTCAAAACAAAGGACAGACGCATGAAAAACATTCCAGCTTCACTCTAGAATGCAGGACAGATTTTTTACATCCTACCCCATACCATAATTTTTATAAGTTCAGTGATAATTGTAATAACAATAACTCATTTCCAACAGCTAACATAAATTGCTGGCAGATTTAAAAGCCAATTAGTCTCAATCACACAACCATACCATTGGGCTGAATAATTTGAAATGTTTTAGATCCATTCACCCACCAAGCCCTTTCACAGATTCAATTCCTACCCACTTGCTCCATCTCAAGCCCTTTTAATTTTTTCTCTGACTTGTACGGATATCCACTCCTGAAAAGTGCCCACCTCACACATGATTACTTGCTGGGAGGTTAGTCTATTTCCCTAACATTGTCTAGATTTTTGATGGCAAACTCTTTGAAGGCAGAGACTTTGTTTTTACGTTTATTGTTAGCAATGGCAGACACACCATCCAATCAACACTGTACTGTATTTTCTTCAAAGATGCTATTGATTGCGAGATTGCACCATTGATTTAATAAAAGCTCTTCAGAAAACAAACAAAACCCACTGCATTAAATGTGCATATTGATTGGTAAACTCATCCAATTTTAGAAGCATTAATGGCGGGAGGCGGGGTAGAGGGAATAAAGAAACTCATCTTAGAGAAAATATGGCATGAAGGAATATGGACTCGCACAGCTCTGAGGACCTCAGAGGTCAAATATTCCATCCTCTCAGAAAATGCTGGCCCTTTCCTGAGCAGGCGTGCTGAATTTAGGGTGCATGAGTGGAATTCAAGGAATGACTCTACTCTCTGAAATTACAGGCAAATGTGTGTTTGTGTGTATGTGTACAGATTTTTCTTAGGAAGGGACTGACTTATTTTATTGGCCTCATAGAGCCAGTACTGGCTTCAATATTCTTAACAATTAATGTAGGTACTCTTTGTAGGTGATCATCCAGTCTGAGTTTAAATAGTATCTCCAAAGAGAGTTAATTGAGTCATTCAACTCTTCTGTTAAACTTAACAATAAATTTTCTGTTATAGCCTTTATCTTGGTCCAGAATAGCTTTATTTGTTGGATGTTTTATACATAACCAATAATGTTTTATTATAAATAAAATGATACACATTGATTAGCAGCTGGATTGATATATGTTAGTTTAATAATATAAGAAAGTCCAATGTGAAGACCATGAAATCAGTTTGATTTTTTTCTTTTCAAATGAGCTTAGTTTGTTATTATTATTATTGGTCTAATTTAGAATGTGAACAACTTACGAAGAAAGCTAATTTGGTGAAGAAAATGTCATATAGCTACAGCTCAATAAATGTAAACTGAATGGGTTACTTAGATGAAAAATGAGTGAATGAGTATATAAAAGGTAGCAAAACTGAAATATGTGGAATATAAATTTATGAATTAATTAATGTGTAGAACAATATAATGAGTAACTTAAAATGAGGGTCTGAGATTCTAGGTTTTGTATATTTAAATTATTAAGATTCTCTGCTGGACCATGCCAATTTATTTATAATCACAATTTCAGTGATAGAAGTTCACTTCTTCTGAAGTAGGTTCTTTCAATTTTTTATCCTCCTAACTGTCCATTCATTTACCCAACGAGCATTTACTGACAGTTGTGCATATCTTAGATAAAGGAAATATAGTATGGCTATTTATTTTAGACACTGGGAAGCAGCAATGGACAAGAAAATCAATGTCACTAAATGATAATGGCTGCCCAAACTACTGGGATCATAAAATGTTTCACTTAAAAGACACTGAGTGATTATATTTGTTCAACTTCCTTATCTTATTGACAGGAAAAACAGACCTAGAAAAAAGACATAACTTATTGAATATCTTTATTTAGTAGATTCATAGTCCCTAAAATACAGAACAAGGAAAACAGGGTAAGACAGACATGATTAAAAAGGTTTTTAGTTTAGTAAAAATGTGCAGCTGATTTTTTTTAAATAAGATCCTTGGAAACCTGGCATAAATTGACCTAAACTCTGAAAAATAAACTATGAAAATCCACTTAAATGTATACTTATATATATACTTAACCACATAATTATTTTTGCTCCATTGATAAGAATTAAGGAGGCAGCATGTGGTGGAGAAGCATCAGGAAGACTTAGAAGGTCTAGCTGGTCTGATCTCTGCTGATGCTGTGCTGAGTGGTTTTGAGCAATGCAGCAATGCAGTCTCTCTGTGTCTCAGGTGACCCCTCTGTAACCTGAGAGGGCCACATGCAAAGGTGATACTTTCAGACACAACAACCTTGTAAGCACCACAACTTTCTGGGAAGGGGGTTCATTTGAATGTTTGTTCTTGTTCTGGAAGTACTGCTGGAGACGGGGGTGGCAGGTATGAACTCTGCAAGGTAGTCTTGTCCATTGGCAAACCGTGGAACTTACTCCAGCTCTATTGTGGCTATTTTCATACCTCACTGGAAAGTCACGTCTAATGAAATAGTGCCTTATGAAACTTCACATTTCTTCCAAAAATCTTGGTTGAAGTTCCTTTTGTCCCTGGCATGTAAGAAGTTACCCACTTGGTTACACATCTTGGGGAAAGATGGGAAAAAAAACTCAGGAATCCATTACAGATTTTTAAAAACATCATGGGGAGTCTATAAAGCATTGATTGGCACCACTGTAGCTGCTTTTTTGCTGTAACTGCTAATTGATGTTATTACATTAAAAAGTAAGTGCTGATAGCAAAGCAATTCAAAGCATAAAAGTGACAGACAATGATGAATATTCAAAACATTTCTTAGAGGTTGGGGTTGTGGGGGAGATGGGAGGTAGCGTATACAGCAGGCAAGGTCACAAGGATCTTGAGTCCTGTTCAGCTAATCCAAAACCAGCAGCAGAGAAGTGAACTAAAGAGAGGGAATGAGCCCCTGACATCTTTAGAGTTTCTTCTCAGTGACCTCTGAGTGAGTGCCCCAGTGTGATATCATGATTTATAATATACTAGGGGCCCGGTGTGTGAAATTCATGTGGTGGTGGTGGTGGGGGGGTGGTGTCCCTCAGCCCAGCCTGCACCCTCTCCAATCTAGGACCCCTCCAGGGATGTCCGACTGCCTCCAACTGCCCTCCCCTGCAGGGCTGGTTCCCCCACAACTGCCCTCCCCTGAAGGGCTGGTCCTCCCCCAACTGCCCTCCTTGCAGGCCTGGTTGACCCTAACTGTCCTCCCTGCAGGCCTAGTCGCCCCCAACTGCCCTCCCCTGCCAGCCTGATCAACACCTAACTGTTCCCCTCCAGGCCCGGTTGTCCCCAACTACCCTTCCCTGCTGGCCCAGTCCCCCCAACTGACCTCCCTT
>NW_006292696.1:3535248-3559788 GCF_000327345.1 Myotis davidii | reverse complement strand
CTCTTTTATTAGATAGGATTATTAGATAGGATATTTGGTCAGCCTTAGTCAATTTGGCTCAGCGGATAGAGTGTCAACCTGTGGACTGAAGGGTCCCTGGTTCAATTCCATTCAAGAGCATGTACCTCAGTAGCAGGCTCAATCCCCATCCAGGCAGGCTTGATCCCCATCCAGGTCCAGGTTGGGGCACCTGTGGAAAGCAACCAATTGATGTGTTTCTCTCACATCAATGTTTCTCTGTTTTTCCCCATCCCTTTCACTCTCCCTAACAAAAAAAAAAAAAAAAAAAAAAAAAAAAAAAATCAATGGAAAAACATTCTTAGGTGAGGATTAATAAAAGAAAACTTATTTGATCATTTATGTAATAAAAATATAGTTCTCATATATACTTGGTCTTCTTCCGCTTTTGGGACAAAAATGTGTATACATTTATAAAATAAACAAATATAGAAAGAAACACTGGAACATTACCAATGTTCAGGTGATAGAATTATGGTTCATTTTGATTTCTGTGTTATGCTTATCTGCATTTTCAAGTTTTTTTACTATGATGCATAGACATTTTTTCTCAATAGCATGTTTAATTTTGAAAACATTAAAAAATATATAGACTCTCTCATAATGTGAGATTATAAAAAAGTCCAAAAAATTTCTATGTGGTGAGGAGTGGCTCATGAAGGGCCCACCCACTCAGCTTCTTTCTCCTAAATTTTTCTCTACGACATCAGGCCCCAGGGAGCTCTGTTTCTCCTTAAGAACTGCAAATGTGTGAATTGAAACAAATCTTCTTATTTCTCTTTGCTCAACTGAGGCTGGCATTTTCAAAAAGAACATTAATACTCAGAGAACAAAAGGCAATAATTACAGAGACTACAAAAGGCATAACAGTTATCATGTTTAAAATATCAGCTTTGAGTTCTCTAACGGGCTGCTTTCTCTAAAGGGTGGAATCAGAAGCAAACTGGGCCCCTTGCTGAAGCCTTGCCTAGGTCCTCTGAAGTGGGCACACTGCATTTTCCCACCTGGAACCAGTCTTGGGGCAAATAGTCACATTATGAGTCAAGGATAAAATGGCACTTGCTAAAGAGCCACCCATCTGGGATTTTCCCAGTTGGTACTCTCCAGGAAACATGTTCACCCAGAGATAATTGACAAGGTGAGAGACCTCACCCAAAATCAATTTAGCATCCCCTCACTACACACACGCACACACACACACACACACACTATGCACACTGCACACATATACACATATGTGCACAATACACTACACATATACCTGTGTATACACAGATCACACTATATATCCATATATGTACACACATACACATACACATTGTACACATATCACACATGTACAGATATGTGTGTTCACACATCACACATACACATGCATCCTTGTACACATGTTACACATATATACACATACATCTGCACACATTACACATCTGCATGCTCACATCTGCATACACATTATATTTGTGCATGCATTTGAATTTGTATATAAATATATATGTACATATATACATACACATGTACATACATGTGTGCACACACATGACACCTGTAGAGAACATAGTAACTCATTATTCAGGTGAGCATCTCTTGTTCCTTACATGCAGAAGAAAGTCCAAGTCCATCTATTATAAATTCATAATAGGACAGTTCATGGCATGCCCAAGAGTCAAAAACAGGCAGTGACAGAACATTTTCAGGGCCCTCCATTTTAATGCACAAGGAAGAACTCCAGTCTCACTTTTGTGTTTGTGCAGGCTATTGAGTCCCCCATGAAATCTCTCTCCATTCTCTTGCCTCCAAGAAGCTACTCTGTAGACCCTGAGAAAAAGGGATTCCTCTCTCCACTGAAATAATGAAACCTTGGCCGCATCTCCCTGTAGTTTATGCTGTAAAACTGATCTGAGCTGAAACTAATCGCATCCCTTTCTTTTTTTTCTGTAAGCAGCTTGAGGGCAAAAACCATTTTTTATTGTTGTATCCCATACACAGGTTTTAAAACAATGTCCCACATGTGTCACAGGCTCAATAAATAGTTGTTGATTAATTGAATGCATGTATTTCTATAACAATAGAGAAAGCCTACGAGATCCATCTAGGATCAATGTGTGGAAGTTCCTGGATCAATTTATACTCAGTTTTAAAAAGAACTTTCTCAGAGCCCACACTGTGTAATGCTGCAACAGATTGTTCTGGAAAATACCACTGGGTGGATTCTAGTCAAGATAAAAGTCTACTTTTGAGAAATATAATTCATGCAAGAGGTGAAGGATCAAAGTAGACAGCCTCTAAAAATTTTTCCTGGCTTTATCTTTCTGTTAATTCTAAATTCAAATGCAAGCAAGAAATCTTACTGGAATCAGTTTTTATCATTTGCTCAGGCTGCCAAAGAGATAAACTGTCTCTGCATTGTGCACATAAATCATTAGCTATTTTTCTTTTTCCTACCTACCCCTCTTTTCTCCACTATAGCTGCTAAATTATATTGAGTGACATTATAGCAGCTAAAAAGCATTAGCAACCCACTGAAGAGTTGCTGACACTTCTTGGGAATCCACAAAATGCATGTATTTTATATGAAGATAATTTTGCTTTGAGTTAACACATTTGTTCATTTTCTCTCCCCATTCTTTGCTTAAAAGGCTAGTTTCTTGAAGTTGGGCCTTGGTGTCTGAGCATTTCCTTGTTCTAATGCCTAGCCTACCTGTTGCACCATAATCCTATTTACAGCAACCAAATTACTTTCTCTGAATCCAATTTATACAGTGACAGATGGGGGATTCCAAAAGGGAAAGTTTCCATTCATATCCAACAAATCATCTTTATGGAAGGAAAATGAGAAGCAAACTTGGTGACATATACAGAAATTTAGCTTCTAGAAACCATCTTCTATTTTTTAAATTATTTCTCAGTAAAGTTGCTGGGCCTAGAATAAGTTTGCACCTCACTGTTTCCAGGCATTCAAATGAACCATTAATGAATGATGATGATTTACCTTACTAAGAAATATTACAAATTGGTTTTCATTTTTCTTTCTCTTTTAATGTTTATACCATTCATGTCTCAAGCAATACTTGATAAAGACATAATTCATTTCAAGAAATTCAATGTGCAATTTCTAATATTTCCCCCTTTTCTCTTTTGAAAAACTCATATTTATAGAATTACTTTGGTTCCAAACTATTGTATATATGGAAATTTTAACATAAACAATCAATTATTAGGCATTGTCCTTGTCTGTTGGCATACCTTTTATTTGTTTACTTGTTCCTTTGCTTCCAAAAACCTGGAATGTTGTTTTGGCTATTGTTTGACATGAATGTGAGGAAAATCCCATCCCCAGTGGGGGATGTGCAGGAGGCAGCTGATGGATGTTTCCCTCTCACATTGATGTTTTCTCTCTCTCTTCCTTCCTCTCTCTCTAAAAATCAATAAAAATATATTGTGAAAAATGCCCTGAGTAGAGTATAACGGAACATGCTAGAACTCCGTGGGACTCTCACTTGTGGACTCGCTGGTGATAATAATCATGATCACAACTTTATTGCACATTCATGATGCCCCAGGCCTGCCTCTAAGTGCTTTTCAGTCATCCACTCATTTAACCCATTTGATCATCCTATGGGGGTGCTGCTTTTATTAGTAATAAATAAGAAAGATGAGATGCAGAAAAGTCAAATACGTTGCCTAATGTTATAAAACAAGTGATGGAGTCAGGATTTAAACCTGGGTAGAATGGTTCCCAAACCCTGCTCTTATGCATTATGCTTCTCTGCCTTTTATCAGATGGATGTGAACGCATTTTTGGGGTATAGTCTATAAATGTCTATGTATATGTATACAGGAGAGGAGACATACACACACACACATACAAGTATATCTTACATGTACATTGTTCTCTTTCATTTGCAAAGCTCTGCCTCTAAACAGGGAAAGGGTGACTAACAGTTCCTTATGGTTGGTTGATTATCATAATACAAATTCCTACAAATGGAAACTATTGCCCTAGCTAATCTTAACATTCTTACATCAGCAGCTATTTCAAGAAGAAGCAATTCCCATCTGTTATAGAAACATATTCAGTGACAGCATACATCTCCTTATCCTAGTACCATCCCACTGCAGTGCATTGGTGAAAACAGCATGGTTTTCTTGGTTAATTCTGGAACACTCTCTAAGCCAAAATATGTGAGGGGACTTTGTGCCTTCTTGGTTGTACTATACAGAAGAGTGACGACCTTTGCCTCTCCCTTCGAACGCACTAAATGTTCAGATGTTTGTGACAATCAAACCTTTTGGTTTTATGTGCTTTTCTTGAAATAGAATGCGTATCTGTTACTTTTCTGCCTAACATGTTTTCCCTTTAGGGAAACAGTCCACCCCTGCCTGGTAAAACTGTCATTCTCATGGACCTGCCTTGCCTGTGCCAGTCATGGGCTCATGGCCCAGGCTAGGTTCTGTTTTCTCTGCCTGGACGCTGAGATTGTTTCAGGGTTGGGCAAATGACCCAAAGTGGGACAGTGAGGGTTTTTCCTTAGACTCTGAATGAGCCATTGGGGGAGAGGGTCTTTCCTCTCTTGAGGATAGTAGAAGCCTGGATTGGTGAGAGTTGTTGCTGGCATATGGAATGAGTCTGCCTGAGAATTAAGCCAAGAAAAAAACAAAGATGCTATGAACAGACTGATGCATTTCAGAGGGAAAGTGGGGGTGGAGGGTAGAGATTAACCAGAATTTATATGCCTATATACATAGCCCATAGACAGAAACAATAGTGTAGTGAAGGCTTGGGAGGGGCGGGTATGTGGAGGAGGCGGTAAATGGGAAAACAATAACAGCAACAACAACAAAAAGCAAAGGGGACGTCTGTAATACTTTCAACAATAAAGATAAATGTAAAAGAAAAAGATGCAAGAAAGGTGAAGGGACACAAAACTTTTAACTCTTGAGTGGAACCACATCTGAAGCTAGGGTCTAATTTGGGGTTTTCAATTGTGCAGTTGAAGCAAAAGGGGAGTTTCTGTCAGTTGCAACCAAGAGTCATATACTCCCAGAACCAGAGAATGAGAAGGAAACTTGCTGATCTAATTTCTTACCTGGTAGTAAAGTCCTGCATTGCACTTTTGTCATTGGTTACTAGGTTCTGTCTCTGCTTGAATTCCTGTAGTGACAGGAGGTTTTTATTACCCTTGCACTTCATCCTACCACTGGCCAACTCTGGTCTCCAGACAGTTAATGTTTCCTCATATCAAACAAGTTGCCTTCTGAAACCTTCCCTTCACTAATCTCACTGACATTCTCTGGAGCTTCACAGAAAAGTTAACTTGCTTCTTAAAATAATTGAAGACAATTATCTTGTCTCATTTCTTTCAAGCATTCATTCAACTTTATTCAGAAGTTAACAAACTGTTGTGCTCCTCACCCTGCCCATATCATGGTTCATAAATACTCTACTTCTATTCAGCTGTCTCAGAATCTACCTGGGGAAGGTCAAAGAGGCTGTTGTTCATCCCTACTTTCCCTTTAGCTGGTTTTTGTTTATGTTTCTGCATACTGCTTCATTTGGAAAAAAAAAAAGATTGGGTAGTCATTGCACTGCTGGGTTTTCAGCCTTCTGAAAGTATTCCCTAATGCCAGACTTACTCAGAGTGTGAAACAAATCTCCCTGGATGAGTGTTGATTTGCTCAAAGTTCATTTAAATTATCCTTGGGGTCTATGCCTTTACCGAGGCTGCCTGGAATGCCTCCTAGCTCTGGGAAGCTCAGAATCCACTGCAGTTCCCAAATCTTTTATGGTGTGAACAGTTACAAAGCTGAATATTTATGTGTTTCCAATTAAAATACTGACACTAATGATGAAAGGGAGACATGGATTAATTGTTGGATTTAAGGATTTTAAGTACTTTCTTGCTAACATCAATATGCTTTATGTAAAATGAAATTATAATGCTTCTTTTCAAAAGAAGTCACAAATGTAACCCCTATAATAAGAAGTCGGTTAATTCAGAGGCGCTTCAAGAAAAACCTTAATAAACTGCCTCATTGCTTCTCCTTCTTCTCCCTTAGGGTATCAGTGTGAACAGTGTGATTTGTATTCTCCCACACTAATCTATATACTCAAACACAGGCACACATATATCAATTTCCTTTTGTTTGTCTATTAATATTATTTTCGTGAAATTAACAAATACTTATAGATTGTTTATCATGCATCATACACTGTTCTAAGCATCGGGGTCACAGAGCCAACAGATCAAACAATCTGGCCTTCATGGAGCTATATTCTAATAAGGAGGAGAGAGAAAATGCACAGCATAATTGGGTAAAATCCATTAGACAGTGACACCCTTTGGAGAAAAGTAAAGTAGGAAAAGGAGATTAGAAGTATTGGGGGTTGCATTTTAGTTAATGCAGCCACTCATGGCTTTAGTGTAAAGGGTTAGTTGCGTTTGGGGAAAGGGGCAGATAAGTGCCATATTTTCTGGGTCAGGAGTGTCCTTGTGTGTTCAAGGAACAACAAGGGGCCCTACTCTGCTGGAGGAAAGTGGCTGAGGAGCAGAGTAGAAGCGGTGAGGTTAGAGCCATGGTGGGCCATCCTGTAGGGCCTTAAATGTCTCAGCAAAAACTTTAGATTTTACTCTGAAAGAGACTGATGGTTTTGATCGAAGGAATAACATACCCTGATTTACATTTAATGGGATCACTCTGGCTGCTGTGCCGAAAGCAGGGAGCCCAGTTAGAAGACTATGCAGTGGTTCTCTACCTTCCTAATGCCACGACCCTTTAATACAGTTCCTCATGTTGTGGTGATCCCCAACCATAAAATTATTTTCGTTGCTACTTCATAACTGTAATTTTGCTACTGTTATGAATCGTAATGTAAATATCTGATATGCAGGATGTATTTTCATTGTTACAAATTGAACATAATTAAAGCATAGTGATTAATCACAAAAACAATACGTAATTATATATGTGTTTTCCAATGGTCTTAAGCGACTCCTGGGAAAGGGTCGTTTGACCCCCAAAGGGGTTGTGACCCACAGGTTGAGAATCGCTGATCTAAGGAAAAGATGATGGAACTTGGGGGTCGAACGACCCACAGGTTGAGAACCGCTGATCTAGAGGAAAGATGATGGAGCAGGATGGTGGAAGTGGGTGGGGCATGAAGTGATAGAATTCCAGGTACAGTCTCAAAGCAAAGTACCCAGATTTGCCAAGGTGACCAGACATGATGTAAGGCAAAATGTAGAGCCAAGGATGGTGCTAAGGCCTTTATCCTAAAACTGGAAGAAGAGTTGCCATCAACTCTGGTGAGACAGACTGCAAAATGAGCAGGTATTTTCCAGAGAGAGAGAGACCAAACGTTAAATTTTTAAGGCATGTTAAGTTTGAGATGCCAATTGGACGTTATTTTAATAGGTGTGTGACATTCTATAAGGTCATTAATTGAACCATTCCTTTGTGGCTGAGATTGAGGTTATCAGACATTTGTAAGTATAAAGTTCATTGCAATGTTTCCAAGACTAGATTCTTGTTGGTCACTTACCAGCATAAATGTCACCTGCTCAGAGGGGTTTTTCTTTATCAGCCACTTAAAATTACAAGTTATCACATTGCTCCTTTAGAGTCTCTACTTAACATTTATCTCTGCCTGATACTTTCCCTTCGATATTTATAATCCATCTCTGCCCCTTAGAATGTAAGCTTTGTAAAACCAGAGCCTTTGCCTGCCTGTCATGCCTGGCACAGAGTAGTTACTCAGTAAATACCTTTTGAAAGACTAAACCCGATGTACGTATGCAGATCATCACATACAAATACTTTGTTTTTATAGGATAGATTTCCCAAGAGTGGTATTGCTGTGTGCAATTGTATTTTTAATTGTACTGATATTGCCAGATTAATTTCCTAACAGGTTATCACAATCCATTCTCCCACCCACAATGCATGAACAGTCGTAATTAAAGCACTGGGTGATTTTATTCTTTGATGTTTTACTTCGGCATTGCTTTTTTATTTGTCAATCCCTCTGCTTCTAATGGCTTCAAGTAGCTTAAGTAATTCACATACAATTAATGAACTCCCACTTAAGGCAGGAAACAATTTGTTTAGGTCTCTTTGAGATTGTCTTAAAGACTGCATTCACTTTTAACTTCGTGGCTTTTGTTTGATGTTGTGTGTACAGGTGATTTATCACTAAGAGATTTAACTCTTTTAGCCCCTTTCTCTTTAGTGCTTGGAAACCTGAAGCCACTAAGAGAATAAGGTGTCCTCCCCACAACCCCCATTACAACACCTGATGAGTTTTCTTCAGAGAGATTTATGAGAAGTTGTTCTGTAAATCTATATTTTAAAATGCATGCATGTTGAATCATTCTAGGAGGAGAATGTGAATAATGGTATAATTAGTGTAATAAATGTTGGGTCCCAGTTGAAAACAATTTATTTCTGCATAAAGTCTATGGAGCTTTGAAACCTTCCAGCTGAAACAGATTATTTACATCTTCATTCAGGAGAAGTAGACAATTTTCTCTCCCTCAGATGGTCTTTTCAAGATCTTTACTCACATCATTCATCTCTGAGGAGGCTTTTCTTTGTCCCTTGATGCCATTTGCCTGTCATTGTTGGGTATGAGTCTCTTGTTTTCATCCAGCTGTGGTGTGTTCTTTCACTCGAGGAGTCAGGTTGTGTTTAAAGGGAGAGTCCATGAAGTCTGAGGCTTTGAGTTCAGATGCCTCTCCTGCTCTGAACCTGCTGTGTGTGATGCTACGCAAGCTTTACAATCACTTTGTTTCATTTCTTCCCTGCATACAACTGGGTACAGGAATACCTATCAGGTGGGCTTACACTGTTATAGTCACAGTGTCCCCCATATCCCATCATCTGGCCAGAAAGCAAGTGTTACATAAAAGTCTCCTTGCTGACAAACCAGGTTTGCAAAAAGCATTTGTTGAGCTCCTGAAAACAGACTCTGTGTAAGGTCTGTTCCCAATCAGTCCCTCATCTACAATTTGAAATCCAAAATTTTTTAAAAATAGCGAGACCTGATCAGAACTCATTGGATGGTAAAACTGTCCTGAAATGACTTGAGACTACTTATAGTCTTTATACCAATCGAATGGATAGTTACACATTTCTCTGTAGAGATATTAATGGGTACAATTATGAGGTACTCATCAGATCCGACTGGAGGTGACAAGTAATTCATATTACCTTTCAAAACCTAAAATAATTGGTATTCTAAAATCTAGGGTTTGGGGATAAAAGCTTTTGCACTTGTAGGATAAATCTGTATGTTATAGGGACTGCATGAACAATTAAATGTAGCATAGATATAAAACATAGAGACAAACTATTCAACAGCAGTGTCATACCAATAGTGAAGGAGGTAAATGTGTGCAAAAGTTTTTTCATTGACCAGAAGAATAAAAAGCAAGGGTCATTTCCGGGGTAACCAAACAATAATATATAAATTTTGAACTAACAGAAAAAATATAAAATTATTTTTTAAATTCAAAGCAAGGCAAAAAGAGTAAAATAATCATAGAAGAAGCAAGAAAAGTGTAAAACACAAAGAGAAATGGATTAAATTTAATGGACCTAAATGTTCCATGTAGAAGTAAAAAACATTATAATAAATTTTTTTAAAAGGAACAAAATAAAAACACATTTGGGATTTTCTCCCAAACCCAGGAGATGCAAATTATACGAAAAGTACAAAATGGTTGAAAATAAAAGGATTACAAAATAGATTGCATGCAAATACCAAAGGAATGCTAATACAGTATATTAATGACAGGAACAGTAAACCTTAAGGCAAAAAAATTCACTAGAGATAATGCTAAAAGGTTTAATTCACCATAAAATATAATAATTCTAAATTTCTATGCATATAATAAATTCTCAAAATATGTAAAGTGAAAATGGACAGAAAGTATGAGGAAAAGTAGACAAATTTATGAAACAATAGAACACATATCTTTCAGTAACTGATAGAATAATTTAAGAAACTAATAGATTACACATCTCGTAGAAACTGATAGAATAATGAATATAATGAATAAAACTTCAGTAGGGATCTAGAAAATTTCAATATTATCATTAAATAAGTTTACCTAGTGAAAATACATAAAACAATAAGTGCTATAACTGCAGAACATGTGTTCTTCTCAAGCACAAGTAGAACATTTATAAAACTCAAAAATACATTGGGTTTTAAAGCAAGTTTAAATAAACTCCAAGTGTTTGAAATATTTATATAGAGTTTTTTCTGTCACCCCAAAGCAATTATTTTATTAATCAATAAATCATATATTTGGATATTGAGAAATATGTTTCTAAATACCCTTTGGTTAAAGAAAAGACCATAAAGAGTATTGGAACATATTTTAACCAAATAAAAAGGAAAATACTACACATCACAAATTATGCAGCTAAAATAGTGACTAGAAGGAAATTCATAGTTATAACTATACATAGTAGAAGTTAAAAAAGACTGAAAATTAATAAGCTAAGACTCTACATAATGAAGTTAGAAAAACAAGATAGATTCAAAGAAAGCAGAGAGGATAACAGCAAAAATTAATTAAAGTGATAAAGTGATTTCAAATGTCATAGAATCAACAGACCCAAACGTTTCTTTGAAATACTTCTTAAGTTGATAAACCACCTGTAAGAGAGATCGAAAGAAAAAAAAGAATGAGACACAACTAATAATTGGGAAAATATAACATCACTTTTAATATAATAAATATTAAAAGAATAACGAGTCACCATGAGCCATTTTATGCCACAAAGTGTTTTAAAAGGCCAAATCTTTCAAAATTGAACCACACACACAAACAAAAAGATAACTGAATACTTTCTAAAGTAATTAAAAACCTTTCTACAAAATGAACTCCAAGCCCAAATGACTTAACTGGAGAATTCCTAACAGCATTTCAGGAAAACCATAATTTTAATTCCATTTAACTATTTTAATGAAAGATAGAAATTTGACTACACTGAAATTAGGAACATCTATCTCTTAAATGATTCCATTGAATAGTACATTTTAAATGAGCAAATTGCATAATGTGTATTGTATTTCCATAATATGGTTATATTAAAAAACCATAACTGTAGTATTTAGGAATGCATGCCTAGTCAGTAAAATTATAAAGAAAACAAAGGAAGTGAATAGTATAGAATTTAGGACAGTGGTTGTCTGTGGGAGAAAGAAGGGATTAAGTTAGGGAAGTGCAAAGTGAGGAGGTAGGTGATTCTGGAGTGCCATTTATGTCTATTTCTTTACCTAGGTGATAGATGCACATCTTTATTTTACAATAACATATTAAACTGCCCATTTATGCTTTAATGTCTTCATATTTGTGTTATACTTCACAGTAAAAATGGAGTAAAATATTAAAAATTCACATAAAGGAGTGAAATGGAAAAATGATAAGGTTAGGAATATGGTAAACCTATCAGTCAGAAATGGGAACACACTTGCACTACTAGGAGTAAAGGGTTTAGTTCTCTCTGTCAACATCAGTTCTTCTGTGAAAGTTTCCTTTGGCTCTTGTTTGGATTGGGATAGAATTTTCTATCCCCTGAACATAAAAGAAAATTGTTACCTGAGGCAAAGCATTGCCTATACATTTGTTTTCTTTCATGTCCTTTGAACTTTGTTATGATCCAGCAAAGTGTAAGTATGATCTACTGACCATAATAGTGATGATGATGATGACGGCTAGCATTCGTTCTTACATACTCTAAACTAAGCATGCACAGTACTTTACTTCATCTTAGTTTTCTAAACAATCTCATAAAGTAGTAATTTTATTCCTGACTTTCGGCTTAAGAAACAGAGGATTAGATATCTCAGTTGAGTTGCACCCGTTCACCAATTTAGGAAATGAAAGAGCAGTGACTGAGCTCTAGGGGAGACATTATTCATCTCAGTCTGAGAAAGGGAGTCTTAGAAGCATCCAGCAACTTATATAGTGACTTGACAGGTGAAATTCAAATCAGCTTTCTTATCTGCAAATCTACAGATTTCCTTAACATCTCAGGATAATCATCATAATCGTTGGTAATTGGGTGCCCTGGGCACATTTCTATTATTTTTTTTTTCAGTTGTGGAATTATTGAAGACAAACCAAACTCACACATGTATTTCTTCCGGAGTCACTTGGGAATGCTTCAATTAGCTCGAACAGTTCAGCCACAGCTTGTTCTAAGCTGAACTGCCTCCACTGCAAATCAAATTTCTGCTCTTCTTTTTTTGAGGAGCCTGTTTCTCCCCAGCCTCCCTCGCTTTTGCAGAAGGAGGTAGACCAAGTCCTCTGGAGATATTTTCTCCCCTTCTCCCAATCCTAGCCTCTTCTGCCGTCCCACACAAATGCTGGGGCCTCATTAACACCTCCTGCAGGAGTTCATTTACTCTTCCCCTCTAACCACAGGGAACTCAACAATTCCTGGAGATCCTCACCAGCCAAATAATAGAATATTTTGACAGTTATTTCTTTGGCAGCTTGATATAATTAGAGACACTTGCATCTCCTGATTGTTCACACTTTTCAAGAACAATTGTAAGTTAAGGGTCCTGGTTTTCCTGATTTCCTTCACAGAATAAAATAACTAAAATTATACCTTTTTAAAGAACATTTCCCTCTTTCTATAAATGAGGAAATAGAGACTCAGAAGGAAAATGTCCTGCTTATAGTGAGTTACTAAGTGAGAAGTGATTAGAAATCAAATCTTCTGGTTCTTAGGTCTGTGCTCTTTTCTGTTGGGTGAATTTATAAGATCAACGATATCTGGGTGTTTGAGTTATTCACACAATAGCGGTTACAATTATAAAGAGAGTATGATTGTAGGAAATGTGCAGAGCCTCTCAGTACAGGAATATCTCAGATTGCTAAAGTTCAACAAAGCAGCAAAGTTAATGATAGAAATATAATTTTAAGACGACAGCAAAGAAAAGTGTTGAGTGGTGGTACTCAGGATTATGATATAATCTTGAATATAGGAATATTGCCTCTGTGACAAATAAACCATGGGGCAAGGGTGCTTCTTAAAGCATACCTATTAAACTAAAAGTGGGAAAACTCTGCTGTATGGCTTCACATAGGTAGTCTGATTGTTTGGTGGAAGTGGTTCTGAACATGAAGTTAGAAGACATAGGTTGTAATTCTGAACCTCCAAAGTGGTTAACAGAGATGCTTCATCCCTCTGAGTCTTAGTTTCTCATTGATAAAATGAGAAAAATGGACTAGATCTGCAGTTTCTCAAATTTTAATGTGCATAAATATCACCGAGAGGACTTAATAAGATGCAGATTCCAGGGGTCTATTCCCGGAGATTTGGATTCATTAATTTGGGGTGGGGCTGTAAGGTCTGTATTTTATCAGACTTCTAAAAGGATTCTAATGAAAGTCCTTCTAGGATCATACCTGAAAAAATGAAAATATACTGGGAAAAAGGGTCCATCAAAGATTTAATTTTTTGTAAAATTTTTATAACATCAGTTAAAAACCTAACAAATGCTGAGATTCTCTGCCATTTAATAGTACTTTCGGAGCATTACCTGTGTGCTGCCTTCGGTCATAATGCCATAAATTCAATTTATGTATCACATTATAGGCTTTTTTGGAGACCAGTGCAGCCCAGCAGGAGGGAGCATGAATCTGAATTCCAAGGCAGAGTATTAGCTTGTTTGACCATGACTTTATTTCCCTTGACGCCCTAGATAACTGTTAAAATTCTCTGGTGCTTTCAAAATAGTTAAACAAAAAGAAGCCCTTCCAATTTTTTAATTAAGCAATGTTTGACCTTCAAGGCTTTAATTTTTCTTGACATATAACTTATTACTTAATTAAAATATAGTGAAATATGAGACCTCATTTCTGGAAAAATAGAGTCATGGTTATTTCTATTTTATTAAAGTTCCTCTTATACCTGAAAGGTATGGGCTGAGGTGAACATAGAAAAATGTCCCATCTCAGGGAGTGACTTCCAGCATCCAGAATTTGCCTCCCTCTCCCATGCAATACCTGCTGATTGGGTCATTATCCTTCTGAAACAACTAGAGCTTATGAAAGTATCAGGCAGAGATGGGGCGGGGGACAACTAGCTCATTTTGCTGAGTTATGTCAGACGAAGAAACAATGAGAAATTAAGAATAATAGCATTTCGATGCAGTCCCATTTGTTCATTTTCTCTTTAGTTTCAAGTGTCCTAGGAGCTGTATCAGTGAAGAAATTGCTTTGGCATATGTCTGAGATTTTGTTGCCTTTGGATTCTTCTAGAATTTTTATGGTTTCCTGTCGTACATTTAAGTCCTTTATCCATTTTGAGTTTATTTTTGTGTATGGTGTAAGTTGGTGATCTAGTTTCATTTTCTTGCATATATCTGTCCAATTTTCCCAGCACCATTTATTGAAGAGACTATCTTGGCTCCATTGTATGTTCTTGCCTCCTTTGTCAAATATTAATTGAGCATATTGGTTCGGGCCAATTTCTGGGCTCTCTATTCTATTCCATTGATCTATATGCCTATTCTTGTGCCAGTACCAGGCAGTTTTGAGAACAGTGGCTTTGTAATTTCAATGAGCAACTAAATAGAAATAATTATTTTTCTGTTTTAAAAACAAATAAAAATGATATCTATTATTTTTCTTTATGTGTTTTTTTCATAGCTTTGTAAGTGCCTAGCAACTGCAGAAAAAAATCTGATATGTTATTTTTCTTTATGTGTTGTGTGTGTTTTTTTTTCTCATAGTTTTGTAAGTACCTTTGCATCTGCAGGGAAAAAATATTCATTAGAGAAGGTCTTTTTATTTTTGTAATAAAGTCATTGAGGGTTTTAAATGATAATGTATTTTTTAAAAGGCCAACATATTTTCTTCCTCTTCAGAGGACTTGTAAAAGAGAGAGAGAGAGAGAGAGAGAGAGAGAAACAAAACAAGAAAATTGTAAATATGGAGGTATGGTTCTGGTATTATGCACCATTAAATCTATTTGGTGCAGTGTTGGGTGTTACAGTTACTTAACTAGGTAACAGAACTCTGATTCAGTAAAGAATTGTCAATTTTTTAATTGCCTAATCAGCATAATTTTTATAGTGATGAGATCATGGGATCCTAACATGTGGGCATAGGGGAAGGGTCTTAGAGATCATTGTTACAGATCATTTTATAGGCAGCAGAAAGGACACAGTAATCGCAGGGGCAGGAGCAGAATCAGATGAATTCCACCCTTCCACACTCTGCTCTCTCAATCTTGTGCCATTTCCCCATCACCTTAGGGGTGAGCTACCATTTAAATGGTCATAGTAGTCACCCCCTCAGGATTTCTCTGTTAGGAAAGAGAAACAAAGCTAGTTTGTTCCCATATGATTAGTATATAGGTTTAAGATGTATATTTAATATTTGTGTGTGTTTACACTATTTGAGCCATGCCTTCTTAACATTGTTCCACAAGAATTATCTAATGTCATCAATATTCTTTTAAAAATTATTTCAGAGGATTATATATCATTTTATCACATAGAGATATTTAATTTTTAAAGTCTTTGATTGAATTACTAATTGTTATCTTAGTATAAACTCCTGGACTTGGAATATGCATGTCAAAGAGTAAACCCATTTTTAGGCTATTGAAATATCTTGCCTTCTAAGTCTTCAAACTGAGAACTAAGACAAAGAGTGAGGCAGATGGAAGTTATAATGTCTCACAATTGCTAAGACTAGATTGGAGGATATATGTTACTTAAAAGCCAATGGGCTTCCTCATCAAACCCCATGGTTAGACTTATGGCATGTAGGAGCAAAGGAGAATGAGTACCTGCTTCCTGTGGGCAGTGCACTCACAAGAGGAAAAATAAGAGAGCAGTTGAGGGGAGCATGAATCCTTTCTTTTCCCCCAAATTAACAATCATGTAAGTCACTCCTTTGACTCTTGGTGAAACCAATATATGAGCAGAAACATCTAGAAGTGTCATATATATTGACATCCCCACCCCATGGAAGGACACATTAAGAGTAGAAGAAGCATCTCCTTTCCCTGAATAGTTAATTGCTTCTCTATTCAACATCTCTTGGCTGTACTAAGTGCCAGGTACTGTACTATGTACTAAAGGAAGCTAGATTAATTAAGGTACAATCTCTGTTTCCAGGTAACTTTAGTTGGTATTTCTCAAGGGCCGTTCACATCCCTAATTTGATGGGGTTGATTTAACACAACTCCTTGTGAGATATGAGAACGTTCTATCTTAGGACTTGGGTACATTCTACAGGCAACAAAAAGGGGCAGCAGAAAAAAACAGTGTCTAGAACTGTATTGATCCTCTATCCTCTCAAAGTAGAATGAGAACTTAAGAAATTAATTATACTTCAAGACAAAGTCTGGTGCTCAATGTATATGGTCCATCCAAGTAGTAATGGCGATAATAGTGGCAGTTATTATATGTTGAACACTTACTAAGTGTCAGCCTCTGTACTGAGCCCTTTGTGAGAATTTCTCCTTGAATACTCTCCATAACTCCAGGAGTCCGGTGCTTAACTGAGGCTCAGAGAGGTTGTTAGCAGTATGTCCAATGGTATCCATCTACTTGGGCAACACATTGAAACTGAAATTCAAGTGTGCATAACTCCAGGGCTTGAACTTTTAACTACTATATTTAAGTTAAAGCAAAGGAGCAAGCGATCCCACAGTTAAGTAGAGCTGTTAGGGAATCTTGGGAGAAAGTATAGTGCACATGTTCAGGAAGGTGGTCAGTGAAGTTCTAGGAAATCTCTCAGCAGGTTCCATGGTTCAGGTCAAAGATAAAAGGGAAAATTATAGGAAAGATCAGATCACAACCCTAACAGAGTTCTGTGGGTACCAGAAGAAGAGATTTCAGGAAGAGTGACTGGGGTGCAGACTCTAAATGAATCAGAAGTTGGTTCTTAAAACTGGAATCTAGATTTGAGACTGTACAATGCCACCTTTGTATTTGTCCGGGAGAAACGTTTCCTCTATCCTCTTAGGTTCAGTGGGTATGGGGTCTATGAATTAAACCAACAAAAGACAGATTAATAGAACAAAGGGCATATAAGTTTAGTAGATTTTTATATGCAGTGGAGTTCATATAAAAGAAGTGAAATTTAGAATAGCTAGACTTGGGGGCTTGTATACCATTTTAACAAAGGAAAGATCTTCAAGAAATGATAAGCGGTGGGCAAATGACTAGGAAATATATGGGGGGGAAGGGGACTAATGGAAGATAAGTGTTATTTTAGTAAGGCTTGTTTATGCAGAGTCATCCTAGTGCTGACTGTCCATCTCCGGTGAAAAGTCACTCTCTTCTTGGTATGGGAGAGGGAGATACCTTCACAGGGAAATGTATGCCACCTTTATAAAAAGAGATTTGTGCTCTGCTTTTAGGCAAAAAATGGGAGGGCAGAGAACTCTTCCTGCAGCTGTTAATTCTAAATTGCAATTATCACAAAGTTATTCCATGCCAAAGTGGCCTATTTTGAGGTAGTATATCTTGATTCCATTCATATCTATATTATCTTATAATAAACCTAATACAGTGGGATTGATGCTTTATGATTGGCACCTGTGGAAGGGGGTGTATTTTTTAAAAAAAATAAAATTCTCTGAGACAAGGGCATTAATCTATGGACTCTGTGACATAGGCTCAAAGATGGGATTAAATGTGACAGGAGTTTAATAGGGAAAAATGCCTGTATAAAAGGAAATGGGGAGGAAATTACGAAGATGGGGAGAGTCAAGATGCAATGAGCACTAAGGAGAGATAGAAGGCTAGATGAATCGTCCTAAACTGCCATATGGTCTAGAGAAGGTGCAGGAAAGCCATCAGATAGTCTTAAGATGATGCCAGCCATCTGAAGAGTCCATGTCTCCTAGGATGCGTGTCTTAGCATCATCTATGGACCCAGTCATCAGCTGGAAGCCAGAAGGAGTCCTGGTGTCAGTGCAAATGTGGGGATCGGCTGGACCCTATGTCACACTTCCTGCAGCAGGAGGTCAGCGAACAGTCTGAAGACTGCCATGAGTATATAACAAATATGCTTCAAAATTCGAAAGATAGTCTAGCAGGCATTGCTCAGCGGTTGAGCATTGACCCACGAACCTAGAGGTCACTGGTTCAACTCCTGATCAGGGCACATGCACTGGTTTTAGGCTTGATCCCTGGTGGGGGTCATGCAGATGGCAGCCAATTGATGTTTGCAGGAGGCAGTCAGTGTTTCTCTCTATCCCTCTGCCTTCCTCTCTCTCTCTCAAATCAATGAAAACATAAGTTTTAAAAACTAGTAAGTATATTATGTTCCCATTTTATACTTGAGAAACAAGAACATTGAGTCATTTCCTTGAGGTCAAATATTGATTCTGTATAGAAAGTAGGGCTGCCTGAGAATGTGCATTTCCAACAGGTCCCCCCCCCCATCCCCTGTGATTCTGATGCTGCTGGTTGGGGGAACAAACTTGGAGGACCACTGAGCAGGGTATTCTATGCTTCTCAATTCTCTAAGCATTATGTGTTTGTAATTAGAAGTGGTGAGGGGAAAGGAGAGCAGGGGGAATTGTTGTAGTCATCTTACAAACACCTCCTCCTTGCACAGTCCATGTGCTGTGCCTGACTTATGATAGGTACGCAATCAATATTTGTTAAATAGAATTTCTTTTACTTTGGGAACATTTGATGAAATACTCAATATAGTGAAAACAGCCCTGTCTTTCCAGAGGAGCAGCATTGGAACTGATTCAGATTTCTGCCAGAAAGGATTTATCCTTAAGAGAAACAGAAGTTGTCTTTGTTCATTTTCCCTAGCCCTGTGGCATTTGACATCTCTTCTGCTTTAATCACATTGCTGAAGCCAGGGAACTCAAGGGGGCAGGAACGAGGTGGCAAACTCTGTGATTTCTAGTTTGTGGACGCTCCTATTGCGTATACGTGTAATTTTTGATGCACAAGGGAAATGTGCTGGCTGCTAGTTTTCACATCTGATGATAATTCTGAGTTCACTTCCTTCAATCAGGCTTTTGGGTTTGTTATTTTGTGTAGTCAGATGGTGAAGAAAAGGTAGAGAGACTTTATCTTTGCTGCAGCTGCTGCCTGCTGGGAATATGACGGATCTGAAAGGCCAGTCTGCAGTGCCCACATTAATAATACCATTGAATACCTGGCATTGAGCTAAGTGATTCACATGCATATTTTATTCAATCATCACAAAAAAACATATAATGTTGATATTATTTTTATTCCTATATTACCAATTAAGAGAATTAGGCAGAGATTAATAACATGGCTTAGCTATG
The DNA here is from genome assembly GCF_000327345.1 of Myotis davidii. Classification (NCBI taxonomy): domain Eukaryota; kingdom Metazoa; phylum Chordata; class Mammalia; order Chiroptera; family Vespertilionidae; genus Myotis; species Myotis davidii. The sequence continues at coordinate 3,540,462 of NW_006292696.1, read as the reverse complement.
TGCCTGGTGAGTGATAGGTCCGTATTTGAACCCTGATCTGTTTGACTACAGTATCTTCACTCTCAATCACCAACTATATTGATTCCTGAGTGTGTATGTATATTCATCCATTTACCCATCATTCCATGAAACAGGATCATGTAACCTATCCAGTACATAAAGCAAAGAGATAACTGAAACAGAAAGAAGGCAGGTGATTTTCCCAATGTTCTGCAGTGAATTAGCAACAGAATCAAAATTAGAACAAAGGTCTCCATGTCCCCTGAGTCAGTGTCAATACCTTCCTCATTACCATGTCTTTGCACTTAATCATCATTATTACTCTCTTTCACTTTGTGCTTCTCCATGACAACTGGGCATCATTTAGTCATCCCTCTCATGACTTAATGCTGACAAGAGTTGTGTTGTTTATACTTAGTTATGTTACAAGTCCACTTCATTTCCCTCTCACTCTCCCCCCAGCCAATCCTGTCAGCCTAGTAGTAGGCCTGAGTTTATTCTCCAGTTATATTCATTTGAATTTCTCCTAAAGTCATTTATCTTGCATTGTAGGCCTGATTGAACAGGAACTTTAGGGTGAGAGACAACAACTTTATCCTGCCAATCTCATTGCTACAGGAATGATTCTTTGAAAGCCATGGAAGATCATCTGCTCACTGTCTTTTATTATAAATACAGTGGGACCTTGACTTATGAGTGTCCCGACTAACGAGTTTTTCGAGATATGAACTGTCTCTTGGCTGATTTTTTGCTTTGAGTTGCGAGCTAAAATTCGGGTTACGAGCCAGCTTCAGATACCCCACTGCTAGTTGGTGCAGCGAACGTCACAGTGAACGCCACAACATCAGCCCAGCATTCAATTCATTGTAATGGTGAAAATTGATTTGACATATGAGTAATTTGAGTTACGAGCTCTGTCACAGAATGAATTAAACTCGTAAGTCAAGGCCTCACTGTAATTATCAAGGAACCCAAAATAAACTTGTCAGAGCCTTCATCACATAGACAAATGACAACACAAGTCAGGCAATGACTGCAATCAGTACACTCACTCATCTTCTCATTTAGGCCTGGACAAAATCTGGGTAAGTTAATCCAGTAGCTTTATAATCACACCTCCCAAGGCAAAGACACTACCCAAAGTAAAATAAATTGCTTTTCTATTCTCTCCTAGAAACATTATGTCATTCCTGTCCATCAGTATTGTGGAAAAGTTAAAATGCCATCCCCCATTTTGCATTACCAGAGCGGGTGATATAGTAAAGATGATGTTGATAACTAATAATACCTTGAATGTATTACTCATTCTGCTAGTGAATAAAGAAAAAAACAAATTCTAAATAAAGTGGAGGACTTGTTATTTACCTAATTTTCCACCAAACTCAAATGAAAATAAAATGCCTTTGTGTCATCTTAGATTCTTTTATTAGTTTTAAATTATTCCAACCAACATTGATTCCCCATTCTCACTTATTATTTACTAGTGGCCCGGTGCACGGATTTGTGTACATTGAAAGGCAATTAATTAGAAGAAATATTTTAATATTGCTATTCGCCCTTTCTCTATAATAGAAGTATCAACCAAATTCACGATCAATAATGACAGATCAAAACACACGTGTATGATTGGTGCCAGCGAGAGCTTTATATGTATCGTGCATGTGCGAGTCAACTTAGCCATATATATAACTTGCTTAATTAGACCTGCTTTCTGATTTAGCTAAACTTTCTCCAGTCCAGTGAAGCTTTCCATCTTCTCTCTCAGGTAATTGTCAGCAACACAGCAGTAAATATCAACATGAAGCAGATTATTATTATAGATCATGCAGGGAGAATAAATGGTAAAATATTTAACTGTAGCAGTGTTTGACTATATTCTGCACAGTGAGAAAACCTGAAATCATTTTCATGGTCCACACGTCTTCTTTTCAGTTGGGTCAAGTTTCTAAACTTTCTAAATCTCTGTTTTCCAGCTAATGAAAAGAAAATAGGATTCCACTGAGTTTTCCTATCTATCTGCTCCAGGACTTCTGTGAGAATCAAATGAGATGAGGCACGGGAAAATGTTTCACAGACATTTGGTTAAAGTGTAAAATGTTTTCACCTGGCTATAAAGCAAGTCATATTCCTGGGCTAAGAAACTCCAAGGAGGCTAGTTGCTAGGGAAAGGAAGCTGGGTGTTGGTACATGATGTTATTACCCAGGTGCCCACAGCGACCGTTTCTGGACTGGACTGTGAGCCGTATTTGGCACCATGGGGTCTCAGCAGCATTGGCTGTGATTTGCTGGGGTGTCACTCTGGGGTGGTGGCAGGGCCTTTGTCCCACTTGGGGAAAGCCGAGTGTTGGTTTGTTGGCACCAGGTTTGTGGTGCCAGCCAGAGCACATCACGGCAGCTCCTGCATTGACTCTCTGCCCCCTGGTGGTCAGTGCGCATCATAGTGGATGATCATAGGGACACTTACCATATTAGCCTTTTTATATAAATAGGCTAGGGTCCCAGTGCACAAATTCATGCAACTTGAAAGGAAATGTGGGCTGTGAGGCTGCGGTGGGCACAGGGGCGGGTCTTGGCCCATCCTTCATGCCCCCGCCCAGCCCCTCCCGCTATAGCCCCTGGTCCCCTGTCTGCTGGCAGCCCCGCTCTCGCCACCTCCCACTCCTACGTGCTGACTGCGCTGGCCCCGCTCGCACCTGCTGATGGTATGGAGCAATTGGGGCCAGAACCAGCAGCAGGTGTGAGTGGGGCCAGCAGCATCAGCAGGTGCACATGGTGGCTGCTGCCCCTGAACACCCCTCAGGAACTGGGGTAAGTGGAGAAGCCCTCAGGGGTGATCAGGGCCAGCAGCTGCTGCTTGCACCCACTGATGGCACCGAGCAATCAGGACCAGTGCTGGGCACTGGCAGCTGGTGCAAGTGGTGGCTTTGGCGCCACCTGCAGGTGTGAGTGGCGGGTCTGGCAGCAGGTGCAAGCGGGGCTGTTTCTGGCAGTGGGTGTGAGAGGCTCCCAGCCCCAATTATCCCTCAGGATCAGGGGGAGGTGGAAAATCAGGGCTGCCGCTGGGTGCCGGCAGTGGGTGCAAGTGGGCTGGTGTCAGCACCAGGACTGCAGCATGTGGAGCAAAGAATTTTCAGTAACCAGAAGAGGCTCACCCTGATGACAGCAACCAGTGCCCACCTTGGTCTGGTGCCCCTGCTCACCTCCTCTACCATCTCACCACAGCTGATGCCCGCCATCTTCCGTGCCCTGCCTGCTGCCAGCTGCTGCTGACACTTGCCATGTTCTGTGCATGCCCCCTGGTGGTCAGCACACATCATAGCAACCAGTTGTTTGGTTATTTCGCTGTTCAGTCTATTTGCATATTAGGGAGATATATATATGAAATTCGTGCACTCAGGAGGTCCCTCAGCCTGGCCTGTGTCCTCTCTCATTCTGGGAGCCCTTGGGGGATGTCTGACTGATGGCTTAGGCCTGGTGGGGAGCAGGCCTAAGACATCAATCAGACATCCCCCAATGCCCAAGCCGTCAGTTGGACATCCTTAGCACTGCTGCGGAGGCGGGAGAGGCTCCTGCCACAGCCGCTGAGCTTGGAGCCATGAGCCCAGCTTCTGGCTGAGGGGTGCTCCCCCTGTGGGGGCGCACTGACCACCAGCGGGCAGCTCCTGTATTGAGCATCTACCCGCTGGTGGTCAGTATGTGTCATAGCGACTGGTTGTTCCATCTTTTGGTCAATTTGCATATTAGCCCTTTATTATATAGGATGGTAGGGACTCTGCACCCTATTAACCATAGGATCTGGGAACTATTGGTACTTGGGACCAGTAGTTTCAAAATTCTGATCTAAGAATGGATGCTTGTGTGTTTTCACTAGTCCATGGCAGAGTAAATAAATAAATCAGTACAATGTATGGATTGCAACAGTTGTCACTTCCTAATCTTCATCACATTTTCCTTGGGACATGTGTGCTTTCTCACCACAGTATGCCATCAGGAGAGCATAATTCCAAACAGGCATCGAATATCTATCTTTTGAGTAAATGAACAAATGCAGTGTCCTATTTTGGGAAGAGCTATTCTTTTTTCTGTGATTATGTCCCTTTTTGCTGTTAAGAAAATTTTAAGGAAATAACAGTGATAGGTAGAAGTTGTTTTTAATGCTCTTACCTGATAAAACTGAAGGCTAAGGGTTCTATCTTGGTCATCTAAATTTAATTTTTGAAATTTCACTAATGTGAGAATATAACAACCTGGAAATCATTGACATGATCTAATTTCCTTATGTTAAAATTGGAGAATTGCTGCCCAGTGAGAGGAAATAACTTGCCTAAATCCTCAGTACCTAGATTATTATCTATTCTCTCATGTTTCCTTTTATTTTATGGAATGATAATTATGGGTTGATTCTCTCTTCCTTCTTTTCTTTCCCTTCCTTCCTTCTTTCCTTCTTTTCATTCTCCCTTTAGTTTTAACGGGTCATTTTGGTCTCTGAAACAATATTTTAAGTTCCTTGAGAATGTGGACCATGCTATATTCTTTTTGTAGTGTTAGCTGCACTTTTTGTTTGGTGCACTATGCATTGTACTGAACTTCTGCCTTGAAGGCTAAGCTAAGTGGTTATAGTTACAAGCAAGGAACACCCCCCTCCACCCTTCTTCTTGGATATAAACCCTTATCTGATATATGGCTTGCAACATTTTTTCCCATTCTTAGATTGTCTTTTCATTGTGTTAGGTGTTTCTTTTGCTGTGCAGAACCCATTGAGCTTGAAGTGGTCCCATTTGTTAAGTTTAGCTTTTGTTGTTTGTGCTCTTTGCATTATGTCCAAGTAAATGATTGCCAAGACCAATATTGAGGAGCTTCTTCTCTATGTTTTCTTGTATGGAGTTTTGTGGTATCAGGTCTTCTGTGTAAGTCTTTGATGCATTTCAAGTTAATTTTTGTGAGTGATGTGAGATAGCGACCAGTGTCATTATTCTGTTTGTGTTCTTCCAGTTTTCCCAGAACCATTTGTTAAATACACTATCTTTTGCCTATTGGGTGTTCTTGGATCCCTTGTTGAAAGAACTGTATTTCTATCGCTTCAACCAAAGATAAATTATGTAGCTATAAACACCTAAATAAAATGAACTTTGTTAGTGATGCAATGAATATTAAATAGATCTAGTAATAAATACCATAATTTACTTTTACTAGTGTCTAGGCATTTGCTCTAGA
>NW_006292696.1:3522891-3535194 GCF_000327345.1 Myotis davidii | reverse complement strand
GCTGTAATTTTGCACCTTTCTACTTTAGCTACTATTAGTTATCCATAAAAATATAATTAGTAATTTGTTTGAAATCTCCTTTTATACTAATTGGTCAGAATGCACACTCTTACTAAAATTGAACTGATCTATTAAGGACTGTTTTTCCATGTCTGGATCTAATTAAAATTATATTTTATTTTGGCTTATAACTTTAACTGTAATTTCTTATGAGTCTGTTGTTGGTTCTTATTTTAAAAAAACTTCTTATATCTTAAACAGTAGTATAGTAAAGAAAGCTTCCTCTTTTTCCTTTGATTCTTTATATTATCTGAGATAATGCCCTTGCACACATTAATTGTGCAAACTAAAAATCACACAATGAAAATAAAAATAAAATTAAGACCGAATCTAGTACAGAACCAAATCCCTACACCCTCTGCCTCATTCTGAATTTGTCCATGATAATAAAAAATTAAAATAAATAAAGCCTAATTAAACTTGAGGAACATTTTTCTGCAGGTTTCTTAAAATACATTTTTATTGATTTCAGAGAGGAAGGGAGAAGGAGACAGAGATAGAAACATCAATGATGAGAATGAATCATTGTTTGGCTGCCTCCTGAATGCCCCTCACTGGGGATCAAGCCCACAACCCCGGCATGTGTCCTGACCGGGAAAGGAACCATGATCTCTTGGTATATAGGTCAACACTCAACCACTAAGCCACACCAACCAGGCTGCAGGGTGTTTTTTTTTAATTATTAATTTATCGGAGACATTTAAATACAGCCCTAAATGTTGCCATATGATAGATCATGATGGATGAGTTAAGCTGGCAACTTGGTTTTCACTGCAAATGCTCATACCCCAAAAGGGTGAGGGCGTGGGTCATCAGAGGATGGCAGCTCTGGGAAGGCACATGCAGTATCAGTGTTCCAATCAAACACTTTGTTGTGCGCCTCTGAATTCCACTTGTTTTTTTCCTACTGCAGAATGTCAGCTGAGGAGAGCCTGTTCTTAATAATAGAGAAGGAAGCAATCTTTCTATATTGTCCTGCTGCCTTTCCAGGTGCCCTCAGTGTTATCATAACCTCAGGATGAAGTCAGCCAGTCAGAATACTCTATCCCAGGTATGCTCACAGGAGCTTAGTAATTTCCAGGAGAAGGACTTGTGTATCCTCCATAGCAATGGATCAGAAGGGTTAGGTCTAGCCCACTCATGGATTTCATCCACTTGTTCTCTGAGGACCAATCTGACTTTTTGACAGGTTGAGATGCGTGCGTGCGTGCGTGTGTGTGTGTGTGTGTGTGTGTGTGTGTGTGTGTGTGTGTTTAAATGTTTGGGGATGGACATGAAGTAGATTTATCAGAAGGATGTCATCTTCAATGCCAGGGCAAAAATTCCTGGTGAGTTTGAGCCTGGTGACATTTATAAACGGTGCTATTTCAAGCTTTAAGTTTTACCCATTATTACATTTATACAGTACATTTTCATTGGCAAAGTGCTTTTACATTGCAATCTCTAGTTTAATCCTAGCAAGATTCTGCTGATATTTCTAAGCCAGGCATAATTACCCTTGTTCTTTCCCCAGATGGTACAACTAAGGTTAGACTACTTGCCTGAGGTCACGTAATTGCTAAGTGGGCTCGCTAGGTCTCCAACACAGGACTCTGATCTGTAAACACAATGTTCTCTCTCTGTTCTCAGATTTGATGACCCATAACTATAGTATAACTAATTTATTTGTCTTATGTTAACTTTAAATTCTGAATGCATCAAATAGCTGTGAAATATGGTTTATACTTTAATGGTGAAGGCATTTTTCTCCCTCTGGTGTAAAAACAAAAGTTTCTCATAAATTTGCAATAATAATACTTCTGACATTCAAACTATCATCGCACAGATTGTCTCATTTGAATTGCAGAACAACTCTTTTAGATGAGCAGCAAGATAGAGTTCTTGTGATAGCTTAGTGTCCATAGCAGTTCATTTCTTACATATAGGAAAATTCTATCCTCATATCCAGCCCTGGCATCCAGTACTCTAAACTTGGTGGAGAGTTACACATCCCCACTTATTTGGGAGTGAGCCAGTTAAACTTATTTGACAGACAGAATAACTGAGTCCCACGAACTTCTATTTCATACCTAGAGCCTGCCTGTAACTCATGACTGATACAAATGTTGGAACTTTGTCATTATGAAGACACATCTTGGAGTCTCTCACACTGGAGCTGATGTCTGGAGCAAAGACATTTACTGTAAGCCTTTGGGGTACTTTTATACATCAAGAAAGGAGGCACTCTCTTTACTATATTGATTTGAGGGCCCATCACATTTCCCTAAATAGCTTCTCCAGTGGTTGACTTACAGCTGAATTCCACCATTGGATAAACATTTCATTTATGTCTTTTACTATCCCTAGGTGATTGCAAATATCATTGCGAGGGGCTAAATATTAATCCCCTCTCATCACTATCCCTTTGGCATAAATTAAGTTTTAATTCTCTTTGGGAATAGGATTGAAGAGAGAGAGCATGAGGATATATTGTGGCAGGAGGACTCAATAATAGTCATAATATTGCTATGTTTGAGGCACTATTACACAATTGTAGGGACATCTTATCATCTATTCTTCAAACCAGTTCCATGATGCATAATGTAATCAGAAGGATAATATCAACTTATTAGAAGAAATACATTTTCCAAGGCCATGATGTATGTTTGTTGTTTGATATGCCCAAGATTATACCTTTCCCATTACACTCTCTTCCAAAGGCAAGATACTTTCAAACAATCAGACAAAACAGACTTGTTCTTTTAATGCAAAAGTAACCATAGAGCTTCATGTTATTCCAATGGAAAGGTTGCATCAGTCTGACTTCTCTGTCCCAAAGCAGTACCCTTGGACCTCAACTTTTACTCATGTATACCTTTTTCAGTGATGCTATGTTGGTTTCAGACCTGAAGAACTTGGCAGCCTATTCAGTAATTTTTTAGCAAGAAAGACAAACAAGGACTGTTTTTTTCTACCTGGTCAAATTCACTGAAGCACTGAAGACTGTTACTGAGCCACAGAGCAATTCATCCTGGAAATAATCCAGTTTCTGCCGCTTGCCTCAGAGCAGGCCTTGGTCAGTGGGAAGTCGGAAAGAGTCAGTGCCTCCCAAGGATTGCTGGTTGTCCTTTTATCCTTCTCAGGCCTAAGCCTCCAATGTTTCTATGGAGGCCTAGAATGTAACTCATTGTATTCTGTTGTGCATTTTGGCCTCTTTTCTCTATTTGCCCCATTTTCTACAAAGAAGGGTGGGGATTTCCAGGAAAGAAATATTAGGCATTGTTCAACAGTTTGGGGAGGAATTTGGTGTTGGATTTGGAGGAAGCATTTCCAATAGCTTTAAAAGTTTATTCCAATGAAAGCAGAGTGATGGTAGAAAAAGCCGTAAGCTGGGAGTCAAGGCACCAGGGTTCTGGGTTGAGCTCAGATGCACATTGAGTGATCACACTCCACCCAGCAATTCAGTGTACCTGTGGTTCAAACTACCAATGTTCAATCCAGCCCTGCAAAGAATGCCATTGGTGGAGTTTGTACGAGAGTCCCTTCTCGGGCTCCTGGTCCTCTAAAATAAGTGAACAAGTGTGAGACATACAGTGTTCACCATTAGAACTTCCTACAGGGACTAATTTTCATAGAATGGGGATTGGAGAGTGACTGCTAATGGATACAAAGTATCTTTATGGGATGATGAAAATGTTCTAGTGAATGATGTGGTGATGATTGTTCAACCCTGTGAATATTCTAAATGTCGTTGAATTATACAATTTTATGAATCCTCTTTGACATGACATGAGTCATACTTTCCTGGGAGCAAATTCGATAATATTTTAGGGGAATTAAGAAGGATCATTCATCCCAAATACCTACCTCTACCCCCCAAATCAGTTATTTAATCTTTGGAGATAAGATTTGTAGTTTCTGACTGTCTTTGTAAATCCAAATCTTATATTGAATCAATACTTTAAATTTTCAACTTAGAGGGAATTGTTTAATCCTTTGCAATATGACAATTGATGTGATGATTACAATAGTGATAAGTTTTTGAAGAAGGGGTTGAAAAGTGAAGTAGAGACTTGAAGCGGAAGGGAACAGAGAGAAGGTAGGAAGTCATCAAAGACAGTGTTTACTAAATTTAGAGTCTATGAGTTAAAGCTGCAGCAAATTCTGAAGGGAGGAGAGGTGAATAATCGAAGGATGGCCCAGTTTCATTCATAAACTAGATCCAAGTTGAAATTGAGAAAATTTTACTACTCAGAAGAAAAGGGACTGTTAACAGATTTTTTAAAAATAATTCACTCTACAGGTGTGTGCACTTAGGGAAAAATGTTTTTGATTCGGAGAGAAAAGGAAGGAAAAAAAGGAAATGGCTTAAAAAAGAAGATGGCAACAGATGCAAGACAATACCCATTAGTATAAAGACCAAAAATGTTCCTTTCATCTAGGATTCCATTAACTTCAAGCTATATTGTTCTCCCCCATCAGCAACTTGGATGACCCAGCACAAAATGAGATGCAGAGAGTAGTTCAGTTCTATGGGAGACCTATTGCTTTTATGCCAAGCTATTCTGCCTCTCCAAAACAAAAGATTCTTTTGGAAAAAAGGTCTTTTTTCAAACATCACTCATAAGATTCCTGTAGAGCAGTGGTTCTCAACCTTCCTAATACCGAGACCCTTTAATACAGTTCCTCATGTTGTGGTGACCCCCAACCATAAAATTATTTTCATTGCTACTTCATAACTGTAATTTTGCTACTGTTACCAATCGTAGTGTAAATATCTGATATGCAGGATGTATTTTCATTGTTACAAATTGAACATAATTAAAGCATAGTGATTAATCACAAGAACAATATGTAATTATATATGTGTTTTCCAATGGTCTTAGGCGACCCCTGTGAAAGGGTCATTTGACCCCCAAAGGGGTCACGACCCACAGGTTGAGAACAAGCATGTCAAACTTGTGGCCTCAGGGCATGCAGCCCACCGGCCATGAGTTTGATATGCTTGCTGTAGAAGTAGGCATCCTTTCACATGATTCTCTCAAATAGCCAGAATTGTTGTCTAGGAGTGAACATGTGACTGATCCTATGGAACAGACTGTCAAATCTCAGAGGGAAGGCGGGGTGGGTGGGAAGAGATTAACAAAGAATTTATATGCATGTACGTATAACCCATGGACACAGACAATAGTGTGATGAAGACCTGGGGTGGGGAGTGGGTGGGTGTGGGCTAGAAGGGATCAATGGGGGGGGGAAACGGAACATCTGTAATACTTTCAACAACAAAGATATATTTTTTTTAAAGTTTCTCCCTTAGGATTTCAGGCACCCAGTAATTGTTTTCTTAATAAATGATTCAACAAAGTTTAATAAGGCCACAATATTATTTTAACATGTAACTACCCAAAGGCAGTTTGTATTTCTAATAAAGGTTGATATTATTTGTTCCATGGAGAGTTACCGCATACTCCATGAAATTGAAAAGCAAAAATACAACACATAAAACTCTAAGGCTATTTGAGAAATTGATATTATAGCCAGGTATCTCCTGCATTCTGAAGGTTCACATTACACCACTTGGCTTTTACAAAAGATCTACATTAATAGGGTAACAGCTGTTTCTGTAAAGGTGGAAAACCTCTCTGGATTTTTTCCGGTTAGGGAAAACAGGCCCTAATGTAGGTCTTTCATAAAAGCCAAGTGGCCTACATGCAAACTTTCAGAAAGTGAGGGGCACCTTTCACTTTATGCCATTTTAGCTTAGGATAGGTTTCATAGAAAGGCTCAGGTTCCATAGAAAGGTTCTAGTTTCCAATAGCAGGGGAAACCTGTACTTGAATTGATTTATAATAGCCCAGATCACACACAATAAACCAGTAATTGAATTGAACACATCATAAACATTCATCTTGACTTTGCCTCCTGGCTGAGCAGATAATGCTGCCTTAAATTTTTAAATTTCATGATAAAATCCTTAAGCTGGTGTAATATAATAATAAGGCATTAGCATGAGGGATAAGATCACTTCTCTGTTCCTATTCCACTTTATGAAGGGGGAGAATGTAGTGCTACTACTAATATTTCAGGGTCAAAATCACAGCTATTGCTAGGCAAATATTTTTGCCGTAGAAGGAGCTATCGGAAGTGGAGAAAAGCCTGCGGGCTTTGCTCTAGCTCCATTTACTCTGCCCATTTTGAGCTGTGTAAACAAGACAAAAACCTGTACCCCTCTAAGTCTTGATTTCCCCATTTATGGAATTATGGTATAAGATTAGGTAATCTTTAAATGTTGAATCTAAATATGGCATGTGTCTAGGACACATCAACATTAAGCCAGACAGATCCTAAATATCATTACTGCTCTTTATAAAAACAACTCACAATGGGGCTTACAATGGGATCAAAGAAACTAGTATGTAAATGTCAGATCTACCACTTATTAGTAGTGTAATCTCTGTACTAAGCCACTTAGATGATCTAAAACTCAGTTTGTCTGAAATTGAAAGTGGGTTGGTTAGTATAGTAATATCTAAAAGAGTTCTTATAGAGTACAAAGTATTGCATGTGAAGAGACTTAAACTTTATTGTTTCATGGTGGTAAAATGGTAAAAATAGGAGCAGTAAGTATTAGAGTTCAAGTGATTATGATGCCAAGCAATGCTTATTGCACACTAAATATATGTTATACACTAATCAATTTCCCCATTTTATAGTTACAGGAAAAGGCTCAAAAAGTCCAGGTTACTAGAGCAGTGACACAGTTAATAAATGGTGGCACTCACATGCAAACCTGGGGCGATCTGACTCTGCAGTGTGAGCTTTTACCCACTGTGTTATACTGATTTGTCCTTCTAGTATAAAATAGATTCAGATTTATAGGTGGAGGTTTGCACTTCCAGCAATGTTCTTGTTTGAAACAATGACTTCCCCTGAGAATATCAGAAAAGTATACCCAGAAAATCAGTTTAAATATAGTGAAGAGGTACTAAGGCAGTGAGCATTCGAGGGATAAGTCCCAGGGAGAAGAGGAACTCAGCTAAAACTGATATTTAGCACCATTTTTTTCAAGGCATTAACCAATTAAAAACTGCCCATCAAAGACTAAAAAGCTGAGTAGAACTTTTGGGAGTTTTGTGGAGCTGAGGGGGCGGGGTGGGGGGAAAGACAAATTGTAGTTCAAAGCCCATCCAGCAGAAGTTCCCTAGAAAATACTCCAGGTTTTAAATTGTGAGCTTATTCTAATAGTAAGGGTGAACCAGAAATAAATTAACCCCTATAAAAGATGGAAGTCTGCCTTTAAAGAAACTATACCCATAATCATGTTAAAATGATCTGTCCCTACTCAAACTGCCTGCTAGGAGCAGAAGCAAATTTCTGGAGACAGACTACATTATCCACAGCTTCAGAGTCCTCTGGGATTTGAAATTTTTTTTTAAAAAATCACTGGGTGTCAAAAAGACAAAAATTGACCAATGACTTCAAGATCATAATAAGACCACAGAGATTCACATATTAATAATTATGATTTTAAAATAACTAATATGCCCCAAGATTTTAAATGACAAGACAGAGAATTTCCATGGAAAACTCATATCTGCAAAAAGGATAGATATATACAAAAGAGAAGAAAAACTATATTTCAATTTAACACAATAGGTAAATTTAGCATTTTATTCGGTAGAGTAGAAAAGTGGAAGGAGGGTCAAAAGAAAATATCTAGCCTGAAACACAGACAAGAGGATGAAAATACAGAGCAGAAGGAACATGGAGACACAGTGAAAAGACAATATAAGTATAAGTGGAGTTCCAGAAGGAGAGGACTGGGATGACTGTTCAAGGTTGGGATTTAGGCCTGTCCATTTTAGGATACTGTGGGCTGTTTTAGTTCCTGACTTCCCTGTGGATTGGCCAAGGAGGTCATTGGGATTGCTTCACAGCTCAACTTCTCTCTGCTGAATCCTGTTTCTCTCCCACCCCTTCCCTTTTACAGGTGTTAATTCCAAGGTTACTTCCCAGAAAACCCCATCTGTGGCAAATTTCTAATACATTGGGTAAATAGGAAAAAACACACCTGGATTTGAAGACAAAAAATTATGGATTCTACTGCTGTCTATGCCACTTATTAATGTGACCTTGGGCCCAACATCTCACATCTCTCAATGGTAGACCTTTGTCTGTGTGTTTGTGTGTGTGTGTGTGTGTGTGTGTGTGTGTGTGTGTGTTTAAAGATAAAAATACACTCCTAATACTGTCATATAAACAATGAAAGAAATAATGGTGATGAAAGTGCTATAAAGATGGTAAGGTAATTTGTAAGCCCCATGGCATAATGATGATGATGATGATTGCATCTTCCTTGTGTATTTCTTTCACCTCTGAGCAAGACCCATGCAGATTACTGTTCCTGTCTGAATACATAAACACAAATGATAACACATCACTCTCTGAATATTCTGGGGTAAAAAAACATTTCAAAGGAGTTTTTAAATAGTCATGAGCTTGGGAAATACAGAAATATGTGTTTCTCTCCAAATAAGTAAAGCAAAATATCCTGGTAAAAAATAAGTAGCTAGGATTTCATTGTAATTTTCCACATTTGTATTCACATAGCACAACTTCACACACTTTCATTTCATAACTGATATTTCTATGGGAAGAGAGAGGAATACAGAGAGCTACTGTATGAGATTTGGTTTGTACTGTGTATTTCATCCATTTTCTTCTAATTAGACATTTTGATGTTTCATATTTTGAAGATGCCACAAGGAACAAAACTAGTCAGAATTTGAAGAATTACATCACGATACGTCTTGTAGCCCAATAAAGGAACTAGGGACTACAAAATCCAGTTTTAGTACAGAAAACTAAACTTTTATATTTGGTTTCAGGGAGCCTCTGGTTATGTCCACAGATCATCAATAAAAATTATTATTAACCAGTCATTCTATCCTCAAATATCCCTTTATGTTTATTCATTCATTAATTTGCTTACCCACAATAGTTTAATATACGAGGTACAAAGCATGCAGTTCCTCAAAAGCAACACTCACTTGTTGTTGTTTTTTGTTATATTGCCAGAGTTTGGCACAGCGATTAGCACAGGGTCAGTGCTCCAAAGTATTTGTTGAATTGGTGTGTGAATAAGTGAATGAAAGCATTGCTCTGGGTTCCCCAGCTGAAAGCCAAAATGAGTCAGATAGAATATACTGGTAAGAAAAGGATAGCTAGGTTTTCACTGTAATTTTCCTAATGTTATCAAATAAAAAGGGGGATCCTCTTCCCCATTGGGTGCTGCTGAGGGAGGACTTTTTACAATTTTCTGAGAAAAGGAATTTTCTGAAACTCCCATGCAGAAGGAGTGATTTTTATTTGCATGGAGTTAAATCTCGTGTTTCTAAAGTCCTGTTTCTCTTAGTCCAGTCATACAGGAAGTATAGCTGGGGTTTCAGTAGAATTAAAATCAGAGCAAGTGTCCAAGGTTTCCTTTTCATGTTGGAGCAGTGTCCAGTACAGCATTAGGCTAGCTGCAATCCATTAGTACATTATGTGTGGGCGTCCGGATGGCTGTGTGCCCCACGGGAGAATGCCAGGAAGCCAAGCATGAGCCAAGAGTGCCAACAGGAATCCAGAGCATAAGAAAGGGAGCTTTTCTGTTCAGGGAATTAAGTATCACAAATCTTCATAAGCTTATAGTGGCCATGCCCATTCTGGCCAACCATCTCTGTCCCTGGGTGTGATTGACAGGCAAGTATCTTCCCTATGCCATCCCAACTTCACCAAGCTTGTAGCTGTCTTCCCTTTGTTCAGCCCCTCCCCGCAATGTTTTTCAGGGGACATGCCTATAAAGTTTAGCTTTCCCTTTGGTTTTTTTTTCTATTATGAATAACTAGCTAATAATAATGGTATTACTAATGCCTCCACTGAAGGTCTCCTCCTCTGGTCAGGTGTAAATATTGCTGGTTGGCAAGGTTTTCACTCTCCTTTTCCTAGGCAAGTTCATCAAACTCACTTTTGCCCCACCCTGTATATTCGTAAAGATACATAGATCATAGTGGACAGCATCATAAATACACTTATGAAACCAGCACCCACACCAGAATGTAGAATATTACCAGCATCCCAGAAAACCCTTAAGCCCAGTCAGTATTCTCTATAGTTCACAATTTTAGTTTTCATGCAATATTACTTTTATCTGTCTTGAACTTTATAAAAAAGGGAAACACACAGAATGTACTCCTTCACATCTGGCTTCCTTTGCTTAATATTATATTTGAGATTGATCTCTGTTGGGTATAGTAATCTTTATTTTCATTTCTGGATATGATCCTTGTATGAATATACCACAGTTTTTAAATCTATTCTATTGATGGACATTCGGCATTTGTGATGTTTTTAGTTTTGGCTACTAGGATTAATGTTGCTGTGAATAATCTTTTGTATTCTTTGGTGCACACATTTAAGCATTTTGTTGAGTATGTATTTATGAGGATAATAGGGTATGCACTTTCACTTTAAAATATGAATTACGGGCCCGGCCAGTGTGGCTCAGTGGTTGATTGTCAACCAAGGAACCAAGAGGTCGCTGATTCGATTCCTGGTCAGGGCACATGCCAAGGTTGTGGGCTCCATCTCTAGTATGGGGTGTGCAGAAGGCAGCCGATCGATGATGTTCCACTTTTCTCTCTCTCTCTCTCTCTCTCTCTCTCAAAACCAATAAGAATATTTTTTTAAAATAAATAAAATACAGTATGTATTATCGCCCAGCTCGCTTGACTTAGTGGTTGAGCATTGACTATGAACTAGGAGGTCATGGTTCAATTCCTGGTGAGGGCACATGCCCAGGTTGCAGGCTCAATCCCCAGTATGGGGCATGCAGGAGGCAGCCAATAAGTGATTCTGTCTCATCATTGAAGTTTCTGTCTCTCTCTCCCTCTTCCTTCCTCTCTGAAATCAATAAAGATATATTTTTAAAAATAAAATATGTATTACCAGAAATATGTATTACCAAAGTGTTCCCAAAAATTGTTGTTCTGGAAAAGCAGTGTATGGGGGTCCAGCTGTACCACATCCCTGCCAACTAGTTTTGTTTTCTTCATGTTAGCCTTTTTGACTGATATGAAATAGTATCTCACTGTGGTTTTAATTTGAATTTCCTTAGTAAATAATGAAGTTGAGCTTTTTTCATATGTTTATTAGTAATTTGGATATCTCTTTGGAGAAATGTCTATTTGTCCATTTTTTTCTATTTTTAATTAAATTTTAGAAGTTTTAATGTATTATGAGTCCTTGTTAGATAAATGTATTACAAACATATTTACCCACTGTTTTTGCTTGAATTTTCATACTCTCTATGCTGTTTTGTTTTCTGATAAGAGAAGAACTTAAATTTGAAATATTCCTGTATAAGAAATCTTTCTTTTTTAAAATATAGCTTTTATTGTTGATAGTATTACGAATATCTCCCATCCCGCCCCCCTTTATCTCCCTCCTCGCAGCCTCTACCCACTCGCCAGGTCTTTTTCCCTCATGATCATAAAGATAATCTCCTATGATATCTTCTACAAGCTTATTGTCTTACTTTTTCTGTTTAGATTAACACTCTATCTAGAATTAATTTTTGTATGGAGTAGAAAATAGAACTTAAGATTTTTTTCAAGTGGATATCCAGTTTATCTAGCGTAATTTATCGAAAAGACCATGGCTTTCCTACTTTACTGTTGTTACCTTTGTCATCAGTCATGTGACCATACATATAAGTGTCTGTTTTTGAACTCTTTTTATTTATTTTGGACTCCATTTTATTGATTTCATTGGTCTTTTTATTTCTATACTTGTGCTAATATAGTTTTGTCATTATTACTGTTACTTTATAATATACTATGATAGAGAATAAGTCTTCCAAATTTGTTCTCTTTAAATAAAATCTTGGTTGTTCTTGTCCCTTTAAATATCTACAACATTGTGGAATGAGCCTATAAATTCTCTCCCTCTTTCCACCTTCCTCCCCTCCACTTCCCTCCTTTCTTCACACATGTACCAAAAAAACTCTTCAGCAAAATTGGTTAAAAATTTGAAAATCAATACACACAACTTACCCACTACTAGAAAAGCAGAAAGTTTTAAATTTTTTAACCCTACATATCCTTTTAACACCACAAAACATTATTCTTAAATTTTTGTTTATTATATTAATACTAGTAGTCCTGTGCACGAATCCGTGCACCAGTAGCTGGCTGTGGCCCTCCTGTAGCTCTCCCCACCCAC
>NW_006292696.1:3503004-3522855 GCF_000327345.1 Myotis davidii | reverse complement strand
CGGTAGCTCTCTGCCCACTGCCCTGCCCTCCTGTAGCTCCCCTCCCCCCCACTCATAGCTTGTTGCCCTGCCCCCTCCTATAGCTCTCCGCCACCCGCTTGTAGCTCGCTGCCCCACCCTCCTGCTGATTGTGATCCAGTCCTTATGCGGTTGGTCCTTAGGTAATGATCACTTGCATATTACATCTTTATTATATAGGATTGTTTGTTACGATTGTCTTTGCTTATTGCATTTCTATGCTTACATCTGGTATCATATTATTTCTCCCCGAGGAAGCCTATGTACCTGTATATCTGAATTCATATATATGTATATTCTTACCTGTCTTGGCCATTTCACAGTAGTCCATTGACTGCTTCCTTCTTCTGTTGCTCTCTACCTTTGTTTCCATGACAACTCTCTCTGGTTTTCTTCATTCCACACTAGCTTCACCTTCTCTGTCCTTTGTAGGCTCACTTGCCTCTGCCTGACCCTTAAATGCTAATGTTTTACAGGGTTCTGTTCTGCCACCCCTCACTGACTTTGCCTGTAGTGCTAATGCCCAAGTCAGGCAGAGGCTCAGACAAGTCCCTTGGAGGAGGCAGAGAAGAGACTCCTGGTGGAAGGAGGCAGGTCATGGAGCTTATACCTTCATCAAAAGGAGAAATGTGTTAAACAAAAGTGAATAATAGCACCTTAACCTTTTGCTGGTGATGAGGTAAAGCTATCTACTTTCTTCTTTTAAGTGCTAATTCATGAACTTCTAGAACTTCCTCAGACTTCTCACCTGAGCATGTTCAAATAAAAAAAAGACAGAAACATTTAAATATCTCACAAATATTCAACATGTCCCATAATAAACTAATGAGCCAGCCCTCTCCTATCCTACTATAAATACTATCTTTGACCCATTTGCTCAAGCCTGAAAGCTAAAGGCCGAATATTTTTTCTTGTCATACTCAGCTCAGTTGTCACATCCTCCTAACTGCCTTCCCTAAGAATTTTAGCTACAGTGTGTGTGTGTGCATGTGTACAAGTTATTGCATATACTATATCATATTATTACATCTTTTGACATGTCTTCCCCTTTGCCTGCTTGTAAGTTACTCAATGGCAGACACTGTCTTCGTCCCCTCTGAATATCCAGTGCCTAGAATGGCTCACTATGTATAAATATTTTTTAATCAATCTGAATATTTCAAGGTTATATGGGATAACTTTATGAATGTAGAACTGGTGGATTGCTGTAGTGGTCACTGAAAGGAAAGGAGCCTTGAGACAGGAAAGATCAAGAAAGGCTTCATTGAAGAAGTGCCAGTTAGTAGGAGTAGACCACTGGACAAGGCAAGGAGGGGATTGTAGACTGATAATTATTATTGACTAGAGGCTCAGTGCACGGATTCGTGGGGTCCCTCACCCTGGCCTGTGCCCTCTCACAATCCGGGACCCCTCAGGGGATGTTGGCCCAACATCCCCCAAGGGATGTAGTAGTACGCAAAACAGCAGGTGGCCAGGGAGGAGCCCAAGTCTGGGCCCGGCACCAGACCACTCCCACACATACTGGCCACTGCTATGCCTGCCACTGCTGTTGCTTGGTAGCACTGCCACTGAGGCTGGAAAGGCTTGTGCAGCTGCAGCTGCTCTTGCCAGCCGTGAGCCTGGCTTCTGGCACCCATGGATCAGCTGAGCAGTGTTCCCACTATGGGAGCATACTGACCACTGGGGGGCAGCTCCTGCATTGAGCATCTGCCCCCTGGTGGTCAGTGAGCATCATAGCTACCAGTCAAACGGTTGTTTGGTTGTTCGGTTGCTTAGGTTTTTATATATATAGATGTTCTTTGGGACAAGTTACATAACTTGTGTAAGTCTCAGTTTTCTCATATGTAAAAATGAAGATGATAATATATTTTTATTACTCTTCTAGAATTAAATGAGATGTTATCTGTAAAGCACTGGGGGAAATGCCTGGCATACCATAACCACTCCACAAGTAGTTAATATTAATAAAAGCAGGACTCAAACAGTGGGCATCATGAGAATACAGGGTATAGGAAGAGGATAAGAGACATGTGTAGTTTGAAAAACAATACATGAAAGAGAGTATTGAGCATTTTGGCCAGAAAGTGAAAAGAGATTTAATTCACAGAGAAGGGCAGTGAATGCCTGCCTAAGACGTCTTAAATCTGAAATATGTAATTATCTGAATAATAGGACTTAATAGAAGTAGGGTAGAGAAGATTAATAGCTGGCGTGCAGGTCTTTCCTACCTCAATTCTATGACCATGGCAGACAACACTAATTGATGCCACTTCCAGATGTGGCTTCCAACTTCTCAACAGATGGGTTCAGGCAGGCATTGTCAATCGATCAGGAACCTACTTACAATCTCTGAGTAGCAAGCATATCTGTGGCTCCATTTAATTTTGC
This sequence comes from Myotis davidii, assembly GCF_000327345.1. Lineage (NCBI taxonomy): Eukaryota > Metazoa > Chordata > Mammalia > Chiroptera > Vespertilionidae > Myotis > Myotis davidii. Next base: position 3,520,449 of record NW_006292696.1, on the reverse strand, counting down.
TTGAGCAGACATAGTCAGAGTAAGGGGACAAACTAGACAGTCATTAACCAAATGATGTGAGATTAATTGAAAGAATAATTATTAGTTAAAAAAACATATTTCTAGTCTCTAACCTGAAATTTCCAGGCTGTTCTTTTATCCCTTGCATTATTATGATCCATCAGAGCTTTCAAAATCCATTTACCTGATCTTGTTTCATCCTCAGAACACTCCATGGGGATTTGAAACCAAACTCACAGAATCCACTTCACAAATAAGCACATTGAGGCTGTGTGATACCTTCAGAATTCTGATTGAATTAATGTTAGCATTAAGATTGAGACCCTGGCCTTGGACACCTAATTCAGAGCTGAGGGAACAGGGGGCTGATTTTTCTGGGTAGGTTTTGCCGTTTACCTCAGTGCTCTAGTGTGGATTCAGTTTCTAGTTAACTAACAATCATAAGCTTTATCAGAAGCATATTTCCTTTTCTTTCATTGCAATTCCCTTTTAGTTTATTTAGTTCAGCTACTGAGCTTCAGATGTGATCTTTGAAAAGAATAGATGCTTAATTAATTGCAAGTTCCCTCCTATTTCTTGTCTGGGGAGCCTGTGAAATATTGAATTAATTGATCCCAGAAGCCCAGTAATGGAAGATAATGACTTTCTGTCAACCTCAGCCACACACTGACAACATCAGTTTAGGAGCTGACAATTTATGTCTTTGATTCTCTTGGATCTCATTGCCTTGTTTTCTGGACGTTCATCGGGAGGCAGGCACAGAATTATTCTATATGCTTGTTAATTAAGACATGTGCAGTGTGGCATCATTAGAAAGGCATAACAAATTGGAAAAAAAACATATTCCAAGGGAATAAATAGAAATGGAAAGTTGTGCTTTCCTATAACTGCAATGCTCTCTGTCACCCCTTTGTGCACTGCAAGACCCCAAATTTGCACTCTTCATCATCAAGATCAAATTTCTTCTCCCTCTAGTAAACTTGCTCTCCTCCTGAACCCTCACTAACAATGGTAAGCTTTATCAGAAGCACATTTCCCTTTTTTATTATAATTCCCTTTAGTTTATTTAGCTCGTTTCTGATCTTTGAAAAAAACACCCAGATGTTTAATGAATTTCAGGTTGTCTACTATCTGTTGTCTAGGGAGCCAATACCCTAGAATGAGGTTGGGAAGATACGTTCTGAGCTCCTCACCTTGTCCCTTTCCATCAAATGTTTGGGGAAACTAATTGAGCCAAGGTCAACAGTTTCCTTTCATGCAGGACTCAGGGCCTTTATATATCCAGGAGGGTAAAATAGTTCTCAGTGATTCTTGTCTTTTCTCTGCATTATCACATTTTACCTCACTTTCCATTTTGTATTAAAATTCATCTTTAATTTTTAACATGTGAAAAGCTTCTCACTAAAATTAATTCTCAGCTCTTGAAAGAGAAGATACAATAGATTGATTTTGTAGATCCCATAATACCCAGTGTAGAATTGAGATTATGCTATTAATTCCATGTTTAACATGTGGCAATTGAGAGTCAGAGAATTAAGTGAGTTTCTTCTACTCAAGGGCTCATTGACTATACTATGTTGTCTTAGTCTCCTTGTCAATAAAATGGAAATATCAATAGTATCTATGTCATTGTCTTTTAAAATGATTATTAATTAAATTAGTTAATGGAAATTTTGGTAAAGTGATTAACATGGAATAAATAGTAAAGATTATGTATATTATTATTATTTTCATGAGAGAAAATAGAGTAAATATAGTGTTGCTACCCAGCAAATAATTACTGCAATTTAAATCTTTAACCAAGTGTCTTCAGGTCAGCAACTGTCTTTTTGCCCTTATTTTATCTGAAATAGGAATAACTTTTTCTCTTGATGACTTCCAAGTAGTCCAGGCAGCTACTAAAGGGCAGAGCAGCTTGATTGTGGAAAACATTCTATTTACAAGATGTTGGGCTATAATAGGATTCAACCCTAGGTTCACTGTGTTCTAATCTGGAAAGTTCTATGCCTGCTTTTTATGACCCTCCTCCAGAAAGAAAATATTTTAATTTAGTACAGGGGATTTAGGGCAGAAGAATCTGATTGATTTTAGTATTTCTTAACTTCACTACTCTTGTAAACCTGGAAAAGTCAAATGGAAGCCTGAAAGAAGGAAATAGGAACACTATTATATTACAAGGTTATAAGTGTTGGAATGTTTTAAATTTGGAGTTATGGGTGATGGAATGGACCTACAATAAGATCTGGAATCAGAGAACCAAGTTTCCAACCCTTGCTGGATCATTACTGTGGTGTGTATGACAGCTTTGCATGAATTTTTGGATAGGATAATAGCAACTACCCCATAGGCTTGTGGTGAAGGTCAAATGAGGTAATATATGGGAATGCATCCAGTAAACATTCACTATTGTCATTAGAAGTGAAGGTCCAATGTTATAATCATTCAAACATCCAGAAAATGTGACATCCTCAGCATTATTCTAGTCTATTATTCAGATGGAACATAAAGAAATATGCACAATATACAAAAAATCACATAATAGCACAAAAAATAAAATCAATTATTCACACTACAATATGCTTCCAATTTTTAACTCTTCTGCATATGTACCTTGAAAATAGCAAATTTTCCTTAGTATACATTTATTTTTAACTAGAGGCCTGGTGCACAAATTTGTGCATGGGTGGGATCCCTCCGCCAGGCTGGCAATTGGGGCTGGTGGCTGGGGAGGGACCAAGGAAGGGACTGCGGGAGGGAACAAGGGGTTGTCCAGCACTGTCTCGACCAGTCCCGATAGGCCAGATCCCAGCAGCAAGCTAAGCTACTGGTTGGAGTATCTGCCCCATCATAACGACCAGTTGGTTGGACACTTAGCATATTAAAATGCTTTTATATATATAGATTGTAAGTCACGCCTCGGAATGCTCAGCATGCACGTTGCCTCCAACCCCTGGTCTTGGAGACCTCATGTCCTTGCAAGGCTCTGCTCACCCTCTTTAGCTGCCACACTAAGTAATTTGCATCATGTGCATGGAAACCCTTTGCAGGCTCTGTGAGTATGTCTTTACTTTGTTGCAGTTCCGATTATCCCACATAAGGAGAGACACCCTTGTTATCAGGTAACACCATCATGGTAAGACCCCTGCTCAGCCTACTGCAGCGGTTTTAAACAGGCTGTGTGTTGCCCTAGATGGTTTGGCTCAGTGGATAGTGCCATGGCCTGTGGACTGAAGGGTCCTGGGTTCGATTCTGGTCAAGGGCACATTCCTGGGTTGCGGGTTCAATCCCCAGCAGGGGCCATGCGGGAGGCTGCAGATTGATTCTCATCATTCATGTTTCTATCTCCCTCTGCCTTTCTCTCTGAAATCAATAAAAATATATTAATACAAATAAATAGGCCATGAATCAAATATCACTGCTCTCCATCCATCCAGTCCCCTCACACTCTCTTTTGTCTTCATCCCCCACCTCTTCACACACTCTGCTTGGGTCTGTAAAATAGGGTCAGGATTTCTGCTTCAACCAAGGGTGATGCTACTGCACGGCCCTCCTTCCCTGCCCATCTCTGTCCCCAGTCCTGTGGGTCTCTCCCTCCTCTCCATCTAACTTGGTGGGCCCTGCTCTGCCCCCTCCTCCTAAGACCTCCTGTCTGCAGCCTCCCCCTTTCTCCTCCGGGGCAGAGCTCCCCAAAGGCTGTGTGGGCGGGTGGGGCAGGGCGGGGCTGTGGAGGGTGAACCCAGGCAGTATCTCAGAGGAGAGCTGGGGTGATGGGTCACAGGGAGGAGGAGGGAGGGATGTGGAGCCTGCCCCATGAGAGAGGCATCAGGCTCCTCGGCTGCCCCCACCCAGCAGCTTTTCTAGGCCCCTGTGCAGCTGTCGCCCTCTGCCCCTCGCTGCCTCCCGCTTCCTTTCAAGTTTTGGACTGGGTTTCCCCGACTTGGCCCCAGCCCCATCCCCCTCTCTGCTGCATCCCTGGGAGCCTGAGGCCTCCATTTAGCCTTAGGCAGGCGCGCCTGGCCTGTCTCCCCATAATGATGCTAACCACTCTCCCGGAATAGTTAGTGAAACTTAAATAAAAATAAGCAGCTCTGAAGATTGTAAGTTGCACAGCCTCCTGTGCAACCTGTCTCTCAAGGCTCCCGCCCCTGCCTACCTCCACCTGGGGCTTGGGCCACACCCTGGGAGTTTCCTGATGGCTCTCACCTCACACCTCACTTTCCAGTCCAGCCCACCAGTGCCTGCAGCAAGCTAACCTACTGGTCGTAGCGTCTGCCCCCTGGTGGTCAGTGTGCATCATAGCGACTGGTCAAGTGGTCGAACTCCCAGCCAAACTCCTGATTGAGGGGACAATTTGCATATTAGGCTTTTATTATATAGGATTACAGCAAAGAGAGGGCATTGAAGAAACTTAAAGCTAAATTTGATTGTTGCTTATCAAGAGTCAAAGGTGGTAATTAAAATAACAATATAGCCTATTCAAACTGTGGAAAACAGCATTTGACTTGCTAATGTTAATCAGATTTTCTTAACTTTGGGGCTGTTGAATGGAAGCTTTGTATAGAGTGGTTAATACAGTGATTAAAAGTGGAGACTTCAGTTTCAGACCAGGGCACAATGTGTAAGTCTGGCACTTGTAAGCTGCAAAAATTTGGACAAGTATGTAACCCTCTTAGCCTTAGTGTCCTCACAGTAAATAATAATATTAGTTTGTATAGGCTGTAATGAAGACTGAATGAAATGACACATCTATAGATAATGCCCAGCACTTATTACATTTAATCTGTTTAGTTTTATGCTTTTTTTTTTTTTACTGTTTGACCTAGGGTATTGTTGTACTTTAAGAGTTTCCCAGAAGAATTTCTGATGCTCTGATTAATTATGTTCTCTTTAGGGCCCAGAACTCTGTACCATGCTCCCCATAGTTCTCCATCCTCTTCATCCTCTGAGGGCATCTGAGAACACAACAGAAGGGAATGGACCTAGAGACTGTGAGAACCCAAAGGGAGATGAGAGAAAAATTAACCTGTTAGAAAGAGAACTTGAAATAAATTTAGACTTCAAATTAGGGAGAAACATGCCCCTGAGCCCTTTCCAAATAAGCCCATTGCCAAAAGCAAACACTTGCACTAAAAGAAAGTATTGAGTTTAAATAGAGGCAGGATAATAAGAAGCCAGGAAAATTCCTTGGCAAGTGAAATGAGGAAACTAAAACAGATGGCTGTTTCAAACTTGCCTCATCCAGCCCCCTGACTCACCTGCCCCCTTCTCCCTTGAACAACTACTCTCTTAAGCATGAAGCCCTCTGGACAATGAGGTTCTGATCAACATCAAATAATCTTAGGAACAAAGTCTCAGGTCTGTTAACCACAGAGACAGTTTTGATTAACTTAGAGATAATATCCAGGCCTCAGTTGTGTTTCAGCTCCAGGCCCAGAAAATCAACAAAACCAGACAAAGTGACACCATGACCGACATCAGGACCAGATACAATGACCAATGAATACCTACCCCAGTGTAGAGACCAAGACCCTGAAAGGACACAACTAGAAAGTAGATGCATATTCTATTGAAATCCTCTCCTGGGACCTCCCCTAAAATTTCTGCCTTTAAAAAAAAAGGATATGCCCTAACTGGTTTGGCTCAGTGGATAGAGTGTCAGCCTGTGGACTGAAGGGTCCCGGGTTCGATTCCAGTCAAGGGCATATACCTTGGTTGCAGGTGCATATCCCCAGTAGGGGGTGTGCAGGAGGCAGCTGATGGATGTTTCTCTCTCATCGATGTTTCTAACTCTCTATCCCTCTCCCTTCCTCTCTGTAAAAAATCAATAAAATATATTATTTTAAAAAAAGGATAAAAACTCCTAAGGCAAAGAACCCAGTGTTCTCTCTCTCTCTCTCTCTCTCTCTCTCTCTCTCTCTCTCTCTCTCTCTCTTGAGCACACCTGCACCTTTCAGCTCCCCTTCTTCCTAAGGCGAGTGTCTTTGCTTTTGTTCTCCAAGGGCCCCCTTTAGCCTCTGTAATTTGTTTCCTGAGTCCACACATCCCCTCTGGCTCACTCCTGCCTCTGTGATTTTCTAAAGGGGCAAGGCAGCCACACCTAAGCTCAGACTCTCCTCATGTTTCCAAAGGGCCAAGGCAGCTCTGCTTAGGCTCACTCCTGTTACTGCAATCTCGCCTCTTCTATCTTCAGCTTTTCCTTTGCTTCACTGCACTCAGCTTTAATAAACACAATCTCAAAATTACCTGGATGACTGCTGTAAACTCTTTTCTTCACAAAGTCAAGAACCGAGAGCCCACAACGCTACCAACACAATGAATTAAAAGTTGTGTGTGCCAAGGCGGAACATAATTGCTAACAGTGAGAGGTCCATTTAATGAATATCAGCTAGTGTATAGATTTATGCACAATAAAATTCTGCATTTGACAGATTTTTACTACTCTGCATTTCAAGTTTGTACAAAAAGCTAATAGTTTTTCTCAATAGGCCATTCTTCTCAAATGCATTTAACCAGTGATAAGAACAACAAAAAGGCCTTATTCTATGCCTCAGCCATTGCAGTTCCTGTGTGATTTTTCTATGTTTAAGATAAAATTATTCTTTGGAGTAAGAGTTTAATAGGACTGAGCATTGCCTTGAGGAATGTCAGAGCTGGAAGTGTCCTTAGGGATCATATCAGAGGCAATTTTCACTTCTGGAAAACAAAGACATCTAGGTGGTTTACTGCAGAAAACCAGATTCTCCTCTAGAAATGCTTACTAGCTTCTAGATTATAAAGTCTCCCCACAGTTCTCCATCTGTGGGGAGCTGATCAGAACCTCATTGTCCTGAGGGCCTCCTGCTTTACTTAGGAAAAGTAAAGTAGGTGTTCATCTATTTATTATGATGGAGATGCTTTATCTCTACCAACTCCAAGTATAGTAGACTGGTGTTTGAAACTACATTGTTCTTTGCTTCTGTCATTACATGCCTCTAGCACCAATCAGTACAAACATAACAGGATTTGACAGTGTGGAGGGACTTTCAAAAGAAGTAGTAGAATCTCCTGAACTCTCATTTCCTAAGACTTAGGCTGGGCATAACTGTTCTGTAGTTATCATGGCCAATGGTCTAAAAGAGAGGGGTCACGGCATTATACTTTATGTAGTGTAAGATCACAGGGGCAAGGAACATCTAGGTTATTATATTAGTAGTGGTCCTTCTGGAACCCCTATAAGTGAATGTCATTTTCCTTGATACTATCCCTAAGGTCCCTTAAGATACCTTTGTATTCTAAAATTATTTTTCTTTTTGCTCCTTTGTCTGGGTGAGTTTATTGCTTTGTCCTCCAGCTCACAGATCCATTCTTCTGTTTCATCCATTTTGCTATTGAACTTCTCTAGTGTATTTTTCAGTACAGTTATTGTATTCTTCAGTTCTGTAACTTTTTTTACATTTTCTATCTCTTTGTTGAAGATCTCACTGTGTCCACCCATTCTCCTGAGTTCATTGAGCATCTTTATGACCAATACTTTGAACTTTTTCTCAGGGAGATTGATTATCTCCATTTTATTAATTCGTTTTTTTTCTGAGTTTTTAATCTTATTCTTTGTTTTGGGACATTTTCTTTTGTCCCCTCATTTTGTCAGACTCTCCATGTTGTTTCTATGTATTAGGTAAATCAGCTGCCTTTCCCAGTCTTAAAGGAACAGCCTGTGTAGGGAGTATCACATGGATCCCAGAAGCACAGTCTTCTCTGGCCACCAAAGCTAGGTGCTCAGGCCATCCCCTGTGGGAGCTTGTGAACCTGCCTGATGTGGTGGACAGCAGATCATTGCAGTGGTGGTTGGGGGTCTCTTGCTTTTCCAGCTGTGAGGCATGCAGTTGCTGCTGCTCTGACAAGGCAGTAGGTGAAGCTCTCAGTAGAGCATGCTCACTGGCTCCAGATTAGAAGGAGAGTTCCAAAATAGCATCTGAAGGTCCCTGTCCCTACTGGCATTAGCAAAGTAAGATGAGATCACAAAAATAGTGCCTGCTTACGCCTTCCTCCCTGGAGAGAGTCCTAACAGTTTTCTCCTTCTCTAGCCAATGTATAAGATTAGTAAGTGGATCCTCCTCACATAGGGTCTAGGCATCTTTTGAACTGGTACTTTCGAGCTGGGTCCTGGGGTGAGTGAGTTTGTATGTGAGTCCTTTAAGAGAAGGTTCTATATAGTTCTGTGGTTTTCCTAGACATACTCTTACTTGGCTCTCAAAGCCAGGTGTTCTAGGGATTCATCTCTCCTGTGCAGAATGTAGAGGTCAGGGTGCCTAGTGGGGAGCACAACCCCTTCCTCCTCAGAGAAAAGTTCTGTACCTTTGAAATATTTTATAAGTATAGATCTCCATGGTCGTGACGGGCCCCACCTTTGGTGAGGCCATGTCTCTGCCTCTCCTACCCATCTGGATTCTGCCCTTTTATTCCTTCGTGCAGAGGTTCTATTTATCCCATTTTCAAAGGAAATTATCCCATACATAGTTGTATATATGTTGTGTCCATGGGAGGAGGTGTGTCCAAGGTCTTCCTCATCCAGGACCGTCCTACACTGCCATCCTGAATCTGCCTGACCTCATGCACTGCCAAGTTCTTCTTTCTATTGCTTGGCTTTTATGACACCATTTTCCTCTACTGAATGGTGGTCAAGTATGACCAACAGGATACGGATGTAAGAATCAATGTGTGTTGTATCCCTCCAAATTTTGTGTCATTTTGTATAAGTGGGCCATATTCATGTGGCTTTAATGTTGAGTATTTAGTTATTGTGTCCCCTTCATCTTCCTCAAGATCTCTCACTCTTGCTCTCTCTCACACACAGACACAGACACATACCCCAAAAGCAAAAGCAAAACAAAACAAGATAAAACAAAAGGTGTCCAAATGACAAAAAAAATCAGTTTTTTATCATTTACAAATCTTTGTGTAAAGCAAAGATTGCATATTATCAAAAGTTTAGGTACTGATAAACTTCCCAAATACTCTTTCAGCACGTCGCACCAATCTCCTGTTTATCCAGTTTTCAGAGGAAATTATTCCAAATGTAGTTGCATCATTTTCTAATCCACATGAAATTTTCTTTTTATTTATGTTAGTAGAGGCCCAGTGGACAAAATTCTGTGTGTGTGTGTGTGTGTGGGGCGGGGGGGTGTCCCTCAGCCTGGCCTGCACCCTCTCACAATCTGGGACTGCTGGCTCCTAACTGCCCCCCTGCCTGCCTGATCATCCCTCTCAGCCTGGCCTCCACCCTCTCGCAATCTGGGACTGCTGGCTCCTAACTGCTCACCTGCCTGCCTGATCATCCCTAACCCCTCTACCTGCCTACCTGATTGCCCCTAACCACCTCTGCCTTGCCCCACACCCAGGACCCAGGATTCCCTCTTCCAGCTGGTCACAGGCACCCAGGACCTGGGCCAACTTCGCCCAGGCCAGCTACAGCTGCAGGGGACCGTGGGCAGGCGGCTTCACCCAGGCCACAGCCACAGGTACTTGTCACTCTCCCCAGGGGGCCACAGGGCAGGTGGCTTGTCCCTCTCCTGGGCTAAAGGCACAGATGCAGACATTGGCGCCCAGGACTGTGGGGCGAGTGGCTTGCCCCTCTCCCAGTCTGTAGCCTGGCTGGTCCCCATTCTTCTCTCATGAGCTCATTTGTGCCTGGCTGGTCCCCATTCCTCTCTCCCCAGTGTTGAGTGTCTGAGCCATTATGGTGCGACAGCATGAGGGAGTGAAGGCGTGATGACCATTTGCATATTAGCTCTTTATTACATAGGGTTTTCAAACATAAGTGATAACTAAAAAAAAAAATACTGCAGATTAAGCATCATGTACAAGATCTAGATAGATCACCTGGTTGGTATTTCTCAGCTAATATGCTTTTTAAAAAAATCAAGAGATATTTAACTGAGAAAACCATCTTTTGAAATCTTAATGAAAACCAATTCCAAGAATGTTAATTTGAAACGTGTCGTTCCTTTCCCTCCAGCAATATGAGGTGGGCCATATTCATGCTGCTTTGTGTATGTGTAACCAGGATCTGCAAAGGGAATTTTTCCACATTCATCTTCAGAGACTGCTTCTTGAAAGGAAAGCACTGTGGCTTTAAGAAACATGATCAATATATTTCTTTTCATGGTATAGGCAATGTCAAAGCTGATCACGAGTGATTTGGGGGCTCATTTCTAATTTATCTGGGCCAGGGTAGAAACTCCTGGACTGGAATGGTGATGAAATCAAGGAAATTATGGATGTTTCTAAGGGTCCATCTCTCCCATCAACTTCCCATATGGCTCTAACATTGTGCTCATTTTGGAAATGTTCCTGGCACTAGGGTGCCTCGTGCATGGCCTCCTGCTTGTGAAACCACATGCTAACACTCTAAACTTCATTAATGAGAGAAGGATAATTGGGAAATCTCCATTAGATTTTAAAGTGAGCACGTATTTGGAACATTTGTAATTTTTTTTTTCTTGTTTTGGCTTCCATGGAGACCTTCACATTCAATATCAAGATGGGGGTATACTTGATATTTCCATGCTGGCAATATAAATACTTTTCATTTCTAAAGCACCAATAATTACTTATAAAATGGCAGGAAATTCTGTTAAAAAATTTCAAATAAATGTTCTTGATATTTTTAGTTATCCTTTGCCATAAGCCTTTCTCATTCTTGCCTGTATCAAGTGGCCACTCATCAGAATCAGTTAGCATAATGAATACTCTGACAACTGTTTCCTATAAATGAATTCACCTTCATTTCTCCTTTCTTTTTCCACTTGTTGAAGATTGAGCTTGTCCCTTCCCTAAGGCCATCTACATCTGAAGTATTTGGGGTTCTGGTTTTTTATTAATAGAGTTCTTTTATTCAACAACCCAATTATGAACTTAGTAACTCAATATGTTTACCTGCTTTAATCAGCCAAGAGAGGAGGTTTGGTTGTGAGAGAAAAGGATGGAGCTTAGAATTCCAGATATTAAGTTAGATATAAATGTGGTGCCAAATTCAAACTATGTCTCAATGTTGGTTTTTCTGATCAGTGTATCTAGGTCTATCTTTTTCTGTGCTGCCCTCTATAAAACCCCCAAATTGTTGGTTATATGGGAAGCTACTATTATTAGAGTGCTATCAAGAGTTATAAGTAGCCCAGCTGGTGTGGTTCAATGGTTGACATTGACCCATCAACCAAGAGGTCACAGTTCTATTATCAGTCAGGGCACAAGCCCTGGTTGAGGGCTCAAACCCCAGTAGGGAGTGTGCAGGAGGCAGCCAATCAATGATTCTCTCTCATCATTGATGTTTCTATCTCATTCTCCCTCTCCCTCCCCCTTCCTCTCTGAAATCAATAAAAATTTTTTTTAAAAAAGAAAGTAAGAGTTATAAGTAATGAAAACCTGATCTTGCTAATTTAACATATTTAATTAAAGGATATTGGCAACACACAAAACCAACGGGAAGGTTAGAAGACCAGTCATAGACATATGCAGGAACCAATTCATATTCTGCTTCCTTCCTCCCCCCTTCCCCGCAAGATGCAAAGTTCTGAGAGAGAGGAACCAAATGCCTGAATTTAGGGCATATGTCCACCACCAAGCTTTACCTGAGTGATAGGAGAATTGATCTGGCACAGAAGTCCTTAAGCATGGCAGAATATATCAAGCACGGTTCCTCATCTGAATTACAGAACAGAGAAAATTAATCATGTGGCTGCAATGTTGTGATTTACAATAATTATGTATTTGGTCATTCAGATTGGGGCAATAAAGAATATATAAAATGTGGCTCATAGATATTTGACACCAGGAATTTATGTCAAGGGGAATTTTTCTATATTTACTTTCAGAGACTGTTTTTTGAAAGAAAAAAAATTCTTATTTTAAAAGCACAAATTAAGATAGCCTCTGCCTCTGTGCAGATAACCCAAAATTAAGTCAGGCATGATGTTTTTTGACACTAGGGGCCCAGTGCATGAATTCGTGCATCTTGAAAGGAACTGTGGGCCATGAGGCTATGGTGGGCACAGGGGTGGGTCTCGGTGCATCCTCTGTGCCCCTGCCCAGCCCCTCCTGCTGCAGCCCCCAGTTCCCTGTTTGCCAGCAGCCCCACTCCCACCACTGCCATTCCCATGTGCTAATAGCAGCAGGTGTGAGCGGGGCCAGCACCATCAGCAGGTGGAAGCAGTAGCTGCTGCCCTGATCACCCCTCAGGAGCAGGGGGAGATGGAGAAGACTTCAGGAGCAATTGGGGCCAGCAGCCACCTCTGGCACTTGCTTACGGTGCTGAGTGTTTGGGACTGGTGCCAGGTGCCAGCAGTGGGCGTGAGTGGGGCTGGCGCCTGCAGTGGGTGTGAATGGCGGCTCTGGTGCAGGGGGAGGTGGAGAAGCCCTGAGTGGCAATCGAGGCCAGCAGCTGTCGCTCACACCCACTGACGGTGCTGAGTGAGCGGGGCCGGCGCCTGCAGCAGGTGTGAGCACTGGGTGGGACTGCGGTGCATGGGAGCAAAGAATTTTCAATAACCACCAGAGGCTCACCCCAATGATAGTGACTGGCGCCCTTCCTTGGTCTGGTACCCCTACTCACCTGCTTCACCATTCTGCTGTGGCTGACGCACGCCATGTTCCACGCTCGCCCCCTGGTGGTCAGCTCACATCATAGCAACTGATTGTTCAGTTGTTCAGGTGTTCGATTGTTCCACCCTTTGGTCTATTTGTATATTAGGGTTTTATATATATAGATTAGAGTCCCGGCACATGAATTCATGCACGTTTGGGGTCCCTCAACCTGACCAGTGATCAGGGACAATCGGGTTCATCTTGTCCAGTCCCAATCGGGGTGAGCTGGCTGGGGGGAGGGACCGCGGGAGGTTGCCCGGCCATGGGAGGTTGGCTGTGGAAGTGCACTGACCATCAGGAGGCAGCTCCTGCATTGAGCGTCTGCCCCTGGTGGTCAAGGTGAGTCATAGCTACCGGCCAGTCATCTGGTCATCTGATCGTTCGGTCATAATGGTCTCTTAGGTTTTTATATATATGTAGATGTTGATTCAATTAGGTTATGGAAAATTTTGTCTTTGCAAGAACCTTTTTCAGCTATAAATTTAAGGATTGACCTAAACAGAAAAAGTACATGAAATTTAGAATGAAAGCTTCAACTTGATTTCCATAAAATGTTATATCAATATTTGATAGAATTAATATTCTATTGCATTTTATGACAAAAATAAATATATACACTAAAATATTATTTCAGTTATTATTTTATAATCTCTAATTTAATGTTTATTTATCATTTAAAACATTTAAATATGTTTTATGAGGCATGATATGTTAAAATAGTAGGATTTATATGTAATTTATGGATAAATAAGTACGCATATTCCAGACTATAAGCATATTTATTTGTAAATATAATTTTTACTGATATGGTATTCAGTAAAAATGTCTGGAAACCACTTCTTTAAGAAGTAAAAATTTCTTGGGGAAGCTATTTAAGATTGACACTCTCTTGTGTGTATGAACCAATCTATCTAAATTAAGCATGTTAAACTCAAAGGCTAACATGGGCCAAATAAACAAGGTTTAAGTTTATATGGGCTGCAAAAAAAAAGCTTCAATTTTCATAGAAATGTCAGTTTATTTCTATAGTGACATACTGAATACAAAGAGCTGAAATAAATGAGTAATCATTAACATAAAATAACATTTTAATAAAAATTAATATTTTTTCTTGAACATTAACTTACCAGACACTGAATATCTGCACAAATTAATAAGTGTAACGAAAATAAACCTATTTTTCTTGTTCTCCAAAACCGAAATATTTTCTGTTACGCACACAAAACAAGTCAGTCCAAGACTAATGATGTGGCAATCAACAGCTAAAATATTCACTGCTAGTATTAGTGGAGAGAAACGGTGTGCCTGTGCATAAGGCTTGTAAGGGAAATGAATGCAACACGATTATAGTAATCAGTCATTAGCAAACGTTGTAGTTCGTTATTAATAAATATGTATAACAGGATATTGTGAAAATTAAGTTACAAATTTTTTGTTTAAAAGTTTCTTACATATAGTTATATTGGCCTGGCCACAAAAATATTCGTTGTGGGCCACATGTGGCCCACAGGCCATGAGTTTGACATACTTGATCTAAAGTGTATCAGGCAACATGTCAGCCCTAGAATCCATCAGTTAATGCTAAGCCATCTCCATATGTTAGTGTGCATTTGAATCAACACTAAATCCTAAAATATCAGGCAGATTTTTGGTGAAGAGGGGATTTCTTAAATCAGATCCATTAGCTGGCTTTCAACTCATGAAACCAGTGATCCTGTAAGAATTATTACTACCTGTTAAAATATAATAGGGCATCAATGGCAAAGGATGAGCAGTCCTTTTAAGTGCTAGTCATGATCAATGGTTGCTAAGGAACTGCTTAACCATAAGGATGCTGGCCATCACCTCTGGTTATCCAACTATCCAACTCCCAGCATAATAGGCAGCAAAAAGCTAAAAGAGACACATGGTGGGCTCGTTAATTCTAAGGGATGAAGGAAGTTACCTCCAAAGTCCACTTCTGCTATATTTCTGTTTCCCAAAGTATTAGAATATTAGAATAGAAAATCTTCTTTGTCATAATAACAAACAACCCTTACTATAGGCCAGACACTGTTCTAAATATACGTATATTACTCCTTTAATTTATTATTCTCATTTTAAAAATGAGAAAACTAAATCATAGAGAATGTAAATGATTTGCCCAAAGTTAAATAGCTAGTAAATAGCAGACTAAGATTCAAAATGAGGTAATTTGATTCCAGAAGTTGGGCTTCTAAACTATGTGCTGTGGTCCTGAACCAGAGTAGATGTCAGAATCAAGGGAAGGAGTTCTTAAAAATTACAGAGGCTCAAGTTGCTTTGTAGACCTGGTGACTTAGACTGCACTGGGTGTATACAAACTTAAACTCTTCCTGTACCTATGCCCACAAACCTTAAGATTTAATGACTCCAATATCTTTGTTTATGACTAGGAAATGCAATCCCATCCGTACAGTAAAGGGTTAACTCAGTAAGCCTGGGCTCTTCAAACCCCATACAGCCTGGTCCTTGACTAGCTCCTGAAAGGTAACTTCTAAGGTCTTGGGATATCTTGCCTGATAGGAGTATCTGTATAAGTAGAGACTTGAGCCATGCCCGATAGTTTATGCTAACAATGTAATAATTTATGGTAAGTACTGGTTTTTATTCTTTTGGGGCCCTGGACCATGACATGTCAGTTTGACCTCTGGGGAGCGGTAGTGAATAGTGAATCGCTAAGGCTAGTCATTCACTATTTGACTGATCTCCACTCTGGACACCAAGGTTTGGTGAGCTTCCCTGATTGGCGTTGCTGTGTACATGTTGTCACACATTGTTGCTGGAAAAAGTATGCGCTGCTGTTGCCTCCACGGGGAGAAAATAGCTGGAAGCTTGTGCCGGGAGCCGGTCCATCCTTGCTGTTTTAAGGGACCTGGCATATATGGCATACTGTTCTTAATATGTTTTGCTCACCTTCTTGGCACTATGTGTTTTAACCAAGGTCACCTCTCCCAGAAAGGTTGTTTCCCCAGGTAGGGATTTTCCCCTGAAGTTAGGGAGGGACTAAAGCCCCTTCACTAAGTGCCAGGCGGGTAATTAATCACTTTAACTACGAACAATCATGCTTAAGCTACATAATCTTGACTCCCTGGAATGGAGATAAGAATCGCCCTAACCTTTGGAATAGAGATTGATATGATTGGAATCAACTGGTATAAATACAGATGTAACAAGACAACAGGACACAGAACTTAGAAGACAGAACCTACACAGAACCTAGAGACAGAAGAATTTCACTGGAGAGAACATGGCAAAAGATCCTGGACAGAACCTGGCTACAGAACCTGGCGCCCGAACCTGGCTGGAGAACCTAGCGAGAGAACATGGACACAAAACTTGACTGGAGATTGTGGCTAGAGATCCTGGCTAGGCTGCTGATCAACTGAACGCTGTCTCCGTGTCATTCCTTCTTCGCCAACTCCATCCACACCTTTGGGGACCCCTGGACCTGCTGGGGTTGGACCCCAGCAAGCTTGCTCCTGGTTTCTCCTGGACTCTGCCCCATGCACCTTTTACCTTTACTAACTTTACTCTGCATTCTTCTGCTGTAATAATCTGTAATCATGTATGTGATCATTTTTCTGAGTTCTGTGAGCCCTCTAGTGAATCAGCATTGAAGGTGGTCTTGAGGCTCCTGGGCACCCTACCCAACTCTCCACCTGCTCATGATTTAATCTCGATGAAGTCAGGGATCACTTTTGTTTGTTTGGTATTTTTGCGTACCTTTTAATCTGGAATGTGGTATTTACTCCATAATATCTGTTGACTAAATAAACTGTTTCCATAATTAGGAAAGATATTTTTACCTGGCGAGCCTTCAAGCTGCTCATTATCATCATGGTGCGATGTTTGCCCATCATTCCTTGCTGTGCCTTGGATTCCTCACCTCCTGATTTATGGATTTTAAGCCTTTGTCAGCACCAACCCATAACGGTTTGGGGTAAGTGTAAAATGTCCTTTCTTTTATATAAAGTCTGTGACCTATAAATAATGGAATTTCCCCCTTAAACCATGTATCAAAGGAGAACTATGGAGTGCATGACAAAATACAGAGAAGAGAGAGGTCCCTTCCAGTTGAGATTATTTTAAGAACACTAGTGGCCCAGTGCACGAATTTGTGCACATTGAAAGGAAATTAATTAGAGGAAATATTTTAATATTGCTATTTGCCCTTTCTCTATAATAGAAGTACCAACCAAATTCACAATCGACAATGACAGATCAAAACACACGCGTGCAATTGGTGCCAGCATGAGCTTTATATGTATCGTGCATGTGTGAGTCAACTTAGACTTATATGTATATAGAATAAACTTGCTTAATTAGACCTGCTTTCTGATTTAGCTAAACTTTTTCCAGTGAAGCACTCCGACTTCACTTTCAGGTAATTGTCAGCAACACAGCAGTAAATGTCAGTACAAAGCAGATCATTATTGTAGCACCTGGCTATAAAGCCAGTCGCATTCCTGGGCTGGAGGCTAGTTGCTAGGAAGAGGAAGCTGGACGTTGCTATGTGATGTCATTACCTGGTGCCCACAGTGACCATTCCTGGGCTGGGCTGGGCTGTGGGCCGCATTTTATGCCATGGAGTCTAAGCAGGGTCTCTGCGATTTGGTGGGGTGTCACTCTGAGGTGGTGGTGGGGCCTGTGTCCCACTTGGGGGCAGCTGAGTGTTGCTTTGTGGGTGCCAGGTGCTGTTTCTCTGTAAATGGCCAGTACTCATCACAACAGCTCCTGCGTTGAGCATCTGCCCCCTGGTGGTCAGTGCACATAATAGCTATGGGTTGGATGGACACAGCATATTAG
>NW_006292696.1:3499932-3502953 GCF_000327345.1 Myotis davidii | reverse complement strand
AGAGAGAAAGAGAGAGAGAGAGAGAGAGAGAGAAGAAAGGACTTCTACAGGGTCCCAAAAGGCATATTGAAATTAGATATTTGAAGATGCAGAGAAAGAGGGGCCTTTCTGGCAGATAAAGAAAAATATGAATAGTCATCAAATTATTAAATGCTGGTCATAAATTCAGAATGTGAGGCATGTACTTTGTTTGGATGAATTCTAAATAGTATTAAGTTAGTGATTTAAAAAGACTGGTATAGACAATAGTGTGAGGTTGGAGGGGGTCAATGGGGAGAATAGGGGGATACCTATAATACTTTCAACAATAAAGATACATTTTTTAATAAGGTGGGAATTAAGTCATGAAGGGCCTCAAATGCCAAGCTAAGAGATTTGAATTTTACCCTTAAATCACTGAGAGCAATTGCAAGCTTCAAAAGAAGGGGAAGAAAAGGTAAATCAGCACCTTAAGAAGTTTGCAAGCTAGGTGGATTACAATGAGAAAGAAACTACAGAAGGAGAAACCAGTTAGGAGGCTGTTGCAATAAAAGCTGAAAGGGAAACAGCCAACTCATCCTTAACACCAGTTTGTAACAGAACCATGAGTTCCTGAATTATCAAAAGTAGCAATATGTTCAATCTTTTGGAGCCTTGGAACTGGCTTCCTCTTCAAAGGAAGCATTTTGAACCCATTGTAAAATGATATGTTAACTGGAAACCACAGAATTGCCCTGGCAATTTTCCAATGTCATTTGAGGTAATAAGAAGGACTTGGGTGAAAATCAGCATGAAATCCCTTCAATCTTGATGCATGACAAAATAAATGAGATTCCCTCTTGTATCTTCCAAACCACTGTTGCTTCACCTATGTGTGTTAGTAGCTTAGCTGATTTATATTGCGTTTAAATGTGCAGAGTGGACACAAGCCAGAACTGAGGCAATTATTAAGAAATCCCAAGCCAAAGAATCATTAAAATGTAATAAACTGAATTCTGGAATCAGATTTCCTAAGTTCTACTTATGACCAGTAACTTCAGACTCTCCATTATTTATCCACTCCCTGACAAATCCTACTCTCTTTCTAACTCACTGTCTCTTCCAATGGTCCTTGAGCCTACAGGTCCTCGACTCCATGATCCTTCCGAATTCACAGTACCCCTCCTACCCTTATGCCTTTACTATCTTTCTTAGCCTGTTTCAATTGTTGTAACCAGTTCCTTGATTCTCTTCTCCCTCTCTATGGTATAACAAAACACAACCTGGTTAAATCCAACTTTCCACCCACTCCAGGATATACGCTCTCTTGGTTTTTCTTTACTTCCCTAACCACTTCTTACTATCCTGTGTTGGTTCCTCCTCTTCCTCTCATTCTCTTGATGATGAGTTCCTCATTCTATGTCCACTGCTCTTTCTATCTACATGTGCTTTTTTGTTTATCTCATTCCATATTGCCTTTAAATACCATCTACATTCTGGTGCATATCTCTATTTGAGACCTCTTTCCTGATTTGCACATCCAATGGTCTACTCACCTTCTCTACTTGGATATTGTGCTGGTTATTTACCTAAGGACTCTCAGCACAAAACCTGCTATTTGGAACTCTGCTCATTAATACTGGTCATGGGACTTCAACAACTACATTTCTCAGATTCCCTTTCTACTGACTTCCTGTTAGAGTCTCCGAAATAGAGTCTTGAGATGAATAAAAGGTAGGCTCCTTGCCTCATGCCCTTGACCCACCTTTTATTTCAGCTGCAATGTGGAGAACAGTGCCATTCATGCTGACAGTGTTCTATCTCAAGGGCTTGCCATTGTCTTCCATCTTTTATACCTCAGGGCTCTCTTACAAACCAGAGGACCCACTTAGCCTGTATATAGTTGCAGCACAGAATTTCAGGTGAGTTAATACTCTTGCAAAAAACCCTCAGCGGGTTTGACTGGCTAAATACCCTGGCCTCCTGGCCTTCATGTGAAAATTTCTAGAAGGAATTCTGGATGCTTCTCATAGGAAGAATCTATTTCCTATTGCCTAAAATCAATGCATTCATATTTGCTTTTTTTCCCCTTTCTCATCTCATTTTCCCTACTTCCTCTCTCCTGCTTCCTGGGATCACCTCCTAAGTAAACTACCTGTACCCATATCCTTGTAATTGCTTTCAGAGTAACTCAGACTAACCCAGCAGGTGGATTTGAAAAGGTTCCCATTTATTTTTTTGTTTTCCTGTAGTCCCCTCAGGTTCACTCCACAGTGACAGCAATTGTGCCAGCTTCAGGCTTTTCTCTGTTCTGCTACTTTTTCCTGTTTTCTTTTTTAAATAACATGTATGACCTTCAAATATAGCATTTCATTTACCTTTTTATTATGTTTATCATGTATGGTTTATCTATCTCCACTCTAATGTGAACTCTTTGAGAATAGGGACGCTTGTTAATTTTATTCACTGATGTATCCCAACTACCAAAAAGGGATTCTGAGCACATAGTAAGCACTCAATAAATACCTAGGGAACAGAATAATGATTGGCTTGCCCATTGACTTGCTTGGCTGGAGAAAGTTATTTAGCCTTTCAAAATTCAATTTTCTTATCCATACAGTATGATAAATTAATAGTATCTTCTTCATAGGGTTATTATACAGATTAAGTCCTATATAATAAAAGAGAAACATGCAAATTAACTGTCCTGCTGCTATGCTCAAGCCATGCCCACATACTACGCCCACAAGCCAATCAAGAGCAAGTATGCAAATTAACCCAACTAAGATGGCGGTGGCCACAGAACTAGAGCAAGGAGGAGGCTTGGGTTGCTCCCAGCGATGGAGGAAGCCAAGCTTCCCACCTGCCCTGGCTAGCCCTCCGCTCTGCTCAAGGCTACAAAGTTTCAATTATAGAAGATAAACAAATCCCAGAAAAAGAAAAAAAGGAGAGGCTGGTAACTTGGGTCGCTGGGGGTGTGTGTCCAGCCTGAAAACATATATCAGCCCCTCACCCAGACTGACCAGGCACCCCAGTGGGGACCCCCACCCTGAAGGGGGCGTG
>NW_006292696.1:3463564-3499920 GCF_000327345.1 Myotis davidii | reverse complement strand
ACGATCAGGGGGCAGATGCTCAATGCAGTAGCTGCTCCTTGGTGGTCAGTTTGCTTCCACGGGGGAGCGCTACTCAGCCAGAAGCCAGCTCATGGCTGGGGAGCGGACCTAAACCATTAGTCAGACATCCCCCAAGGGCTCCCGGGCTGCCAAAGGGATGTCTGACTGCCAGCTTAGGCCCAATCCCTTGGGGAGCGGGCCTAAACCAGCAAGTGGACATCCCCCGAGGGGTCCCAGACTAAAAGAGGGCACAGGCTGGGCTGAGGGACACCCCAAGTGCAGACATTTTTGTGCACCAGGCCTCTAGTGAGTTAATAAAAGGGCTGAGCACAGTTCAGGGACATAGTGAGCCCTTGGTACACGTTAGTTATTATTAGTTTATTGGCATGTCGATACATCAGACACACATTTATGTTTCCTCATGCAAAATACAGTCATTAGAAAGATAAGTAACTTACTCATATTTAATCAGCATGGTTTAGCCAGAGCCAACCTAGCTCTGTCACCTCCTACTTCCTCAACCTGGCTCCACATTACTTAGGGAGATGCACTTCTTTCCTTGGAGTTCTGTTGAATATTTATTACCAGGAATATTCAGGTTTTTCATGATTAAAATTGAACCTTCGATTCACTCTACCTTCAGGAGAAATTGGTTTATAAAATAAATGTTCTATGCCAAGCAGCCAGATAAGTTAATTTATTGAATATTCAGTGTGTACTATGTCCAGAAATCCAATGCTTTATAAAATTTTTTCTCTATTGATTAAAAAAACACAACTTTTCCCAAACAGCCAGAGATTATTCATTTTCTCTGTTGAAGTGTTGGAGCCACTGAATGTTTGAGGTTGATGTTAGAAATACTCTGGTTCAGCAATGTTATGCACTAGGACTGGAGAGCAACAGGATGCATCAGAAATAAATCCAGTTCTGCAAAAGGCACAACCACATAGGATATAACGTAAGAAACCAGTGACTATATGAGGTGAACTGATATTCTAAACATTACCCAGAAGGTCAGTAGCACAGGCAGGACTGGACACCTGGTTACCTGATCCCTGGTTGACAACGACCTTTCTGTTTCCTCATCTTAATTGAAATTTCACAGGCATTGCTGGAAAAATGGAAACCACACATAGAGAGGAAAATGTTCTGTATCTTCTTTTAACAAGTCTTCTTGAGTCTTGCCCTTATTATACAAGGAGGAAAAGGCTTGCATCTTTCTCCCCCCTCTCCCATTGGGATCCTCTCTCTTACATTTTTAAAATGCTGCATAAAGAAGGAAAAAAGTTCCCCAAGTGGACCACATGCTGACAACATCCTGGTGCTGTGAAATGGAGCTGGGGCATTATGTTTCCAAATCTCCTGGCTGAGAACCCTGCCTTCTACAATGGTGCTTTCAATTTGAGGGACTAAATGTTCTCTGAGAAAGAGATGGGGTGATAAGGAGGAGGCACTGCTGGCCAAATGGCATTAATAAAAAATCAAGAGAGTCTGTTAAGAAATGATGCCTTTGCTAACCTGGACTCTTAAAACCAGGCTCCAATTTACAAGTATTTTGGGATTCCACACTTCTGCCCATCTGGAACAGAAAGATAATTTTCCTAGGCACATCAGCAGATGGAATTAAGCTGGAACTGGTGCCCCATCAGCTGTTCCCATCTGAATGGTGAAGCTCTCCAAGCACTTTCTAGAAAAAAAGCAGACCAAGCCCTATACAGTCTCATTTTTGTACCCAAGTTGAATATCAAATTATGTTTCATAACTCTCTTGTCAGGTTCATCCATACTAATTTTTTGTAATCCCTTCTAAGGGCATATTCTCTACTTCCAAGCCTACACATCTGGGGTTTCTTCTACCTAGAACATTCACCACCCTCATCCAGCCCAGCATCCATCCCCTTGTCCAGTGGTTAAAGCAATCCTCCCTCAGATATAATCCCGGGTCTTACACTTACTATTGGTATAACACTATGGGAAACGTGCTGAACCTCTCTGAGCTGTAGTGTCCTCACCAAGAAAATAGGAATAATAACAGTATCTGGTAAGATTGCCATGGGAAAGAAATGAGGAAGTAACCCATGTAGAACACATAAGACAGTGACTGGCAGGTGGTACATGCTTAATAAATATTAATCTTGGTATTATCGTTATAAAAATGCTTAGATTTTGGAGTCTGACACACTTGAATCAAATCTAATTTGAATCTTGGTGTGGCCACTTGCTAGCTGTGGAATCCTGAGCAAGTTACCGAAGTTCCCTAATCTGTAGAATGCACATCGTCATCAAACTTATCCATAGAATGTTATAAAAATTAAATGCGTTAGCAGCATGTCTAGAAAGTAATTAGTATTATTAACACTTCATAATTCCGTACTTAATAATTATAGTTATCCTTTTAAGTCTCAGCTATGCTGCTACTTTTCCAGAAAAAACAAATAAATCTGTTACTCATTAGGTCTAAATTATATGTCCCTTGACTGAGCTTCTAGCACCCTGAACTTTCCCCGCCCTGCCTTCCTTGCCATGTTGTCATTTCTGTGTACTTGCCTATTTGTCACCATAGTCTCTGAGCTTCACTAAGGCTGGAACATTGCCTGGTTCATTCCCCATCAGATCCTAATAGGTCAGCATGAGGCCTGGTACATAGTAGGTACGTACCAATGAAAGGATAAAAGCCATTGGTTATATCACTCTCTTCTCATCTTGTTTTCTTCTGCTTATTATAATTACATTCATACAAATTTTTTTAGGGACGATGCCAAGAACTGGCAAGACATGGGATTGCAGGGCCTTTTCTTAGACAACATAGATTTTAAGCATTTTTTAAAATTTAGTTGTCAATCTAAAGGTCTGAGGATTTAATAATCAAATCCAAATTTCTGGTTTCATAAAAAAAAATCACATGATTTGACTGGGGCTCAAAGATAAGTTCCACTTATTTATGTTCAAAATTTAAATAGTTATTGCTCCTTATTAGATGATTTGTGACAGTGTTCATTCAGCCTGTTTCACTCATATGTGTAACCTTCTGGCCTTTAAAAGCATTTGATTTTGCCCTAGCTAGTTTGGCTCAGTGGATAGAGCATTGGACTGTGGACCCAAGGGTCCCAGGTTTGATTCTGGTCAAGGGCACGTACCTCAGTTATAGACTCCTTCCCTAGCCCAGGCCCTGGTAGGGGGTCGTACAGGAGGCAACCAGTCGATGTGTTTCTCTCATGTTGATGTTTCTCTCTGTCTTTCCCTTTCTCTTCCACTCTCTCTAAAAATCAATGGAAAAATATCCTTGGATGAGGATTTAAATAAATAAATAAGTAAAAGCGTTTGGTTTTGAAACCACTTCTTTAAACTATCTGTTCTTTGGTTAAGTTGAATAAGCAAACTGACATTGGATATGAAGGGAATGGAGCATAAAAATTATCAAATAAAATTCCACAATCAAGAAGGGTATTTCTTTTTGTTAAAATATATGTGACATATATCACTATGTAGAGTATACAACATGTTAATACATTTATATATTGTAATAGCCATTGTAGTGGCTAGTAATTAGCACCTCTAGCATATCACATAATTATTATTACTATTTTTTAGTGTTTGGACTCATTAAATTCTAGTCTCTTAGTAAATTTAGTGATTTTAATAAAATATTGTTGTCTATATTCACTGTATTGTGCATTAGATATCTAGGGTTTATTTACAACTTGTTGGAAGTTTGTACCCTTTAACAACACCTGTCCTATCCCCCTATTCCCCATCCCCTGGTAACCACCATTTTACTCTCTGTTTTTACAAGTTTGGCTTTTTTAGATTTACTTATATAAGTGGTATCATGCAATACTTGAATTTCTCTGACTTATCTTACTTAGCATAATGGACTCAAGGTCCATTTGTTGCCATAGAAATCAGTGGGTCCAATTTCCCCAACACTGGTGGGAGTGGGGTTCTTGGGGTACTGCTGGAATGAGCATTTCCAGAAGCCCTGACGGGAGAATGAATGGATTTTATTGGCATGGATTTATATTTCTTGGTTTGTTAAGTCCCATGTCCCTTAACACACTCATGAAAAAGTATCAGCTGGGACTCCAGTGGATCCAAAGGGGGGGCCAGTGTCCAAAGTGTCCCTTCCATGGTCGAACTGGGACCAGTGTAGCATTAGGCTAGTTGACATCCATTAGCCCATTGTGTAAACTAATACTCTGCCTCCACAAACACACCACTAGCACTTACTACAACTCAGGTCAGTTTAATCTAAGTGTTAAGAGAGTCTCCAATCAACAGACTAAGATTCAAACTGCTTACTAGGAGCATAATCTGGGTAATTTTTAAAATTTCTTTGAATTCAGTTTTCTCTTTGTAAAATTAGGAAAATAATATTACCTACCTCAGTATGTTATTATAATGATTAAATGAGAATTCATCTAAAGAACGTATGTGCTCAGAAATATAGTAAACTTTCAAATGATATTTATTACTGGCAGTTGAAGTAATATAAAAGCATTAGTTGCTGAAGAAGTTATAGAGAAATAATAAGAAGTTTTGAAGGATAAGAAGTCCCAAGAAGCCATCCATGTTGTTAAAGCAGTGCTTCTAAAGTAAATGCAATGCTCATTAGAGGTCAATCATATTCTATACCCATACACCATTTCCTCTGATCTCTGACTTATGGGAACTAATAGAGTAGCATTTATATTATAATAAAAAATGGAAGCATGGCTTGTTTATAACTAACTTGTTGGGATGAGCAGATGATTTTTATCCTGCCTTTAGGAAGATACCTTCCCAACAAAAGTATTTATCAAATATTTAAGCTAGTGAGCTTTGGAATAATATTGCTGGAGCTTGAATGGCAGCTCTACTACTTAGTAACTGCATGATCTTGGGCAAGTTTAAATGTGCCTCAGTTTCCACATTAGTAAGATGGAAATAATAATGAAATGTCTCAAAAGAGTATTGTTTGGAATTAAAACATGTAAAAACATATTGAGTTAAAACATGTAAAACACTTAGGACAATGAATGCATTGTACATGCTAAATAATTTTTGGCTCATGTTAATATTGTTCTATATTTAAGATGAATCTAACCAGAGTTGGCATACAGACATTTGTAATACTGTATTACAGGAAAGTGTAATACTAACTAGGACACATGAGAATTAATTTCTTTTTTTAAAAAAAAAATATTTTATTGATTTTTTACAGAGAGGAAGGGAGAGAGATAGAGAGTTAGAAACATCGATGAGAGAGAAACATCGATCAGCTGCCTCCTGCACATCTCCTACTGGGGATGTGCCCGCAACCCAGGTACATGCCCCCGGCCTGAATTGAACCCGGGATCTTTCAGTCCGCAGGCTGACGCTCTATCCACTGAGCCAAGCCAGTCTCGGCGAGAATTAATTTCTTTATTGTTGTTTTATTATGCATATTTCCCCCCCCAAGTGAACCAGCCAGGAAAATATGCCTAGAGTTAGTTATCCTAGAATGTGGGATAACGACGTAATTTAATTTCAACCAAAGAACTATGTTTTAGTTAATACAGACTATTGCCAATAGCATGAGTTTCCCAGAAGCTGGCAAATCACTAGATATAAAAGCATTTGTAGGAAGATAAAATGTGGAGGGATAGCATGATTGTTAAGACACCTACAGTTTTAAAATTTTACATCGAGATGTACTGCCAACATAGAAAAGAATGATCAGGCATTTGTATTGCTAGACAATCTAGATTTTTTTCTGAGAAAATTATGATGGCAGTTTACTTGTAAGAATTTCTCCAAATTACCCTGTAGGAATAGAGAAATAGAGTAGCAAAACTGAACATTCATCAATAATATCTATAATAAACACAAAATATGGAAGGCTAGAGGCAAACCACTAACAGCTACAAATCCTGTTTATGCAGAAATCAGAGGAAGGTAATGGCATGTTGCATGAAACAGGAGAACTTCAATATACAAGTAGGAAATCACTGGGAACAGGATTTAATTTAGGAACCGGATATATAAAAGGATTCTTTTCACACCCCAGTTCAGGAGTGAACACAAGGGGTTGATGGCAAGGTCTGAGGGGTTCAAAACAAGATGACCTTAAGAATTCTCAAAATTGACCACTGAGCCCACCTTCTAGGTCTAAGAAAAACTACTGAGAATAGAATCCAAACTGGGTAGAGTAGGTATAATAGGAAGAAAAGAAAAAGAAAGTCCAGTAGGAAAGAAATCCCAACCCACTTTTTCTTCCTAAAAGTTTAGTAAAGCTAATCTTATGCAGACAATGAGCAATAAGAAAGAATAGCATTCAAAATCCCATACGAAATTATGATAGGGATAAAGGAAAAGAAGGAGCAGAAAAACACCCCTACACACAAGGAGCTCAAAGAAATCAATTAAATGACACAATAAATATAATAATCACATAACTTAGAAATAAAATTTTAAAAATCAGAAATGAGGTGATATTTAGGCAAGAATTCTAAGTAAAATAAATTTCATGTAAGAAATGAGGACTAAACCTGAGAGCAAATAAACACACCACAGACAGCCTAATGGAAATTAAATGTTGAAGCAAATTATGACAATTTTAAAAGGGAGTAAAGTGAAAAAGGAATTCGAGACAAAATGGGAGATACAGGAGATAGGCAAAGAATATAAAGCACATGTACAAGACGGTTGAAGCAATGAAACAAAAACTAAAAACAATATTCCAGGAAAATTGTTCTTAAAATGAAAGCAAAACTTGAAACAACATAGTGAGACACACTGTGTATCTGGGAAAATTAACAGAGTAATAAGAAGATACAGTATATTTTTGTTGATTACTGAACTTTACAGAAAAATGGAAAGAAATTCTTTTGAGTACTTGGGTACTTATAAAAAAAAAGAAAATCAAATGTGTTATCAGATTTTCTGGTAGTGGAACTTTATACTAGAAGACAATGGAGTGACATTTTCAAGATTCTCAAAAGAAAGAAAATTATAGATTTTATATCCAGCCAAACTGACTTTCAAGTATAAAGGCCACAAATAAACCCATAACATTAAAAATTAAATTTTGAATGCTTGTTGAGTGGGCAGCTATTTTATATTCCTCCGAGAGCCTTGGTAGTGATGGGCTTGAAACAGGAATTCAAAGGCTTAGAGATTGACACATGCTAGTTGCACTGCTTTGCAATAGGTGCTCATTTACCCAATGGTGCAAGGCAAAATTGGAAACACAAGACCATTGTTACCTTCTAAGCCTCAGGGAAATGAATTTCACTGAAACAATGTGTTACTCCAAGCTTTCCTGAACTTCAAAAATCTGACAAGAAGTAGTTTTCATCAGAGGGAAGAAAATATTTTATAACATCAAAAGAAAATAGCTAAAGGCAAGAAAAGTAATGAAATAAAATTCAAACCGCTCTTTAAATTGTTTTGTGTGTGTCTGTGTATGCCTACAGCAATGAAATTACTTCTAAAGTGACTTCAAGCTCTGAATGCTGTTATTCTTTGAAATCTGTGCTAAAAGTATTACTGTTATTAAAGAGCAACAATAAATGGCATTTGCTGCATAGTTTATCATAGTTTGTAATACACAAATAAATATACTTTGCATATCTTGAAATCTATACATTTGTAATGTATAGAGACCTTAATAAAATACATTTTATGTGACAAAACCCTTATCCTTCCAACAAATATCTGTGGAACACCTACAGTGTGCCAGTCATTTAAATGAACATGGAGAAACAGCAATGAATAAAACAATCTTTGCTCTTGACAGATTTGGTATTTGAGCAGAAAGAAAGGCGTGTTAAAAACACAACAAAAACAAACAAAACGAAACAAAAAAACACACGAAACAAGTCAGCTCATAGTAATTAGAAAAACCATGCTAAAATCACTCAATAGATGATATTGGCTTAAAAATACAGCAGAAGCTCTTACCAACATTTGTCTATTGGACCCACTCAACCACTGCATATTCTCTGTTCTTTTCGTAAACCATACTGACCATTGTCCACAGAACTTCCTTTCAAGGCTATTTTCGGGACATCTGTGGACCAGCGGAACTGTGTACCTAAGAAGTCAAGTCATTGCTTGTTCCCAAACCTGTTAATGCCTGTTGTGCATGTTACTATAATTTTGAAATTTTCAACATCACACAAATTAATAAAATATGAATGGCAAATGGAAAATATAAATAAATAAAAAATTCTGAAAGTAGTGAATTTAAAGTTCAGTTCAAACCCTATGGGGGAGGGGAGTAATAAAGCAAAAGAAATTCAGAAAAGCAGAATTCAGTTAGAAAACAGAATGAATATAATTAATAAATGAGTCCAAAAGCTGATTCTTTAAAAAATATGTAGACAAGCTAGTTGCCAATATAAATAGAAAAAAAAAGAGAACACACATATGAAATTAAAAATGACAAGGAGGAAATAATCTTCAAGACAGGAAATTTAAAGTCAACAAATACTCTTTTGCACAACTCTATGCAATGCAACTAAATTTGAAAACCTAAATGAAATGGGTACTTTTAAAGAAGAATATAATTTATCAAAATTGATCTCCGGCAGAAAGTCTATAAAGATTACAAATCAATAGAAGAAATAGAAAAAATTGCTTAAGAACTCCCCGCCCCCCTGCCCCCTCCCCCGCCCCCCCAAAAGCAGTATACCCAAGGTAACACTTAAAATGGACTGAAGCCAACTTAAGAGGCTCTCACTGGCCAAATGTAGGACCATTTGAACTTCAACAAAGATAATAACAGAGAAGGACTGAAGCATCGAAGTGTCTCATCTGTGAAAATACCAAATCAAACAAACAAACCCCAACTGGTCACTCACTATTGAAGGATCCTAATAAACCAAACCTTTATTTTGAAAACTTGTAAATAGCAGAGAAGAATCAAGCCTTTATGCTGTTTTTCTTATATGAACCCTATTAATTGGTACACAAATAGATGGTAAAAGCCGATTTCACTTTATTGAAGTATGACAGCTAAGAAATGCATATCCTCAATTTGCAATTTGTAATGAATTAGTGGATCATGGTTTGTATAAGTCTGCTAACATCACAGAATAAGAAGCAACCGGACCTCATATGCCTCTTGCTATAAGAACATCATGTCATTTATAAATTAGTTTTGCCAAAAAAAAATCTGTCTTCAATCTGATCAAGCTTTAAATCCAAGCAATTTGCAAGAAGCCCAGGGAAACAAGTGGCAAAATCCAGTCTGTAGGAAGCTCCATAGCATAAGTGATCTGGTTTCTTTATTAAACAAAGTAAAAGTCAAAAAGAAGAGAGATGGACAGAAATTTACAGATTAAAATAAATTTAAGGCACACATTAATCAATCAATATATGGACCTTATTTAGATCCTTATTGAAATGGTAAAAAGAGAAATCATTAAATAATTAGAAATTGGAACATTTACTGAATATTAACATTAAAGAATGATTATTAACTTATGATTGAGGTGTAATATTAATATGTATTTTTTTCTTCTTAAAGAGGCCCTTTTTTTCCAATATAAATACTGAGCTATTTACAGATGAAATGATATCTTGGATTGCTTCAAATAATGGGGGGAGGTAGGAGAAAGAGATAAAACAAGAATGGCCATGAGTTGAAAATTATTTAAAGCTGGTTGTTAGATCTATGGGAGATCATTATACTATTCTGTCTGTTTTTGTATATATTTGAAAATTCTCATAATATAAAAACTAATAAAAATTACTGAAATTAGGGCATAACCTTTGTGAATATGATATGATTATTATTAACTACATTGGGAGAAAGTGCTGTTATCTCTTCTTCAACATATCTGAGACCACTCCAACTCCAATAACAAAGGAAGCTTATGCACACTAACAAGGATGATATTATTGTTCTTTGCTCCTCTGATTCTTTCTCCTTTTCCACATATTCATTCAGCTTGTAGTTACAGAGCTGCTGATATTGTAAAAATGTTGCTTAGCAACATGTTAACGGGGGAAAACACTCCTTAAAACATTAGGGATTTTGTCTTTTGAAATGTACTAGTTCAGCATATGATACCTCCCACAGCTCAATTTAACAAGAGGAAAAATATCAATTCTCTGAATATAGTTGTTGTGTTTTTTTTTTGTCTTCTTAGCTGGGTCTGAATTTAATAAGAATATAAGAAATGGAGTGAGACAAAGACCTCAGACTGCATACAAGTGCCATTGATCTCTTAGGAGAGAGTGGTTTAGAGACGAAGGACTATACACCCTGCCGCTTACCTAGTACCTGAAGTGGGGGAGGAGGTGGCGAGGCCAAGAAGGTATGCAGGGAAAAGCTCCTAATCTTTTTGGTTCTGTCAATCTTATTGTCCAAAGAAAAGGAATCTAGTGTTGAAGGATCTAGAAGTGGGCCAAACAAGTCACTCTTTAAGCCCCAGTTTCTTTCCCAGGAAGTCAAGGTATTGGACCAACTGTTCTCAAAGAGCAATTCTAACTGGAACACTATGTGGAAGAGCCCAAGCCCCTAGGCCATTGCTTCTCACACTTCAGTGTATCAGCTGTGCCTTTCCTGGGCACCTTAGGACAAATGCAGGCTCTGATTCACTAGGCCTGGGTGGGGCCTTGAGGTTTTGCATTTGTAACAAGTTCCCAGGAGGTGTTGATTCTGCTGGTCAGGGGGGGATCACACTTTTATAGCAGCTTCTTGGCCAATCTGAATGAGCAGAGATTGGAAAATTTCACTTGTCAGCCTTGACGTGACATACGGTTAAGAGGACAGCTTGAGTGTCAAAGAGACTTCGCTTCAAATTCTGGCTCTGTCCTTAGGTGTGTTACTGAGCGATGCTGGGCTTCCCATTTTCCATCTGCAGAATGGAAAGCATGGGCATTTTTTGAGACGACTGAGTGTGATTTCAGTATCACTTTTTATGTTCTTAGCCAAGCACACAGTAAGTAGCGAGTAAATATGAATTAATGGCATAAAGAAAAACCAGAGAGCATTTATGAAGGATCATATTGCAGTATGAGTTCTTGCCTCCTTATTTATGAGCAAGGCAGAGTAAAAAGCGAAAACTGGGCTGATTCTGAATGTTGGTTCTTCCTGTCACTGTTGCCCACGTGGCAGTCAGATCCTTTACTGGGCCTTCATTTACACGCTTGACCAATGAAAAGGTTGAACCCATTCCTGCCTGGCCCAGACATCCTAGGGATGTGTTTTAGCTGCCCTGGATGACTCAGTGTCTCCAGCTGCACCAACAAGCTCCAAGGAATCAGCTCCCCATTTAATAAACTGCGAAGGGAGAGAAGCGGTAGGTGGCAGAAAGCTTATCAGAATGGGATGAAAAGCCCAGACTCAAAAGAATCTGCCAAGCAGGGAATCTATTTTAAAACCTAGTCATTTTTAGC
The DNA here is from genome assembly GCF_000327345.1 of Myotis davidii. NCBI lineage: Eukaryota > Metazoa > Chordata > Mammalia > Chiroptera > Vespertilionidae > Myotis > Myotis davidii. The sequence goes on along the minus strand of NW_006292696.1, from coordinate 3,488,554 downwards.
ATCAGAGAGTCAGGGCAGTGATTTAATTACTGATGGGCTACATCAGAGGGAAAATAGGAGCCAGCATCCCTGGGTCAGGGCATAGAGCAGATTACCCAGCTCTGGGGAGAGGACGGGTCTTCTGAACCTCCCCACTGCCTTTCCTGTTCAGACATTTTTTGAGTCTCTGATGTGCAGAGCTTTCGATTTTTTAAACAAATGTGCTTGGGGCTCTATGACTTTGTCCATTTTCTGCAGGATTTTCTAAGCATCTGTCAGCTTCAGTCTGAATCATACATAAACGTGTGTATGAATCACTTCCTCCCCATTTCATGCCGTGGTCCCCACTCTTTCACAGACATCCTCACCACCGCCACCATTTGGAAAGAATAATGAAGGAACTGGAGATTTTTGTGGTGATTATCATAGTAAAATCTTATTTTTTCCAAAACCACAAGTGCTCAGAATGACTGGGGGAGGTTTCTCCATGGAAGGGTTCTAAGAGATCCTTAAGGTCCACGTGGGGCTGGCATTGGGAGGTCAGTTCATTCTGGAGAAGGTTAGACAACCACTCTGAACCGGAGAGAATGTGAGGATCATGTGAGCTTCAATGTGATGATTAAGAAAATCCTGGATTCTTAGAGAGGGAAGACGTCACAAACCTTACCTCATGAAACCGAAGTAATTTGATAAGACAGGCTGTTGAGTGGGAAAATTTGGCTCAGATCCCTGCTTCATCATAAACCAAATTTGCTTAACTAAATGGGCAAGTCACTCCAACTTTCCAGTCCTCTTTTTCCTCTAATGTAACAAAGGTAACTACCTTTGTTCCAGGGTTCTTGTAAAGATAAAATGAGATTTTACATTTAAAATACTTGGGATGGTATCTGGGACAATGTCTTAGTAATAACAACAGCAACAGCATTTGAAAATTTTCCTGAGTGGATTTTGTGGGGCTTCACTAACTCCCCCAGCGTAGGATTGAGAGGAGAGTTACCCATAGACAGCCTTTGGCCTGGATTTTACCTGCAGACCTATTGTGTGTGCGCTCTATAGCAGCGGTTAAGATGATTTTTTTGTTGTTTTTATTTGCCAATATTTTTAAATTGGGGGATTTTATAGTTTTGCATCATAATCTACATTTTTTGAAACTTTCTGAAATATCACATCTGGCAAACACCAAACCCACTTCCTCAGCTCCCGTTTGCTGCAGTCTCCAACATTCCCTGCTCTATTACTGTCACACTACTTTGTTTCCTGTGCATTACCTTCTGTGTTTGAGTTAGTATTTGCATCTGCCACTCCTATGGTGCCTAGAATATCATGTCATGCTTTAGTGTGATTTCACTGGCAACAGCAATCATGATCATGTTGTTAGACACATCCACTCATAATTTGAGAGAGTGTCATGTCACAGGGACCATTATTACAGTAGCCCATGTGGGGGGTAACTGCCCAGGTCATATTCTGTTCTGTAAAATTAGTTTCTCTTTCCACCCATGGGCCTGCCAAAGGGAGAGGCATTAGCTAGATAGCACCAGATACCTTGTGAGGCCTTCTTTACCTCGGTCACAGGTGGATGGAGCAGAAGCCAATACCTGATCCCAAACAAACCCATTGTATTCTCACTCCAGGAAGTTCTGAAGTGTGGTAGTGGGGAGCTGCTTGTGTGTCTGGTGATGGTAGCACTGGAACTGCAAACTCATGCAGAATTGGGGCTGGATAGAGGTTGCAGGAGATAGAGTTAGAGGCCATGCAAAACGGAGAAGGAGAGATTAGCTGGGAGTCACCAGAGGAAGTCAGTCTGCTAAGAGAAATTGGAAAACAGAAGAGACCTGCAGAAATGAGCAGTGGAAATAACCATGCTACTTCCCAGAAAGACAAGGGTATCTATTCCTGACCTTCCAGTCCTGGAGCTGGGCAGACTGGTTGTCTTTGCCATCTTCAATCACTCATTCCTTGATCTTTTTTTTTTATTTATATGACACTATTCTCTGCTATTCTCCTGCCTCTCAGAACCCTTCTCTCTTTCTCCTTTGTTGGTTTCTTCTCCTACACTTGACCTTAAAATGTGCAGTCTCCTGGACTCCATTATAAGGTCCCTTCTCTAATCACATTTAACCTAGTATGGACTGACTGTGTTGTTATCCCCTCACCCAAGTTCATATGCTGAAATCTAATTCCCAATATGATGGTATTTGGAGGTGGGGCCTTTGGGAGGTGATTAGATCATGAGGGTGGAGGCCTTATACGTGGGATTAGCAGCCTTATAAAGAAACTTCAGAGAGCCCCTCACCACTTTTACCATGTGAGGCTACAGCAGGAAGATAGCTGTTTATATACCAGGATGCAAGCTCTCTCCAGACACTGAATATACTAGTGCTTTTCTCTTGAACTTCCCAGCTTCTAGAACTGTAAGATAAATGTCTGTTGTTTATGAGCAACCCGGTCAATGACATTCTGTTATTGCAGCCTGAATGGACTAAGACATACACTTTACATGATCTCTATTTAATACTAGTTAAAAAACATATCCTAAGTTTTTATGTCTATACTAATTTTTTTAAACTATCTTATTCCTTATTAAAATGTGGGGTCAATCTTCTTAGGCAGACTTCAACTGTCTGATTTACAGTAGTGCCTGACATAAATACATTTATGCTAAATGAATGGAAGAACAAATGAACTGGATTTGTGTCTCCTGCCCAAACGTAAGCTGAGTCAAACACCCAGCACAGTTTCTAGAACAAAGTGTTAAATAAAAATACGTTTAATGCATGAGTGGCTACCCATGATATGCTTTATTTTCTTTCCACAACCCTCATTTTAAATGAGCAGCTTAATTAGGATTTGGTTTCTTATAATCCAAGAGCTTTGACTATGACAATTGTAGTACTGAACAGAAATTTTTACTTTATAGGCGATTTTGCAATCAACCTATTGCTGGACTTGAAGAAGCAACCTTCAAGGACAACTTTTTAATGACATTAATCTTGTACAGTTTTTATAGTCTACAATGTGCATTTATATGCATTATCACAGTTTTAATTCTCAGAATAGTCTTGCTCAGCAAAAGTTGACTGAGACAGAGATGTCAAAACAGTTGATGGCAAATAGCAAAACAGTGAGAATCAGAGCTCAAAATTTCTGTTTATCGGCCCCTTGCTCTATTGATATATTACAAGGCCTCCATTGTTAAACTTATACTGCTGCTATTGCTACTATTACTACTATTATTAGCTATGATTTATTGAGCATTTACTACATTCCAGGCTCTGAGCTATGTGCCTTTCCTTAATTAGGTCAGTAAACTTCATGACAATCCTACGGGCTTGAGACTTTTATTGCTCTCTCATGACAGATAGGGAAACAAAGACATAGAAATGTCAGAGATCTAAGAAATGGGTAAGCCAAGATGTGAGATCAAGGGTTTTCTGATCCCTAAAACCAAACTATAAACTACTGCACCATGGTCCCGCTTGCTACAAAGAGAAGCAAAAGAAAAACATCTGGGACTTTGGAAACCACTCATGCAGAATAATCCAGGATCATGTTGTTAGTAATAATTCCAAACCCTTTCAGGTACAATACAGATTTGTCCAAAACCTTGTGAGAACAGGAAGCACAGATAGACGTGACTGAATGTGAGCCACTTTACCAGTATCCTCTCTGACGCCGGGACTTTATTAATGCACTTAATTGTTGTGAGATATGTAATGAGATTATTCAGAGCCTTGACTGTGCATTCTTTCCTATTGTTAACCGTGTTAATTTGCAACGATGCTCAAGATGCTGGCTGAATAAAAACAGGCTAAATGAAAACTCTATGCAGAGAAAAGATAATCGCCTTGCGTAATTTTATTTTATGTACTGCTCCTCCCTCACCCCCTTTCAAACACACATATCTTTATAAATAGGTGAAGGTGTGTGATCATTTGTGGAGTGTAGGAAGGCTGATTACCACAGATGTGGCAAGGGGAACTCTGTCAAGCTTTTCTCTATGTGGTGGATTCCTAGATTCTCTTCTATTTAAGTTAAAAAGAAAGGAAGAAGGTATTCAATGTGTAATTCTGTTTAATGCACTGTGTCAGGATCTCTCATACCCATTATTTAACTGAATATTTAGAAAGCTACTGGGTGTGGCATTTATGATCCCATTTTATAGATGAAAGAAGTTTTGATTTGATTCCTCTTATGGCATGGACCGAGAGTATAGTTAAAAACACCCACCTGTCATTTCTAACAAGGGGACATATTAAGAGACATGTGAAAAAGTAGAAAAAAAGAATGGGGATAGTGGTGGAGCCTGGAGATGGGATTATGTTCTGTTAGTATAAAAAAATCCTCTATTCCCAAACCAGATTTGATAATGATTGAATTAGTCAAACAAATGCTTACAGAGTTTCATAAGTGTTTTCTTACCTAATTCAAATTTGCAATCATAATAGTAATGATGATAAAAAGCTTGCATTTTCAAGTTCAAAGTTTTTTTTAAAAAATCCCCCCCCCCCCCCGTTTAGTTTAATCGCATTTTAATAGTTATTTTGCCCTTCTTTCAACCTTCCAAATCCGAGGTTTGGTTAAAAAGCAAATTATAAAGAACCCGATCCTCTTGTCCCCTGGACTTCACAGGGAATGGCTTTTCAAATCATTTTTCACTCAGTTCACACTCTGAAAGATCAAAGAACTCTGCTATATGGCCATTCCAAAAGTCCCTCTGGGATTAGTCCATCATGAATATAAATCATTGTGTTTGTTAGGTTTCCAAAATACCCATTCATCATCCATCTTAGCATTGTTCGAAGAGACATGGGGTCAATTCAGTTCTCACCTTCACAAGGCTTCTTGCTTCTGTTCCTACAGCCAAGAGAGCACTGGAGACAATTAGCTACCTGCTGCTGTGGCCACAGCCAAAGGTTCCCCCCCACAGGGATGAGAAGAAGCACACCCTGGAGGCAGCTCCATTCAGGCATCCTGTGGCTCTTGGCCAAGGAGGCAGCACCTCTTCCTACCCTCCAACTGGCATCCTCTTTTGTGTAGCAAGACAAAGACAGACAATAGCCACCTTCTGTCTCCGGGAGGTGACAAGTAGAGGAAAAGTATAAAGCGAGCTTTTGAAAACTCAGCCATTGAACTCCCTGCCACCCCAAGAACCTGACCTGAATCCACTTTTTGCCAACCACGGGAGGCTATTGTCCTTTTCTTTAAGAAGCTGACAGCTTGGAAGGGGACCACTAAGTGGAAAGGGAATTGCCTTCCAAGAGTCTTAAAGAATATCAAAGCTGGAAGGTCTCTTACTGATTACTGAGTTCAACCTCCTTAATTTATAAATAAGACCCCGGAGACAAGAAGGGCTTAGTCTAAACCATACCGCCCAATGCAGGCTCCCCCACATATCTATGACTAACCTGTTGGTAAGTCAAGGCTGAGCGTATCACTTACTGTGGTGAGAGAAAACACTGCCTACCTCCACAGTCACGATTGCATTTCAGAGGGGGAAGAACAGTCAGGGTATTTGTTGAGACTTGGAAGTTTGGTTTAAGGAGAGTCCTTCAAGAGAATAGGGGAGTCTTGTTAGAATTGGATGAGGATCATGACATAATAGTTTGCAACTGGTGGACACATCAAGGCAAGGATTTTGAGGCAAGCTGCTGGAAGAGTGTTGGGGTACAAAGAGTCAGACGATGTTTTCTATTAAAGAGCGATGAGTCTTCCAGAAAGTTCTTGGAATGCACAATAAAGTTACTTGCAACTTTTGTATTTCTGGGCAAATTTTTCTGAAATAGTGAATCTGTGCTGATGAAGACAGGTGACTAGTAAAGTCATGACAAAGTAGATGGTGAGCTTTGTGGGCATAGATTGTTTTCAGCCTTAGAATCCAAACCACTAATTTACAAATGAAACCTTTCTCTAAGCCACACCCACTTCTCTGCAGAAGATGAAGTGGGAGCCAGGTCTCAAATTCCCCACCCACTGCCTGCGTTACAACCACAGCTTATATTACCTGAGTCCCCCAAGATACAACCAGTCTCTGGACTTAAGTAATTTTTTAAAGATTGGGGGAAGGCAATAAAAGATTGGGATGGGGTAGAGAAAATGTATGTGAAAGGAGCCTGGATGCCTCAGAGACGTCTGAGCTGTGACCAGAATATGCAGAGAACTCAGGTGCTCTCCGAGTGGAAGGAGAGCAATTGAAAAAGAAATAGACAGCTTGGAGTTTGAACAAGAAACATTTTTAGTGTGTGTGGCTGCAGCCCAATGAGCAAGAGAAGTGAGGCAGGAGATAAGGTGAGTCTGGAAGATGGGCCAGATCACTGGGACCTTTGGAGTGCTCTCAGAATGCCTGAGTGGGCCCGTTTGTTATGCTGTTTCATATGCAAAATGTGTTCTCCTTGGTTACCTCAGGGCTCCATTCTTCCATGAGTGGTGAAGACCATGTCCAGATTTTCCTAGGAGAGGGGCTGGGAGATACTTAGACATTCAGTTATTCACTTTTCCCTGAGCCAAGTAAGAAATATATCAACTAAGCCAGCCGTGGGGTTTCACAGGGCAATAAATTACCTTTTTTTCTTTTGGCTCATTTGCAAGAAAAGCCTATGATTCCAGGATGTTCTGCTCTTATTCTTAGCCATTAACACATTCCAAGATTCATTTTCAATTTCTAAAGTTGAGCTGGATGGTTTTTATGGCATCTCCACTAGAGAAAAATGAAAATGAATGTATAGAATGAAAGGCAAGATTTATTTCTTGTGGGTACTCCTTGCAGCTCTTCCTAAAGCAAAAACAACCACCACCACTACAAAACCTTTTAATAGGATCTAGTTAGGCACACTATTTTCTTTGTAAATGTATCCACAGGCACTAATTGGACAATTCACATCATTTACACCCAGTATTATCAGCAGATGATGATTAAAACATTTTAAGAGCACTGCTTGATACTTACACGAAAACACTTTGTTGTTTATATGCAAGCTTACCAAGGCTTTGAAATAGATCTGAAAAGTCAGGAAATCTGTGAGTAATAGAAAATAGCAAAGCATTCAATTCATCACCTAGAATACTCATTTTTATTTTATAAATTTACTGAAGGGTCTAAGCAAAAAAAAAGACAACAAGAAAAATAAAACCTCATAGACAAAGACAACAGTATGATGCTTAGGGAGAGAGAGGGGAGGTAGAAGAAGGTAAAGGTGGGATACATGGTGATGGACGGAGACTTGACTTTGGATGGTCAACACATAATACAATGTGTTCACCATATACAGATGATGCATTGTAGGCATTTACACTTGACACCTATATAATTTTATTAGCCAATGTCACCCCAATAAATTCAATAAAAATTTTTAAAAAATTAAACATGGGAAAGTAGTTGTATACTGACACTTGCGTGTACTTAAACTGTTTTAAAACTCATTCTCTTTTTATTGTTACATCTCAAGAAATGAACACCTTTGGGCATGGTCAGAAAAGTTCAAATGTTAGTTTCAGGGTAGGACTTCCCTCAGGGAAGGCTAGGGCATTGTGAATGATCTGGGAGGCAGTATTGCTACGCAGTTAAGTGTATGGATTTTCAGCTGTGACTTTCATTTCTACCCTTTTTTTGTTAAAGGTACCCCATATATCTAAAAATATGCCTGTGTACCATTTCTTGATTTATCAACTTTAGGCAATATTTTTTTACTCCATTATGAAGAATTGAAGATTTATTTGTTCCATTATTTTTCTCTCTTGTCTTGTATTGATGATCATATTAATACTCTTATTTCTTTCATTGCTTATCTTCATAAGTTTTAATACCATTACACATATATTTCCTGTTATATTCATTTAGAAATTGGATATGCTTCCCTAACTTCTGAATTCTGTTTCTAAGTGTTAAGAAGATGTTTTAGGAAAAAGTTCCTAAAAGTGGGGACTCTTGTACATGTGACTTATGGAGGGTGTGCTTCCAGAGGAATCCTGCAGAGGGGTGAGGGAAGCAGTGCGGGGAAGGGAACGAAGTCAGGGAGGGTGTGGTTTTCAGCTGGGGTCTAGCTTCAGCTGTTCCCCTGGGGAGCTCTGGAGTGTGAATCATGCCACAGAGTAAGGCCACCCTTTGGATGTCCCTGATCAGTCAGTCATTGGCTGTAGGCCACCTGCAAAAGGAGAAGCATGACTTCCCTGCTAGGGCAGACCTTGTCAGACAAGGCTCATGCTTCAGAGAAGGGGACAGCTGTGAGCTCTTCTCAGCCAATATTCTCCGCTACTAGAGGATGGGTGCATAGGCCAGGATCTGGGAGAAGTAGCAGATCCTGGCCTCTGCACACATATCTCTAACACATATGATGATGAGAAGAATATGATGATGACGACAACTTTTCCTTCTCATCAACTCTTACATTTATTTGAGATTCACAGTTTACAAAGAGTTTTCACTTATATTTTTCATTTGGTCTTCACACACACACACACACACACACACACTATTACCACCATTGCCACCAGCAACAATACCAACAACATCAATAAAACAATAGGAGGTAATGTTGCTGCTATTCTCTGTTTTAAAAATTAAATACAGTAGGGCCTCGAATATCCTCATTTCATTTGATGTTGTTTTAACACTGATAAGATGCCTTAACTTTTGTTTATATCAATTAACTTATGATAAAATTGATTTTGTTACACGTTGTTTTGCTTAAAGTCGCAGAACCTACAGATGACCTTGAATGAGGGCTTACTATAGGTGATTCTAAAGTGGTTATATGGCTTCTTCAATACCCATAATAACAGGAAAAAATAAGACCTAATTCCAGATGATCTCTTTCCAAATCTAGTTTGTCTACGAATATCCTTGGTTTCTTTCTTCATAGTACTGTGCATTAAATCCTTTTGCCATATGTGTATGTTTCCTCCATAGTTGGCCTAACTTTGTAGATGCACTTTTTTTTCTAAACATAAATTTTTATTTTGTATTTCAGATTGGTCTCTCAGTCTTCCTGATAGTCCTGTTCATTTCATCATATTACTCCTCTATCAGCCGGGCACTTTGAAACCACAGAGAATAGGCTATCTAAACATGCTAAGAAATAGATATTTACTACTTCGCATGCAATGTCTAGAGCCACAGTAGTCTCATATCAATCCTGTTGAATCATCAATGCCATGACTAGGCTTCCTCCTTCTCCCTTTCTCTTCTGACTGGTGGCTTTCCCCTTTAGGTCAGTCAGGCCAGATTGCCCAGGACGCTGCTGCAGTTCCAGGCTTCACATTCTCACTGTGGATCCCATATGCAGAAAAGGGGCAGTTTCTCTTCACCATCTTCTTTCTTTGAGAGGAGGAAGGAAACATGTTCCCAGCCCCCAATTCTCATGGGCCCTAGTGACCAGGATTAGCTATATAAGCTGTGCTTTCAGCGAAGGAAGCTGGAAAATAAGCCCCTGGCATTTTCAGCTGTGTGTATGTGTGCATATGTATGTGTGTGCATGCATGTGTGTGTATGTGTGCATGCATGTGTGTGAGGGGTTCTCTGTCAGCAAGAAAGGAATGAAATGGGAAGGGTTTTTAGATAGGCAACTAAGAAGAGGTTTTTTTCTTCAGCATATCTTCCTACATTCATTAACATACACACAGGAATGATGATAGGTAGGTAGGTAGGTAGGTAGGTAGGTAGATAGGTAGGTAGATAGGTAGGTAGGTAGGTAGGTAGATACATAGATAGATAGATAGATAGATAGATAGATAGATAGATAGATCGATAGATATAGATAGATGATTCACTTAGCTTACCTCCTTTGTGTATAAACTGGTTAGTTCCCTGATAGTGAAGTACCAATTAATGAGGCAGATCGTTGTTGCTTTCTTTTACCTGAAGGTTCTTCTCATAGAGCACAAAGTGATCTGGTAGTAATTTCATAACCCCATTCAATGAAACAGAGTACAAAATGCAAGTCTTCAATCTGTATCACCCTAGCACTTGTCTATATATAGTCTGTGAATTAACCATTCCAAGGCTGACCCTGACAAATACACCATGAACTACTGTGATTACCTATTGTCTGGATTACCCTCTTTGGTTATGGTATTGTGAAGATAGAGGGAGCAAATGTGAGTAGACATTTAATTAAGGGAGGGCAAGAGCTGATACACACAGTTCTGAAACAACTGTGGGCAAAACGAAGTTCGTTGGCAGAAGGGGCAAGCGCCCAGTGTGCGTTCCTCAGATTGGCAGAGATCAACAGGAGTGCTTGTTGGCTCAGATAACTAAAGCAAAACAAAGGGGCATGCCTGACTTCAGGCTTTGCTGGAGTAAAGGCTCAAACACTGTCACTCGGCCCTGATAGTCTGCTATTTTGCAGATTTGTACAGCGGTGATATCATGGCAGTGCCTCTGGGTTCACATCCTTTTATGTTCATGTAGGTGAAGAGGAAGAGCTGGGTTTTTTTCGGGCCTTAGATTTCCCGGGCTCAGCCAGTTTAAGCTGGCCTAGAGAAGGGGGTGTTTTTCAGCTTAGACCCAAGTCACCCTCAAGTTGGTGATGGTGATCCATGCAGAGTAGAAGTGGGGTTGAGGATGGCTCGCCAGAAAAAAGGTACGGAATAGAAAGAATGAACAGTGAGCATATGTCTACTCTAACCTTTTTTTTTTCCCCCTTTAAATATATTTTTATTGATTTCAGAGAAGAGAGAGGGCGAGAAAGATAGAAACATCAATGGTGAGAACGCCCCCTACTGGGGATCAAGCCTGCAACCAGGTCATGTGCCCTGACCCTGACCAGGAATTGGCCAACCAGTCTGGCAACACTGTAACCTTTTAAAGGGAAAAGTGACCGCTAAAGTCTGAGAAACTCAGACTGAGGAACTCAAGATCATCTGAGTTATGCTTCTTTGAAAGAGAATTTCACTGGAAAAAGAAAAATTCTCCTGTGCTGGTTTGGCTATGTCTCTGAAGCACTTGCTGTATTGAGATTCACACAAGCCAAATAGTTTGGTCCCCATGAGCATTAGCGTGTGGCAAATAAAAGGCAGCGGTACAGTTTCTTATTGAAGCCCATGTGACTCCTGAAAGTGAACTGAAGCTCTCCTAAACCCACCCCCTTTCTAGTATAAGTGGTAAATAAAACATAAACCACTTTGTACATGCTTCAAATTTTGGTGTAGATGAAAGGCAATTTACTTTCGACTGAAAACGAAATTCCTGGCAAAAAGCAATGCCTGTTAACAAATGGAACAGGCCCCTGGTGACAAGATGGAGGCGTGCAACTAGGTACATTTGTCATTTTAACTCCAGGGGCCGACTAGAGGCATTTTAATCATGCTAAAGTAGAATTCCAGGTAGAAACAGCATCATTTTTGATAGGGGAAAGAATGCCAGCATTATTTCTTTCAACAGGTTACTTTCTGTATGTGAATAATTTGATAAGAGTATGCAATCGTCTTTATTTTCTTGATTCCTAGATATCTAAAAATATACATAAATGGCCATCTCTTTTCAAATGTGTCTTTCCATCCTTATGCCTGCAAATCATTCCTCTAAATGCATCTTTGTAACCATACAGTCCCTCTGCTCAAACACCTCTGAAGGCTCATATGGTCCACAGAACAGCTCTGCCTCAAAAGCTGGGCATTTAAGGGGAAACCTCAAGTCTTCTTGACTTAATTGTCATCATTTTTGCATTAATCAGGAAAGGCTAGTTTATGCTGCATACCTTCTTTTTCTATTTTCCTATATAATAAAATGCATACATAATATGCTAAGTGTCCCACTGTTTGACGGTTTGACTAGTCACTATGATGCACTCTGACCACCAGAGGGCAGACGCTCCAACTGGAAGAAAACCTCAAGTCTTCTTGACTTAATTGTCATCATTTTTGCATTAATCAGGAAAGGCTAGTTTATGCTGCATACCTTCTTTTTCTATTTTCCTATATAATAAAATGCATATATAATATGCTAAGTGTCCCACTGTTTGACGGTTTGACGAGTCACTATGATGCACACTGACCACCAGAGGGCAGACGTTCCAACTGGAAGATTAGCTTGCTGCTGGAGCCTGGCTGATCAGGACTGGGGGAGATGGGCTAGACGCGCCCTGGAGCCTTCCTGGGGTCCCTCCCTGGCTGGCCAACCTCCCACGGTCCCTCTCCAGCCCTGATTGGCCCCAATCTGGACTGGGTGAGGTAGGCCGGACACACCCTGGATAAATCTGTGTACGGGCTGGTTTGGGCCCGATGGGACCCCACCCGCGCATGAGCCTGTGCACTGCAGGCCAGGCCGAGGGACCCCACCAGCGCATGAGCCTGTGCACCGGGCCTCTAGTTGTGTAATAAATTACCACAAACTTACAGCTGAAAGAAATGTATATTTATTATCCCACAGTTTCTGTGGGTCAGGAATCTGGGAATAGCTGAGTTGAGCCTTCTGGTCATGGTCTCACAGACTTCAGTTTAGGTGTAGGCTGTACTGCTAACCCTTTAGGAGACCTTGGGGGCATCTTCGAAGCTTACGTGGTGCTTGGCAGAATTTGAATCTATGCAGTTGTACGTAGGTGAAGGAGTTTGTGTCCTTCCTATGGTAATCAGCTAGAGGTCACTGATGGTCCCTAAAGGTCCACCACAATTCCTTGCCACCTGGACTTCTCACACCATGGAAGCTTCCCTTTTCAAAGCCAGATGGAGTACTGTTAAAAATGAGGTCTTACATTACATAAAGTAACCACAGGAGTGATGTGATTTTTCCATTAGTTATACCATAGTCTATTGATTAGAGACAGGTCTCTCCTCAAGGGGTGGAGATTACCCAAAAGTGTGGATACCAGGGCCAGGAATCAGGAGTCCTTCTTAGAATTCTGCCTACTTCACTGTGAAAACAAACAACCCCTAGATTTTAGTGCCTTTGGCTGAGGAAACTTAGCTCTGGATCACTGGCAGGGAGTCAGGTTGAAGGAGGCTCCAACTCTACATTGCACTACTACTAACATAGGAAAATGAAATGTAGTAAATCTGGCTTCCACTTAAATCTCTGTGTTTGAATCAAGTGTCATGACAACCTCTAATTTTAAGGGATCAAGGAGGGATACCTCTTCCTAGTGCCCAGACATAGAACTGAAAATAATTGGTGAGGAGCACAAATGAGGACTGACTTCAACAAAATGTCTTCTTGTGTTCTGGATATTGTTGACGATTTCTCTCCTTATGTAACTGGTTCATTGTATTTTCTCAACCTGAATGACCTTTTCTCCACATTCCTGTTTCCAAATTCCTTCTGTACTTCAAGGTCACTGTAGTAATCTTATGTACTTCAAGATTACTGACAAAAGCCACTTTGTCAGTAATCTATTTTCTGATTTATTCCATCAAAATTACTTTTTCCTTCTTAGATATATCAAAACACCCCTCTATGCTTTTATCATTTATCTTGTATGACATTTATAATTTCCTAATTTTGTCACTGTTAACTATTTTAGGTGTCTTAGCTCCCATATTGGATTGTGAACATCCTGAGGACAAGAACCTTGTTGGAGTCACAATTGTTTCCTATGAAGTGTCCAATATGGGGCTACACTCAATGCGATGCTAATGTTTGATTGAGTGAAATTGATCTTGCTCCCCTGGAATGTCTGTTTACAAAGTTTCTGGCCAACCTTTCAATTATTTAGGAAAAGGAGTTAGCAAATTTTCTTATTCCATCATAAGCTCAATTTTTTCCAGTTAAACTCTTTTCAGATCCCTCTTAAAGTATTGCTCCCCCACCCCCATCTTCTGTTGTTTAATCATAATGAAGATCATAGATCACATAACACAGTTGGAAGAAACTTAAAGATTGTCCAGGACAGTAATTTCAAAGTTTTTATTTATTTAAGCTGCTGACTTCCTTATTCAAAGTTATGCCCAGATTCCTGACCCACAGAAACTTAAGCAGAGCACAAAACTACAAAACAGGAACAGCTACAAGCTAATGTTCTGATTGAAGTGAGAAAGTCAGAGTTTTGGTCACTTAATCTCTCCTGAACAGTCCCTGGTCCCCAAAGCAAACCTTGGGATACCCCTGCGAAATGCTAGATGCTTAATGTTGACTCCACTTTTCAGATCACAGATAGAAAAACTAAAGCTAGAGAGACTAAGTGCTTTGTTCCAAGCCACACAGATAGAGAGTTGGAGAATCTAGTTCAATAAATATTTATTGAGCATCTACTATAAGTGAATTTGGCTAATAACAAAGATATAGCAAACCCCTTGATAAAAGTAGCAATAGAAGCCACATTTTCTAATTCTCAGTCTCATGACTTAGATGGTTACAATGGTCAAAACTTCCATTTCATTAAAATCTATTTCTGTAACTTAGCAAAATAATGGGCAAAAAATAAATGGTTAATTTTAAAGTCTCAGGTTCTAACGTGAATCTGAGAGTTGAGTTCATGCTGAGTTCAAAGCCAGGTGAGGTCCTAGCTCACAGTATGAGCCTCCTGTGAAGGTATGTGGCACTGCCATTTATTCACCTTGAATCCTGGAACTCTCTCACTCTCATCTAATACGGGAGAAAATGTCAGTTTCTTAGACAAGCTCACTCTTGCTGGGAATTCATTTATATTTCATACAGCTTGGCATCCATGTGCATGAAAGAGATCAGAAGGAATAAGTTGATCAGATCTATCCAACTACTCCTGAACAGGATGGTCCTATGGCTAGTTAGTTATAATTAGAAATTGACTTTTCTCACACATGTGGGTGACTTCAGTTCATTGACATATACTCAACATTTATTGTTGCCCACATGATAATATCATCTCCCTCCATGTTACCATGAAATTTATATGCTATTAGAAGGTTTGAAAACTTGCACAGAAAAAGCAGATAGAAAATACTTAAATATGTGATAAAGTACTGAAGTATGTAGTATAAGCTCTAATTGTATAACCTCTACTGGACTTTGAAAATAGCTAATAATTATCACAGTTCTTTACTGTCTTAAGACACATGAAGGAAATGGTGAGGAGAAAAATGTGATGGTTCAGGGTGAAAGTATTTTGGGGAAATAGGAAGTTGCATAGGTAAGGTGGAGTCAGCACAGGTAATTGTCCCCAGGAGACATTTGGTAACATCTGTAGACATCTTTGGTTATCATAACTGGGAGAAGTAAGTTGCTTCTGGCTTCTAGTGAGTAAAGGCCAGGGATACTTCTAATCACCCTATACTGTATAGGACATACCCCCACAGCAAAACATTATCAATAGTGCTAAGAAAAGTTGGCATAGACAGAATGAGAAATATGGACTTGTTTCTTTAGACAGTGGGTTTTTGACTACAGTACTGAAATAGTCAACATGGCCTTCTACGTTTGACATCTTACATCAGTGATCACCCATCACCTAGCTGTTCAAAGCAGACTCATTATTCCCCACAAAATGATATTTTTGAGTGTTTCTTTAAATCTCTCATCTTTCCATTCATCTCCAGATCCACCTCCAGCACTCCATGGACCATCCTCTTCTCCTACCTAGAGTATGGCTATAACTTCTGACCGGTCCGGCCTTCTCTGGAGTCATTCTCACAAAAAGTAAATCTGATCAAGGCATCTTAATGCATAAAGCTCACCAAAGGTTTTCCACTGCTCAAACTAGGGAGCTTGACATGATCTTTTCACTTGGAATCTTTATGTCCTGCCCTCTTCTCTCTTTCAGTTCCTTGAACTAGCCCCCTCTTCTTTGCATCTGGGCCTTGTATCAATTATCTCTTTGCCTGCAAGCTTAGCCCTCAATGCTCCCCTCATTCCTTATTCTTTCCATCTGGGTAACACCTCCTCATCCTTCATATTTCAGCTTAAACATCACTTCTTAAGAGGGGATTAAATCATGACATACCACCCTGTATTTCCTTTTTCATAATGTTTCTCACATGGTTGATGAATTGGTTAATATCTATCTTCCCCCACTGGCCTATAAACTTCATGTAGGTAGTGGGGATTGTTTCTGTCTGGATTGTGTCATAACATCAGCGCTTAGTAGAAACTCAATACATATTTGTTGAATTAACAAATAAATGAGCACAGTCCTGGGCACTGAGTGGGACAGGAAAGATAAGCGTCCCCAGTCATTGCATGCGCCTGCATTTCAAAACCACAGATGTTTCTCCTCCAGGGAAAAGGAATACTAGGCAAATGAGGAATTCGTGTGCACACAGAATCTGATAAGTGATGGCAGAAACCTTCATAGAGACAATAAAAGCTGTAATATCCCAAACAATTAAAGCCATTTGTTTCCCCTCAGCATGGTCACCACTGCTTGTTAAATGAAGGGCTCTTTACTGACTAGGAATATTCCAGGCATGTAGATTGAAGACAAAGTCATGCAATTATTCATACCTTAAGCTAAAATTACAGCTTTCCTCTCAACCTAGAAAGACACGGCAAGACACAGAACATTCTCCCTCAGAGCAACAACCCACTAAAATATCATTTTTAATGAAAAAACAAGTGTTTCTCATATTTTCTTTACGAAAATGTCAATTCCATCTCCTCTTTTTTTTAAAGCTGTTACTAATTCCTAGCCTTCTTTCTGAAGGAAGATCCTATTTCAAGACTAAAGCTGCTACCTCTTAAGAAAACAAAAGTAGCAACACCCTTACCTGAAATTTACTGACATCCAACACACCAGATCATCTAAGTGATATGGAGGAAATGTATTTATTTGTGTATTTGTTTATTTACTTATTGGGAGGCATGAGGTAGCCCACTACAGTTCGATTTTCTTCTTTGCATAATTTTTTATAATAATATTTAATTTCACTCTTGTAGTGAAAATTTAAGTCTCGTTACTAGGAACTTGATTAATTGGATTTTAGTTCTGAATGACAAATTACATCTGAAAAACATCTTGTTTGAAGCCAACTTATATTCTGTTTTATAAAAGATAATAAATAGTTCAATTCTCTATTCTCCTTGGTTTTTGAAGGGTGGGTTTACCTTTATGATTATAAATTTGCAATTATAGTTTTTGTTCTTACAGAATCAGGCAAGTTGACAGTTCTAGAGACCATTTTTACAGGTGATTTTCATTTGCCTTTCCTTCCTTCTTCCTTCCCTTCACTTCCCCTGCCCTCATCCCTCCATCCTTTTTTCCCTTCCTTCCGTCCCTTCTTCTTCCCTTTCTCTCTCCCTTTCTTCCTATAAATACATGTTGAATTTTCACTCTGGACTAGACATTCTTCTATCTAGACAGGGATTGAGGAGGGCATTACATACAAATTAATAGCTCTCATAGAGTTGAAATTCTAAAAAGAGGGAGAAAAATAAAAACAATAAAATATAAAAATGGCATAGTTGCTCTAAATGATACAAAATAAATAAATGATGAGGTTAAGCCGGTTGTGCAAAGATTTGAGAGAGGGATGTTCTAGGCGAAGATCAGTGAAGTCAAAGACCCTGAGCTGGAAGCCAGCTTGGCATATTTGCGGGAAGGACAGAGGCCAGTGAGGCTGGAGCACAGTGAACATTGGGTGTGTGAGGGAGATGATTGAGATGGACTTGGGGGCAAAGACAATGCCTGATAACCTGGCTTTGAGAGACATTATCAAGATTTTTTAAGAAGAAACATGATACAAATATTTTTACATTTACATTGTAAAAGTTCATTTTACATTTTAAAAGTTCATTCTGGTTTATCTGTGGAGGATAAACCTTAGGGGTGGTGGTATTGGAGATGGGAGATCTTTTATGGGCTAATGCAATGTTCCCAGGGAGAAACTATAGTGACCTGAACCAGGAGATAACAGGGAGACAGAGACATGTGGATGAACTTGGCATGCTGAAGGGCTGCGGTGCTACACATTTGGGGAACAGTATCCACTCTGCGAATGAAACTGCCTGGAATCTAACTCATTGTATATGGAGGCCCATCTCCTTTTAGAGTCAAACAACAATATTTCAGAGTTTGAAAGGTACCTAAGTAATAGCTAACCAAGTCCCCCAAAATCTATATTTGTCCCTAAAAATTTTCAATTTTTAAAATTCTTTTTATTATTGCAACACATTGAGAAACTTTAGGATTCTAAAATTGTCATACAAAATGTTCATTTCTCTTCCTAGCTTTGCAGCATCTGCAAATCCAATTCAAATGCAATCAATGTCCTTATCCAACTTCAACATAAAAATATTTGCTGGGACTTGATTGAGGACAAGGCTGCGTGGTGAGAAACTAGAGACTGCTCTCCTATTTGACATTAGTGCACTAATCCACACTCCAAATAGGGTGATTTACTCGGTTTAAATCCCACCTAAATATACTATTGTTAGTCTTTCCTACTTATGGAAATTTTGAACTGTAATTACAGTTCAATTATAAGAGAGATATGTTTGGTCACACAGGCCTTTTATGCTTTTCATTTTATAACAAGTTGACATCCCTTTCAATCTTATACAATAAGTATCAAAACTCATTGTCTTGCCCATAATTTCTAGACTAGGGCCAGATTGAGCCAAAAGGGAGTAAGGTTTGTAAAATGAAGAAGTTAAAGGAAAATTTACTATATTAATTTAGATTTTTGGAATGTAATTTCTGCTTTGTATGCACAATGTTTGCTAACTTATTTTCCATTTTATAAACATTTTTCACACCAGTACCTTTTATTGTAATCTACTTCATATTATTTTATACATATCTGATACATTTAAGTAGATTCCTACTTTTATAACCAATGTGTTACTTAAAATGTGTGGGTATAAAATTTAAATAATGCATGTGTGTGATATGAGCATGATTTCATTCTCCAGAACTAAATTGGATGAAACTTTAATCTTATTTTAATTGTAGCAGTAATATAATCCAACATATTCTCAATATCTGTAAAGATTAAATTTAATAGTCCTGAATCTTAACTACGGTAAAGGGCAAGATAGCTTTCCAAATGGCCAATGGCAGGTGTGTGTGTGTGTCCACACATGTTTAGCATATGCTTAAAACAGGCTTTACTGATGACTTCATTTTCTTGAAATGTTACTCACCATCTGATAAAGTTTAGATTTTGCACTCAAAAGCTGGCTTAGAGCTGTCAATATATAAGACTTAAAACTGTGGCTTGTTGGAAAATGGAACTAATCAAAGACAAGGGCATCTGTTAAGTATGAACTAAGATATATTCATAACATATGACAATGCTTCAAACATTAGAAGAGAGTGATCATTTGCCCTTGAATATTCTCCATTATTTCAGAGAGGGAGGGAGGGAGAAAGGGGGGGGAGAAAGAGAGAGAGAGAGAGAGAGAAACATCAATGATGAGAGAGAATCCTTGATCAGCTGCCTCCTGCACACCCCACACTGAGGATCGCAAGCCCACAGCCCAGGCATGTGCCCTGACTGGGAATCAAACCATGACCTCCTGGTTCATAGGTCAGTGCTCAACCATTGAGCCACACCATCTGGGCTGAATCTTCCCCATGTTAAACAGCTCAAGTATAACAGAGAAGTCAAGAGCCCCAGAGAGACAACAAGTTTTACAAACCCAAATTTCATCCTTATTTTATGGACATAATCTACTTTCAGCATCTCCTTCATAATGCTAGGTAGGCCCTGAAAGCTCAGGCTCTCTGCTGATGGGAGCATTCATTGAGATCGTGAGTGCAGGGAAGCTAGATGGGTGAGTGGCATATAGTGAGTTCAATACACACCGGCTCTTCCTCTTCCTATAATACTATCTTCTCCATCTTTCATGCTATGGTTTTGAGAGTGCCCTGAGCACCCTGGCTCGCTGCTGCCCTCTGAAAGAGCTGTTTGACGGTTGAATTGAGGGCTTGCAATGGACACCTCCCTTCTTCTCAGACTTACTTCTGATTCCAACCAGGGCTACCATGCACAATTCTGTCCAGACTTTGACTCACTTCCTGTTGATAGCACCTGACCTCAAGGTTGCACTGTGTCTCTTGCTCCCTGTCCTGGGGATTCTCTGACACTGTCTATTCCCCAGCAACCTGCTTGGCACTCACACATGGGCAATCCATTAGTGCAGTGCTGATAAGTCTATGTGGTCACCTGTGACTGATGGGGGGAATAGGAGCAATAGATGGATATAAATATTCTCCCATTTATCTCTAGGGTAGATGATTCTGAGAGCTGCTCATAAGATTTGATCCAATAACCAGTTGCTGGCACTGGTGGCCCACTTGACAACACTTCTCTTATTGATTTTTATACTCTTTTCCTATTCACTCCTCTGTCCCTCAATAAACAGCTTATTTGTAAGTCTTTGTCTCATGTGCTCCTATTAGAAGATACCCAGGATAATGTAACTAGTGCTGTACACTTTTGAGCAGATTGTTGAGTCCTATTCGAGGAGATGGAAGATGAGAGGAGCCCCCAATGATGGCTTCCAGAAACAGTTAGGTTTTGTCGCCTCCCTTATTCCTAGCTTCCTTATTTATTCCTTGTACACTGTTTGGAACAGATAGGCGAGGTATCCAAAAACGTTTGTAAAGTAAACGCAGGAGATAAAGAAATTAGATACTATTCCTACTCAGAAATGTTTCCCAAATAAATGGGGAGGTAAGCATAACTGAGAGATGAATTGGTTGGTGAGGACTATGCAACTTGTCAAAATTAAGAAGAGTAAGAATGTCAGAGCAGTAAAATAGAATAAAAAACGATGGAGCTGGATGGGCTCCCAGATAGCATAAAGCAGTGGTTTTTAAACAGTTTCTACAGAATTGTAGAGGTGGGTAGAGGTGCCCTAGGAACCCTTCAGATAGTCAGGGAAGGATCTCTAGGTGTTGTGCCAAGTTCAATCAGGCCAGCAATGCATTGTTTCTTTTGAATGTAAGACTTTCTAGAAATATTTTTTTAAACAAAGCTCTCTCAGCTAAAAATAGTTATTTAAAATCTACTTACTGACAATTCAAATTCCTTTGTTAACAGAGGAGACAGTTGGGGCTTGGGTAGAAAATTACTGCACCCAAAGACAGAGTTTTCAGCCTTTCCTCTGTATTAAAAGGGAATGACGACATGTATGTAAAATATAACTTAACAATAAAGAAAAAAACATGATTTAAAAAAATTGAATCATGTAACAGACAATGTTTTACAGTTGTGTGAAGTCATGAAATAATAAGCTCAACACCCACGCTTCCTTTTGGGATTATTTTAAATAATCAGTTATATTTTGGACCAAGTTTTAACCAAGATCTTTAACAGAGAATAGTTTATGGAGGAGGGCTAGGTCAAAGAAGGGAAGAATTTATACCATCAGAAAAGAGTTGAAATGAAAGATCTTTTGATCTTTTTCTTGCCTCTTGATGAAGGGTAGGTTATAATCAGAGTAATAACCTCTTATCCCTTCTTTTGCTAACTTTTAATTTAGAGGGATGTTTTCTGGTGTCTTCTAGAACTATTAAGTAAATTATAGAAAATTTCTCCCTGCAAATCCTTACCTACATGATCTTGAAACTTTTATATGTTTTTTCCTCTGGCCTCAAATCCTTGCATATTTTGGGAAATCTAATGAAGATTGAAATGTTTGTTTCCTATGCCTCTCAGTGTCTCTCAAGTATCACTTAGGTAAAGTCCTGGGCGGGGGAGGCGGGGGGCGCGGAGTCAACAGATTGCTTTTGGAAAGGGTTTTATAATTTTACAGCATCACTTGCCAAGGAAAGTGGTTGAGTAAATACCATGGCTCAGTAAAATATAAACAGAGAACCGATTTATCTCTTTTCAGGTCTTGGTCCATATGGCTCTAAGAGTTCCCAGGGGTCTCTCTCGACATTGGAAATGGAAATAGTCAAAACCTACCAGTAAATTCTTCCAATGCAATAAGCCAGAATGTCCAAGAGTATGAGTACTCTGTTCATGTCTAGCATGTAGGGGCTGCTGCTTGGGTTTCTATGGTCCCAGTTTCCTAGCATCCCTAAGCAACATCATATTCTTTTGAGAATTGTATTAGGCAGGAATATATTTAGCCGCAAGAAAACAGCTACTTCAGTGGCTTTAAGAAAAAGGAGTTTCATTATCTCATGCTACAAGAAAGTCAGGAGTAGGCAACGCAGGGCTGCTATAGTAGTTCTATGATCCTTTGTCCTCCCATATACTGTCTTGTGGTTATAAAATGACTGCTGCATATTCAGGCCTCATTTCTACCTTCTAAGTAGGAGGAAGGAATAAAAGGTCTATTTCTTACAAGTCTTACCTTTTTAAAAATATTTTTTTTATTGATTTCAGAGAGGAAGGGAGAGGGAGAGAGAGAAACATCAATGATGAGAGAGAATCATTGATTGGCTGCCTCCGGCATGCCTTACACTGGGGATTGAGCTGGCAACCTGGGCATGTGCCCTGACAGGGAATCGAACCCTGACCTCCTGGTTCATAGGTTGACACTCAATCACTGAGCCATGCTGGCTGAGCACAAGTCTTTATCTTATTATGTAGAAAGCAAAGCCCTTCCTAGGAACATTTTCTAAGTCTCATTGTCTATCCCTATGTAACAGGGCCATTTGTATGTGCCAGTAAGGGCAGGAAATAAATAACTTTAGTTTTCCATCTTTTGTAGTACATATAGAAAGGCAGGAGAGAAGTGGGTTATAAATAAATTTGGCATAGCCATTTCACAATGCATCCCATAGGAATCTCAATTTAAAAACCAAAATAGCACATTTTTTATGTACAGAACCACTGAGGCATATGAATTTAAGGATGATAATATTTGTTCAATGCCTTAGATCTAGATTCATTCTTCCAACTCTCCACTTAAATGCGAGTCATCTTAAGGTCTGCAAAGTAATTGAATGAGTGATTTCTGTGGGTTATTTTACACTAGGTAGATACTGGTTAATATACACTAATAGGTTTTACCTCTCCAGAGTGAACATGTGTCCTTTTTGGTACCAGAATCCATACCCCCTTCCTCTGGCAGTAAGAAATCTAGTTTTCATTTGAGGAGCCAAACCACACATACACAGTTTATATTGTTGGAGTGGGGCTGACCCTATCCCTGCATGGACCAATGAGTTATGCATAAGCCAATCCAGGCGTTCACCTAGATTAGTTGGGTTGATTGATTTCTTAAAGGAATGAGCATGTAGCCAGTCTGGGCCAGTGGGAGGTAAGCCTAAGCCTTTGTTGATACTGATAAGGAAGAGAGGCTTCCTTCTTCATGAGCTGGGATCTGTGAAAGTATAAACTTGGGGCTATTAGGGGATGCTACATGGCGATGACCCTCTTGAGGTGACCCTTACATGGAAGATGGCAGAACAAACAGATGTGAAAAGAAACACTACACCTTGGATCCAGCCATGATTTTCGCCATTATATCCCTAAACTCCCCACTTACATTCGTCAATAAATTCCCATCCTTTTTCTTTTTGCTTAAGGCAGCTTGAGTTGAGTTTCTGTCTCCTTCTACTGACAATGTCCTAAATAAGACACTATCTAAAGGAAATTTAGGTCATATATTATGTAGAAATTTAGATACACTGTGTTCTTACTCAGAGAAATAAATTTCTATTGATAAAAATCTACACACAATCTCATATCAGTGTGGGAAGTATATTTCAATTTTTAAAGTCATAATAGCAGTGTGACCAAAACTTGTCCATGAATAGATATGAAGAAAATAAGATATTGTGATTTTCCAGCTGGTAGGATAGATGTTCAGGGACCAGAATTCTAGCTCTGACCCTACAAAGATGCTGGGGTCCAGCCCCAGCAGTCCAGGGGTTCCCAAAGGTGTGGACGGAGTCGGCGAAGAATGTTTTACACGGAGACAGCGTTCAAAACTCTCTAGCTTTCCTTAGTCTCCGTGGATCTTCCCTGTGCCTGGCTGAGGCCACAGAGAGAGAGAGCCCAAGGCAAGCTGAGCCTTTATTTTATAGTGAGAGGTAAACAAGGTAGTGGTTACCATAGTTACACAGTTCTTGTGAGTTTCACTTGTTTTTGTTCTTGTGAGTTTCACTTGTTTACACCATGGTTATACGTCCTGCACTTCCTCAGCCCATTAGCTTCCCAGATAAGATCTAGGGAGTGTTATAAGGTCAAGACTAATTATGCTAAGAGGACTGTGTCCTCTAACCTGGGACTTGTTTGTGACTTTTCCAACAGGTCAGTCTGAGGCTTAACCCTATATCAGTTTCCCACAACCACTCTGGTGAGTACTATTTCCAGCAATAAATTCTTGTGAAATCTCACTGCCACAGTGTGAATCCTCCGAGTTAAGACCTGCCTGGTGCTGGGGATGATATGTGATGGCTGAAAAGTATTCCTAAGTCTCCTTATATGGGTCGAAGGCACCCAAGGTAAGGAGAAGCTGATCTGGAACTCAAATGAAGCTCTGCCCTTATCTTCTTTCCAGGTCTTCTCTTCACTAGCATCCCTCTGTTGCTAGTGAGAATTTGCACTCAAAGAGAAGTCTTTGTCACATGAATCCCTGAAGCCTGGCCTCATGGCATTTAAACTCTTTTTTGTAAATTCAGCTTTCATTTCATTTCTTCTTGATTCTGACATGCCATTGTGTAACTTTTGCTCAAATACTCTAGTAATGGGAACACCTTTCTTGGCTGAATAAATATGGTCATTAGATAATTTATTATTATTATTATTAATCTGAAATAAAATTCCTTGTAGCATCCCTCTTTTTGATCTGTTGTTATACTCATGGCATCACAGATTACATCTGTTTTCTTTTTCACAGGATAGTTTTCAGACGGCGAAAGAGTTCTTATGGTCCATTGCTCATCTCCAAGGTAAAAAAAAAATTCATACTTCTCTAACTGTAGAATTTTAGTTCATATTCTACTCAATGCTGACCCATGTTATTTCCATTTTAAGTTATCTAAAGTGTGTGAAAAAGTTGAGATTTATAACAATAGGCCTGTGAGGCTGAAGTTAATTTATTTTGCCCCTAAGTACGTTAGGAATGATACACAACACCACCTTATCAGGGTTATTTCTAATCCTAAGCGACTCATCTGATTGTTTACATTAACTGTGAAAATTAGAGCCAGTTACTAGCTTGAAATTTTGAATTGGGGGATATAAGAAGTTTTTGTTTCCAGG
>NW_006292696.1:3461905-3463551 GCF_000327345.1 Myotis davidii | reverse complement strand
ACAACACCACCTTATCAGGGTTATTTCTAATCCTTTTCTAATCCTAAGATTGCTTACATTAACTGTGAAAATTAGAGCCAGTTACTAGCTTGAAATTTTGAATTGGGGGATATAAGAAGTTTTATATAAACTTCTTTTTAATAAAATTTTTAATAAAATTTCAGATAACATATTTTTTTACTATTCTGACCTTTCAACGTGGTTAATCTCTTAGTTTCAATGGTGAATAGAAGATGCCAGAATGGCCATCTCATCATCCTGATCAATGAGCTTGTCCACAGCTGCCATACCAAACAAGAGGCAGGTGGGATAGTGTTCCAGCTACCTAACCTCCCCCTCCCCCCCGCAATGTAATAGCTTAAAACAACATTGATCTTCTCACAAATCAGTATGTGGGCAGGGCTCGGTGAAGATTGCACATCTTCCCACTTGGAAACAGCTGGTCAGCTCAAAATCTGGGAGGGAGAAGGAACTGAAGGTATACTTCCTCTCCTGTCTGGTACCTGGGCTGGGGCGAGACAAGTATCTGAGGATTCTAGGGGCTCCTCTATCACATGTGATCTTTCCAGAATGGCAGCTTCAGGCAGCCAGACTCCTTAGTGCTGTCAAGGAACGTGTACCAAGAGGGTAACAAGCTGGAAACTTTAATAACTCATAGCCCAGCTTCATCACTTACCTTGTGGTCACAAGCCCACCCAGACTCAAAGGGAGGGAATAGACTCCACCTCTTGAAGGAGAGACTTCAAGGCCACAGTATAAGGAGGTAATGCCATCCTTAATAGTCAGTCCGGTGCCCCAAGATGATTTCCTTTCTGACTTGTGAGAACCAGCCAAGTAACTGTTCCTCTAATCCCTTGCAGCAGTTCTCAACCTGTGGGTCACGACCCCTTGGCGGTCGAACCACCCCTTTCACAGGGGTCGCCTAAGACCATCCTGCATATCAGATATTTACATTATGATTCATAACAGTAGCAACATTACAGTTATGAAGTAGCAACGAAAATAATTTTATGGTTGGGTCACAACATGAGGAACTGTATTTAAAGGGCCAGAAGGTTGAGAACCACTGCTCTAGAGGCTTCTTCTCCGGCCTTGGGTACTTGTACACACGTACACACACACACACACACACTCACTTTCTGCTGAATATCTGAGGGGGCCCCTCTCTCCTGTACAGGGACCTCTCTATGTAGCTCTCTCCTTTCTGGTACTCAGTCCTATGAATTCAGTTGCTTTGTTTTTTCTGAATTCTCAGTTCTGTCTCCACAACTCAAGGATTCTTCCAGGCTCCACCTCAGGTCCCCTTCCCTATGCCAGGGCCTGAAATGTCTCTCAATACAGTAGCCTGGGACAACCATAGTGCTCGCTTTGTTTATATATTATCTCATCGATGTCCAGGGTCTTCAAACCATTGTTTCATATATTTTGTTTACTTCTTTTTGTTAGTTTCATGAAGGAGGACAAATTTTGGTCCCTATGTATCTCCATCTTAGATACATAAGTCTTATTTTTTCATTAGGACATGCTTTGAAAGAGAGGAAGAGAGAGAGAGAGAGAGAGAGAGAATAAAGATATTGACTGGTTGCTTTCATGTGCCCCAACCAGGGATTTAACTCAAAACCCAGGTATGTGCCCTAACCAGGCAT
>NW_006292696.1:3457292-3461839 GCF_000327345.1 Myotis davidii | reverse complement strand
ACCCACAACCTAGGTATGTGCCCTGACTGGCAAGCTTTTGGTGAACAGGACGAAGTCCAAACAACTGAGCCACTCTGGCCAGGCTGGATTTTATTCTTTTAAAGTCATATTCATGGAATGGTTCCTGAGTGATCCTTCCCTGATGCAGGTGAATAGATGAAATGACCTGCTTACATCTGTCTCCCTCTCCCCTGTGTCCTGTTTTCTGCTGTCTGGAAGCTGTTTGTTCCAAGAGAAAATTTTTAGTGATTTGGGTTTCCTCTTGGGATCCATCATTTGTCCTGCCTGAATCTTATCAAACCGTATCCACACTGAGCTCTTGAGAGAGGATTTTTCAATGATGTCACTCTCCTTTCAGGATGCAGGTCTTCACAAGCTGGCATTGTCATCATTACCTTTATCTGATCCAGTGTCATAGAAACGCACGTCTCAGACAAATCACCAATAGAGTGTTTAAAAAGGCTAACATCTGATAAATAATTCCCCACTTCCCTCACCCACATACATTTTTATGGAGACAAAATTGTTTCTGCAGTTTCCTGACAAATGAAGGCACTGTCAAGATTATTGTGGCTAAGAAGGTGGTGAATATAGAATTGGAGATTTACCTCCCCTTCTTCATTTTTCATTCCATTTCCTAATCTAACATGCTCAGGACAGACCTATAGTACAGGCCTCCACTTGGAAAATTACAGCTTGATGAAAATATTGAATGGGTTTCTATGGTGGAGGCAGAATTTGATTCTCAGAGCCAAAGTAGTTCATGGTGTTTTTTAAAAGTGGTGGCCACCTGCTGTTCTCTCTCTCTCTCTCTCTCTCTCTCTCTCTCTCTCTCTCACTCTCTCTCTCTTAAATCTTCTAGGCTCCTCAGTTCAAGCCTCAGCTCCGTGGGATCCTGTTACAGCATATTGACTCACAGATTCTGCTATAGAACTGCTTATTGTTCAGTAACTTTGAATTGTGAATCATGAGATTCAAGCTGCAAGGATCTTACCCAACCTTCTTTTTAGAAATGAGGAAGTGGAGGTTTATGAGGAAGAAGGGAGATGCCCAGGTCACACAACAAGGATACAACTAAGTCAGAGAGGATTCAGCACATCCCACTCTTAGAAAGTTATATACCATAGTCACCAAGTCAAGTTCTCTAGAAAATATTGAAGCGAATGAGCACTGTCTGCACTTCTTCATAGGATTACCGCACGTGAAAGTCTTTCTTTGGGTGACCTCATTACAGGGGAGGTTTATCAGACTCCCAGTTCAATATTGTTTTCAGTCTTCCTGCTCAGACTTCTTTGCCTAAACTCCCAGATCCTATTATTAATAATTATATATAATAGCAGGAGGACAATTATAATTTACTAGAGGCCCGATGCACGAAGATTCGTGCAAGAATGGGCCTTCCTTCCCCTGGCTGCCAGCACTGCCTTCGCTCCTGCCGGAGCTGCCTTTCCGCCTTCACTCCAGCCCAGAGTCGCCTTTCTGCCTTGGTTCTGGCCCAGAGCTGCCTTTCCCCCTTCCCATGCTGCCCAGAGGCCCAGAGTAGCTGGGGCGGTAATGAACACCTGCTTTGTTGCCATGGTGACGACACAAGCATCCTGCCCTGCCCCTAACCACTCTCACCTGTGTACGCAAATTAACCCACCATATTTGCTGGGTTAATTTGCATACTCACGCCTGATTGGCTGGTGGGTGTTGCAAAGGTATGGTCAATTTGCATCTTTCTCTTTTATTAGTGTATAAGTAATGAAGACTGGTCATCTTGCAACATCCATCACTCAATCACCCATTTCCTCTTCCTGATAGCATGGTTGTGTGTGTGGTAGGTCTGAGAAGTTTCTTCTCTATCAGGTGATGTCTCTGTGAGATTTCAAACCAAGTTACCCTGCTTTTCTACTTACAGCAATCACAGTATTACCAGGATAGTTCTTCCTTCCTTTTGCTGGCCTCATACAGCCAAAGGGAAGTCATGTGACTCAAGCTTTTCTAATTAGACTCTCCAGGGACTATAAATCTGGAACATGGTAGCTTAAGAATGAGGACAAATTTAGAGGTCATTCATTAGTATCATAATAGATATAAAATTGACAGATTGCACCAGCATGATCAGATGTTACACATGTTATCATTAAAAGCTAACTAACATCTCGCTTGTCTTTGAGAATATGGATCCAGAAATGAACCTAAATAGTGAATAACAGTCAACAGCTATCATGTGTGAGGCACATTTCCAATTTCCCTAGTTTTCTTCAGTTTTCTCCATTAAGTGGTCTCAAATGTCAGCAACTTGCTTGAATTGGAGCTCCATGAAATCTGAGGCAAATACTTCAAGAGTGAGAGTCCTCTAGGCATGATTGATGAGGGTACTTATCAAATTAGACAGCATCTAACTCAATAGTACATCCATTCAACAGACTACATCTGAACCATATTCAGTTTATTTACACCTTTGGGTGATTTTTCTTATGGGGTTCATAGTCCTGGGTTTGTGTTCATATGACCCCTCTCCCCCGCCACTATGTCAGCCGGAAGGTCAAGTAATGTCTACTTACATGAAAAATTCTTGTTCCTATCAATTTCCAATTCTATCAGTTATCTGATAATCCTCTAATAAAGTCCCTTTCATTGCTTAAGCTGGCTAGAATAGCTTTCTGCTACTTACAGACAAAGAATTATAAGTGATATGCATCCTCATATTATCTGTAGACATTACTCAAGGCTGAGACTTATGCATACATTTACTATGAGATAAAATTGAAGCCTAGAGAGATTCAATCACCTAGCATTCTAAAAGGACACAAGGAGCTAACAAAACTAGAATTGTAATTTGTCTGACTGTTAATTCTGTACATTAACAATGTAGATGTAATCATTGTTTGTTTTTTAAAGTAAGCCCTTGATAGAAGGACACTGATTGTGTTAGTTTGGGCTGTCTCAGAAGCTGGCTCTAAATTGACAACTAGTTTATTCGGGCGTAATTCTAGGAAACACCAGTAGGGGAGTGAGTAGCTGAGGCAGAGAGGGGCAAAGAGTGTGCTCTCAATATTTAGAACTTAATTGCCTGGAGGATTCTGAAAGCCAGTGTTGTGAACTGACTTGTGACCCCCTGCCCTTCCTCTTCCCCCCCAGTTTATATGTGGAAATGCTTATCTCCAATGTGACTGTGTTCAGAGATAGGACCTCTAACAAGGTAATTAAGATTAAATAAGGTTATGAGGGTGGAACTCTAATCCAGTATGACTGCTGTCCTTATAAGGAGAGGAAGAGATCCCAGAAAAGTGTGTGCAAAGCAAAGACCAGGTGAGGGCACAGTAGGGCATCAACTGAAGGGAAAGGACAGATGCCTCAGGAGAAATCCACCCTGCTGACACCCTGATCTTGGACTTCTAGGCTCCAAGACTGTGAGAAAATAAAATGTCTGTTGTGTAAGCCAATGCAGTCTGTGGCATTTGTTATGGCAGCCCAAGCAGGCTAATACAGACAGTGTGGAACATGTGCCTTAGTGCTATGCCACCTGAGAACTGAGGAATTATAGGGTATGTGAACCCCAGTTGTTTCTTAAAGTGTAGCCCCAGGTCCTACAGCATCAGCATTGCTTGAGAACTTGTTAGAAATGCAAATTCTCGGGCCCGGTTCATACCCACGGAATAAGAAACTCTGGGGGTGGGCCTGGCAGAGATTTAGCAAAGGCCTCTCTGGGTGATTCTGATGCCTACTAAAATTTGAGAACCACTGGTACCTACCAAGTCTCATTAATAATTGGTTGAGGGTTGCTCCTGGAGGCATTAGTCCCCCTGTACTTTAGGACTGCCCAGCAGATGAGGAGGGTGAGTTCCAGAGGCTAGCCAAAGCTGCTTCCAGAGAGATGCAGACTCATGGTAGGAAGGTAGGCTTGTATTCATTGAAATAATAAGGCCTGAGGGGGTTACAAGTGAAGTAGCAATTGCTAAACTAATCATGATGATGGTACTGCATAAGCATTCTGTTGTGTGGGACTTGAAGTCAGTAGCACTCTTGCAACTCCCTCATAGTCTTCCCTTTTGGTTGAAATTTCCAAGTGACTAAGGTTGTCTCCCCACATGGGTGCTGGTTTCTTTGAGAGAAGCAGAGCAAGAGGGAGACAAATCTGTGACGATTATGTTTCAGGAACTATCATGAGAAACTTAAATGTGCTTAGTAATATTTGCAATAATCCTAAAGAATAAATAACATGATCCTAATTTTATAGTTGAAGAGATCAAGATATGAAGAAATTTTCCTGAGATCACATAAAAAAAGTGGCAAAAGTTAGAATTTGAACCTACATATTCCTGACTCCAAAAATCCATGTCCTACCCACTATCTGAATCCTTAGGAGTTCACTGTGACTTCTCAGTATAATGTATTTTGACATCGTGTGGTGCACATGTCTGAAAGAATCAAAATTTTAGTGTTCAGTTGGAAACTTGCACTTAATCAACATGAATATTGGGGGAGGAAGTCAAGGCTTAGACAGTACCTTAGCCATGACCATTGAGATTTGCTCAAAAGGCAAAATACAAGGTCTTATT
>NW_006292696.1:3456551-3456917 GCF_000327345.1 Myotis davidii | reverse complement strand
ACACACAGAGCAGGGCCCATGGGGGGGGGGTGGAGAGCTCTCCCCCATCAGGCACAGAGCAGGGCTGTTCATGGGGTTGGGACACCTTCCCCTGTCACAAACAGAGCAGGATGGATAGGGAGGTTGTGGCCCCGCCCCCTGTCACACACAGAGCCGCAGAGCCATCAGGGGGTTTGGGCGCTGCCCCCTGTCATGCTGATCCCGGTGCTGGGAGGCCTTATGGCTGTGTACTATATAGAATAGAGGCCGGGTGCATAGGTGGGGGCTGGCTGGTTTGCCCTGAAGGGTGTCCTGGATCAGGGTGGGGGTCCCCACTGGGGTGCCTGGCCAGCCTGGTTGAGAGGATGATGGCTGTTTGCAGCTGGT
>NW_006292696.1:3451613-3456355 GCF_000327345.1 Myotis davidii | reverse complement strand
GGCAAGCAAGCCTCACCTTAGTTTCAAGCTGCCTGGCTGCCGGTCGCCATCTTGGCTGACAGTTAATTTGCATATCTCGCTGATTAGCCAATGAAAAGGGTAGCGGTCGTACGCCAATTACCATGTTTCTCTTTTATTAGTGTAGATAGTTGTTTCTAGAAGACCCCTGGTCTTCCCTAATAAACTCTTTTAAATGCAACTGTTTCTTAAGGAACCTAGGCTTCAGGCCAACACTCTTAGTTGTGGTCTTGTATGTCTCATCCGTTGAGTTTAATTATGTGTACAATGTTCCTTTAATAAGGACTCTGGGACACTTCTGTTATCATTGCTCTAGCCATGTGGGGAGCTCATATAAAGGTTTTCATGCAGAAGACTACTTAGAAAAAAAACTCATTGATACTAATAGGTACATATACTCATTGACACAAATTGATAAAAATACTCTGAAGAAGTAGGGATAAGAAGATTGAGTGAAGAGAGCTCTCCCAGTGTTGCCCAGTCTACGTCCCTGTGTAAGAATGATTCTTTCTAGAGCAGATGGTAGGCAAAGGCCTACTAGGAGATCCAAGCACATGAGCTATGAGGCAGCCCATTCCAATAGGGAACAATTGGAAAAGCAGAAGAAAACCAGAGTTTTTCCAAGAATTCTGACCTAACTGTGGCCTTCCTAAGTGGGACCAAAGCATGCCTTTTCTTTACATTGAGTATATTGCTACCCAGCTACATTTTTCATATTTCTTCGGTTTAGTGGTACAGAAATCCCAAAACAAACCAAATTTATCTCTAGGTCTTCATGCTGACTTTGCCTCTATTACGGAGATAGAGATCAGACAGTCAGGACTCACATGTTCTCCCCATGTATTGTACCAGACACACTCCACACTGTTGCCTGGGAGATTAACCATTATTAAATAAAGCAACTCCTGCCACACATCTTGTGACAAGCAACTCAACCGCAAATTAAGCCTGCAAATGTGGGCTGCTGCTCTTCTGACTAGACTTCGGATTCTTTTTTAAAACCCAGGTTTGTTTTTCTGTCCATGGTACCTTGATGTGCATGAGGGCAGCCTGGGAGCATGAGTCACTTGACTTCTTACCGAATCCCCTTTTAGCCTCTCTTGAAGAGGCTTGCTTTTATTTTCTCCCTGGGGTGGCACCAGGGTCCCACACAGTCAATGTTTTTAAGTCACACCCTTCAAATTAATGAATATCTATCCAACTTTTTTTTCCATGGAAATAAATGGAAAAGTTTTGAGGTAGCTATGAATATACATTTTACATATCAACATACACAATTGTACCCTTTGGGGGTATGATTTTTAACTAAATAATTATGTTAGCTAGCACTTTTGCATCTTCCTTTGGTAGATTTGGATCAAGTTTTAGGGAATTCATTTCTTGTGTTTTTCCTGTAATGTTTCAGCATTATCTCCATGGTGTTTGCTGATTACTGGGGCTTCTACCTATCTCACTCTAAGGAATACAAAGATTTGTAGCCCACTTTATTAATTTCTCAGTTATGTTAAACATTCCCCCATGTTACTTATCCTACCACATCATGATGTTAATGACTGTGCAATATTCTAATACATGGATGTACCATAATATATATAACACATTCTTTAATTTTGAAGATTTAGTTTATTTCCTATTTAATTAATATTCTTGTACAATCTTCCTCATTCGCATTTCTCATGATTTTTTTTAGAATAAAATTCCTAGTGGCAAAATGACTGGGTCAAAGATTATGCTTATTTAAGACTTTTAATATATGTCACTGATTGTAAGGGGTACTAAATTATATTCTCAGTAGAAAAGTATAGCAGTTTTTGAGTCTATACATCCTATGTATTAGCATTCTTTCTCCTCTTAACAAAATTATACCTTTGTCCTGGCTGAACCTTTGGCACAAAATGGGGATTCTAGAGAAGGCAAACTACTAATACAAGAAAAAATAAATAAATACACACACACACACACATCATATAGCTGTGTTTTTCTTAGTTAACCTTGCAAATTAAACTCTTCACCTTCAATGAAACTATATTTTCTTCTGTCTGACTCAATTTAGACTATGAACATTAGTTCTTCAGACTAATGCTGCCATTAGCTTCTTCTTGTATATAGTTATAGCTTAAATGACACCTACATGCATGTTCAGTGAGATTTAACAATCACTCATCAAGTCTATGCCAGGTATAAGGCTGTGCCTGGCACCAGGCAGGGCTGGAGAAGAAAAGGAATATGACATGGCCCCTGCCCATCACAGGCACCCTCACAACTTAGGGGAAGATTGTGGTTGGAACACAAGGCCCAATGGGTAAGCAAAGGCTATATGAGAGGTATAAAATTTAATAAGAGAACAGGAAAGTAGAAGTATTAACAAAATAAAAATAACAACAGTAATATGATTGCTACTCTGAAAACTAACCCTTTTAAATTCTCCTTAGGTACCATGTAGTGTATTGAGTGCTTTACATATCTTTTTGTATTCAGTCATCAACACATCAATATGAATAGGTACTAATGTTATACATTTTTGTATATGAGAAACCAGGAAATGAAGAGGGTAAACCAGTTGTGAGGTCCTGTTGCTAGAATATGTTGGAAGCATTGGGAAGGCCTTTAGAAGAAGGCAGAGTGTGAGGTCTGGAAGAAGGGTTAAGGCCTCGGTGTGCAGAGACTGGAGGAAAGGCATTCCAGGCCGGAGCACAGTCTGAGCAAAAGCACTGTAGTAGGACAGGGCAGGCCATGTGTGAGGAAGCAGCACTAAGGGGCCAAAGCCTGGATATGGTGGAAGATAAAGGGGCCTGGAATGTGGTGTGGAAACCCTAGAACAGTGATGGCGCACGTGTCAGAGGTGACACGCGAACTCATTTTTTTTGGTTGATTTTTCTTTGTTAAATGGCATTTAAATATATAAAATAAATATCAAAAATATAAGTCTTTGTTTGACTATGGTTGCAAAGATCAAAAAATGTCTATGTGTGACACGGCACCAGAGTTAAGTTAGGGCTTTTCAAAATGCTGACACGCCAAGCTCAAAATGTTCGCCATCACTGCCCTAGAATCCCAGGTTTAAGCCTGTGGGTTTCATTGTGTTGGCAGCCAAAGGCATGCATTTTAAAGCCATGGCAGAGGTTGAGTGATCTGATCAGAGCATTAGTTGGAAAGTCTGGTGATATTTCATTGGATGAGGCTTTACACTAGTCTAGAAGGAATTTTGTACAGAATGATAAATGAGCTCAAGATATATTTATGTATGTAAGTCTCATATTTGAGATTCTGTGGCTAGAGATGGGGACATAGAAACAATAACTCAAATTTTATTGGCATTTGCTCTGAAATTGAATCATCCCTAGGAACCCTAAAGTACTTTTCTTTTATCTCTCAGAGCAATTTCATCTCACCAGTTTTTAGCCCAAATGGACACACTCATGCCCAATTCAGAACAAAAAGCTTTTCACCACAGTCCTTTGTTATCTGTATCTATTTTTATCTGACTTCTAAATAGACTCGGAGCTTTTTAAAAAAATCCTCATCCATGGATATATTTATTGATTTTAGAGAGAAAGGAATGGGGAGGAGAGCGAGACATTGATGTGTGAGAGAAACATTGATCAGTTGCCTCCTGTATGCACCCTTACCTGGGACTGAACCCCCAAACTAGGTATGTGCCCTGACCAAGAATAGAACCCATAACGTTTTGGTGTATGAGATAATGCTCCAATCAACTGAGCTACCTGGTCAGGGCTAGACTTGGTACTTTTTGAGGGTTCGGTTGACCTTTGATTCATGGTTTTCTAATTGCACGGCACTGAGCCCTGTGTTTTGTGTATAATCAGTGTTAAACACTGAGTGAATAAACCACAGATGGAACACAGACCGGTGTCACATACTGTGTTGTCTATGCCTGAATGCATATCTAGAGCTATGCCTGGGTTTCTACCAAACTCCAGCCAATGTCCATTACCAGGGATAACATTTAGCACATTTAGACATGATGAACTTATTTACATTTATATTGGTGTCTAAAATCATCTGCTGGGACTGAGCTCATCTTAATTTATTACGACTTTCACTGCCTGCCAGGAAGCGATGATGTGCCTGAATTTCACTTACATTTCTTAGCAGGAACCCAGCCTCAATCAATATTTGAGGGGAATGACAGTTCTAGGGAAGGCTTGGGATATAATTCTAGCTAATACATTATGATCATTCATAGTGGAACTATCATCAGGCCTCTGATGAAAGAATTTACTAACAGCTGTTCTCTGTAGTTATTCTTGTTT
The DNA here is from genome assembly GCF_000327345.1 of Myotis davidii. Lineage (NCBI taxonomy): Eukaryota > Metazoa > Chordata > Mammalia > Chiroptera > Vespertilionidae > Myotis > Myotis davidii. Next base: position 3,452,063 of record NW_006292696.1, on the reverse strand, counting down.
TTTTATCCCCATGGATAATCAGCGGGCAGATTCAGAATAGATCTTGGTCTTCAGAAGTCACTTATGAAAACAGCACTGGATTGGGCACCTGGAGATCTGCTTTCTCTCTAGGGCTCAGCTGCCAGGGAGCTATTTGAGGTTGATAACAGGTCTTTCAGAAGATGGAGATGATAAATCCAGTGTTAGGACTTTGAAATCACCTGCAGGCTACCTTGCTATGGGTAAAATCGATAAAGCCATCTCAGTCAACCGAGAAGCAGCTTGAGAGAACCTGTACTGTGACAATCTGATAAATGTTCATTCAAACCAAAATGAGGACAAGATGAAACTTTGAAACAACCACAGTGAAATTTCCCTATTTGCTTTATAAGCCACCAGTCTTTATAACATTTTTATGAGGTCTACTCTTTATGTAAAGCCACATTTTGCTTTAAATCTGTTCTATAAGGT
>NW_006292696.1:3413313-3451575 GCF_000327345.1 Myotis davidii | reverse complement strand
TCTTTCCCTTTTGCTCCTTACAAACCTTCATGCTTTGTGGGAAAATACTCTAGGGGTAAGAAAGCCGGTTTCCATTTGGCAAAATGGAAGAAGAGGAGTTTATCTTGAGTGCATTTTCAGCACCCCTTTCTTTGTTCAATTGTGCTCAGTGCTTTCCGTACAACTTTGAACATGAATGGGCAGGCAGGGAAGCAGAGGTCGAACCTGATCTGTGTTTAAAAATAGCTGATAATCATTCTTTCTCTTTTATTCTTTCAACAAACACTGATTGAGGGTGTTATTATTTTTTAAAGTGTGCTTTGGGTAGAGATAGACAGGCTCCTGTATCAGCTCTGCTGTAAGACTGTTTGGGTGACCTTGGGCCACTCTCTAACTTCTCCCAACATTTGCGCCCTCATGTGTAAGAGGAAATAATAATAGTATCTGCTTCATAAGGTTACTAAGAAATGGAGTGAATAAGGTGTTTCAAGTGCTCTATGCAGGCCTATTTGAATAAATAGAAGCAATTATCATTACAGGATGTGCTCTATTTAATGTTCTGGAGGACACAAAGTTGAATGAGATCAGGCCATGGTCTTCAGGGAGACATATACCATTCAGATTGAGCGTTATGGAAATTCAGAAAAAGCATATACTTCAGCTGGGAAGTTGGAAATCTGTAAATGATAGAGCAGATGATATTGAATCTGAGTCTTGACTGATGGGAAGATTTTGGACCAGGGGGAATAGGGTGGTGGTATATGAAATATGGTGTATATGTGCGGTAGATACCACACCCTTCAGCTACCTTCTACCCATCTTACCCTGTTTCTCTCCTAATGAATCACCAGGTTCCTCTTTGTGACTCTGTTTCTCCCTGAAAGCAGTCAGTGGTATTCAGTTTTAATATTATTTCACCCAGATGAATATATTGCAAGGCTCTTCACATGGCATCCTTGGCTCTTCATAAATGCTCTGACCCATGCACCCAGCCTTCTTTGGTGTTCCTTCTTCTTCCTCCTCATCTGTTTCTAGACTTTATCTTTCTTGTAGGACTTCATTTCAGGGAATGAAAGGAGGGGGGTAAAGGGGTGACTGAGCTCCTTCTTTGAACCAGGCCCTCTCCTGAGCATTTTATATGCCCTATTATGCAATCCTCACACAGAGCCTTTCAGGCAGATAGCATTTTCTCATTTATACAATAGGGAGCTCAGAGAGGTTAAGTACCTTGACTTGTGAAATGAACAAAAGGCATGAAAACAAAAAGAACTCTGGATGTCAGTGACTTAAAATAATGAAGGTGTGTTTCTTGCTCACGCTCCTGTCCATCCTGGGATGTTTGGAGGCTCCAGTTTACATGTCCTCAGCCTGGCACCCTGAACAACAGAGTGGACACTCTGAATCGTGGTCAGTCACTAAGACAGAGGGAAAGCGAAAGCTTGGCAAACTGTGTGTTGCTTCTTTTGTGTTTCACCCCAAAATGGCATGTATTCCTTCTCACCTTTCAATGGACACAAGGTCACGGGCCACATTTCCTTCAAAGGGGGCAGGAAAATCCCATTTCATAATGTGCTCCAAGAACTTAAAATATTTAGTGTACAGACAGGTGACTACCACATTTCCCAAAGTCACCCAGTGGTGCCTGGGCCTATTCAGTTCCTAGCCGTGTGCTCTTAGACACAGCACTTGGTGCCTCTTAGCACGAGATAATTCCCTTTAAGCTAGTAATTGACAAGGCTTTCAGTCATTGTCATTCTCAAGGGTATTTACCTTTAAGGACCAAATATTTGATTTCTAATGGTAAAATTTCAGACACAGCATGAGGTAGAGATGAAAGATTTAAGCTAAGGGTGTTCAGGGTCCCCGCACATTGTACAATGTAGGACTCTATTTATGGGAGATAATGGATACTAGGCTTTAAAGTGACAGAGAATTATTCTGTGGCCGTTGAGCTCTCATTTTAAGTCTGTATCCATTCCTGACGAAGATGAATCAGACGCTGGGGATTGCAAAACTGAGGGGCAGCCTGGGAAGTGACAAGAGCATTAGACATCAATGTAAGAACTAGGTTCTGCACACAGCTTTCCCAACAATAGGCTGGATGAACGTGGGCATGTCCATTTCTCTTTCTGGGCCTCAGTTTTCCCTTCTGCCAGCTGTTTGAAATGGAGGACTTCTAAAACTTTACTGTGCATATAATTTTCTTGGGGATTTTTTTTTAAATGCAGATGCTGAATCAGTAGGTATGGGGTAGGCACTGATCGTCTGTATTGTAACAAGCTTTTGGATGATGCTGACACTGGACCCCTGGGCTATACTTTGAGTGCCAACACTTAGAGGATTTCTAAGGCCAACTGTTAGTAATCAGCACACATTTATTTGGAGCCTCTGTTGATACTGACATAAAGAACACACAGTTTCTACTCCCACTAGAAATAACCACATCCCAATAGGGAAGCCAGACAAATACATCACTTCAAAATAGTATGATAAATAACAAAACTGAAGTTTCATACGAGATAAAACGATGCCACAGAACAGAGAAGGCATGATTTACTTGGGGATAGTGGGTGAGGGTAGAGATGTCAGAAAGTCACAGATCATGTGGAAAAGTGCTGAAAACTGTCGAATGTTACATCTAGAAAGGGAGTCTCTTTATCTCAGAGGACACTCAACAATTCCTTTGTCCCTGGGAGGCACAGCTGTGGGTAACGGAGAGGAATTATTTTGATCAGTAATCTTGACTACTTCATCTCATTCCGTGATTGCTTTCTGTGTGCCTCCCCATCCTGCGGCTGCCTGTTAGCCTGACACTGATGAAAGATTAACTACCATGGCTGAGGCCCCGGTCTGTTCCGAAGCTCCAGCAAGCAGGAAGCTGGCAGAGCAGCAGCAAAAACAGCTCTTTTCCACAACCCCCCTTCCTCCCCTCCCCTTGCTCTCCTCTGAACAGGCCAGAAGCAGTGAGTCAGAAAAGGAAAAGCAGGTGGGTGGAGAAAGGATGCAATCTACATCTGCACCAGGCAGGGATTCTGTTTTCTAAAAGAACACCTGAGCACATAGGCAGGAGCCCAGTGGAGGCAGGGGTGTCCCCATCCCCTCAATAATGATGTCCTAGGCAGAAAACCACTTGATTAAGAATTATGGAGAAGGGGAGAGAGAAGGTGAATGAGGGAAAGGTCAGAGATACTGTCTTCTGGCTCATCATAGGTTTGCTTTGAAATAGGTCATTGTAATACTGAAAGGTGGTCACATTAAAAGGAGTCCTCAGGTGGCCCTTTAGAGAACTGGCATCTGGCACCAGCTCACTGTATGACCTTGGGCAAGTCAATCTCTGTCTGAGACTCAGTTTTCCTGACCATGTGGTGGGAAAATTGGGCACAGTTTCACAAAGATCATCCCTTGCATCCTCACCACCTCCACCTGCCACTTCTTATATAATACCAGATTTGTGGCCACATTTAGTGATCTCAGAATCCAATTGTCTGTTTTCCATGGACCCAGATGATCTCCTGTCTTTATTCAGGCATTGAGCCTTCATTTCCTTTCAGAGAGGGAAATGGGCATCTAAGGCACCATTTTTCCTTGCCTGGGTGATTGTAACAGTCTCCTGGCCACCTTGGAACCACTGCTATCCTTCAACATTTCCTTATCCAGGCACAGCCAGAGATCTTTTAATATAAATGAGACAGTGTCACCCCTACTTACAATGACCTTATATGTAAAATGAAATGTAAATTTCCACAAGATCTTGGCCTACAAGATCGTGTGCCCTCTGTAATCCCAATTTGTATCCTCATCTCATATTCACCGTGTTCCAGCCATACAAACCTTTCTTCTGGTCCTTGAAAACTGCAAGCTTGTTCCTGCCCCAGGGCCTTTGATCTTCCATGGCCTGAAATGTCCTCTCTCCAGAACTTCGCATTCAAGGCTCATTCTCAGTCAGTTCTCAGGTCATCAGAAACTGCCCTTGACCACACTGACCAAAGAACTCCCCCTCTAGCCCCTCACTTTAGTTTGTTGCCTTGACAGCATGACGCATTAGCATACATTATTCTTTTCCCTTTGCTCCCTGCATATTGTCAGCCTACTGTTCACCAGGGACTTTGTCTTGTTTATCTCCCTGGCAGTAGTCAGATAGGTGCTCAGGGAATATGTGTTAGGTAAATGGAAAAATGGAAGAAAGTGAGGGACAGAAGAAGAAAAATGTTGAAGGAGCGGGTGGGGGAATTTCATGTTATGGACAAGGCATAGACCTGGATGTTCTCATTTTCACTCTTGTGATGTAACTTAACCTTCACAACCACACCACAAGGAAATGGAAACGTACTCTGTGATTTGGACTTACCCCTTTATGCTTCAAAACTGAACAATTAAGCAAGTTGTTGGACAGGCTGAGCATGAGCAGGTGTAATGTGATGCAGTTTTTAAAATGGTAGGATCAGCCCCACAGTGCTTCCCTTACTCGCTGGATGAGGCCTAAGCCACCCTCCATCCAAGCCTGAGGCTGCAGCTTAAGACTTTGATCCCTGTTTTTCAAGGAAATCCATCTGAGAGGAGTAAGGCTTATAGCTCTTCCCTCTTTTATATCTCTCTGCGAATTACATTAGCACTGGTGGAATTAAGTGTGTATTTAGAGATGAAAACACAGAGGTGAGAACACCCTGATAGACAATCCAAATGGAGGTTCGCAGCCCTAGGTACACATGACAGCCACTGGATGATTTTAAAAGTATTCATGTTCAAGTCCATTCCTAGTTTCTGAATTGATTGGTCTGCATGGGCCCAGGTTAAGATACATTTTGAAAGATCCGTGGATTATTATATGGTGGAGCCAAGTTGAGATGACTAATGTAAGGAGTGGATTCAGGAAGACACAAGGCATTGATATTTTCTTAGTGAGACTTGCCAGACAGTTGATAATCACCGAAAGCTGCTAAGTGGTTAGAGCACCAGCCTATACACCAAAGGGTCGGTTCAATTCTCAGTCAAGGGTACTTACCAGGGTTGTGGGTTTGCCCCTACCACCACCACCTCCAACCCCATTGGGAAGAATTCAGGAGGCAATCAGTAGATATGTCTCTCTCACATTGATGTTTCTCTCTCTTTCTCTCTTGCCCTCCCTTCCACTCTCTCTGAAAATCAATAGAAAAAATATCCTCATGCGAAGATTAACAATAACAACAAAAACCAGGGGTGGCGATGGCAGCAGAGTCAGAGGTAGACAAAGTGTTTAATCCCAATACAAAAAAAAACCAACAAAAAAACAAAACACACACACACAACTCAAAGAAAGCATTGATTTTGAAGGTTTTGAAAGCCCCAAAAGACGTTTAAAGCTTAATGAGCCCGGCTGGCATGGCTCCATGGTTGAGTGTTGACCTATGAACCTATGAACCAGGAGGTCACAGTGTGATTCCTGGTCAAGGCGCATGCCCAGGTTGTGGGCTTGATCCCCAGTGAGGCAACCAGTCCATGATTCTCTCTCATCATTTATGTTTCTATCTCCCCTTCTCCTTTCCTTTCTTAAATTAATAAAAATATATTTAAAAATAGTTTAATGACCTGGGAGGAGAAAGGGATTGGAGACTTCTGTTTCAAGAGCAGAAATTAGGTGGCCTCATTGGAATTCTGACAGGAGAGTTAAACTTTTGTGGGCATCTCTCATTGCAGTGCTCTTGAGGTGGCACCACTTCCAATTGGAGATTCTGAATGGATGCTTGTGGGGGCTGGATACTCATCACCTTGACTTTGGCAGCTGGGCTCTCTGGTTCCCAGGATTGGAAAGATTGACATCTCCGTTTCAGTTCAAGTTGCCCTCACTTCAATTTACTGCTGAATCACCAGCAAACGTGTAGTACAAAGAGAACACACCAGATAAAGACACAAGAGAGTAGAAGCAGCTTCCGGGGTCAATGCAATTTGCAAGAAGGGAGGGCCCCTCCGGGTTGGAGGAGTAAAGGAACCACTGACTCCTTGCCTTTTGCCACAAGTGCATGTTAAAGGGCCACCAACCATATTAGGAGGCAGTTCCTTTCTGAGGTTGTTACTCTTGTCAACTGGTATGGTGGGACCCAGGAGGACCCCAGAGTGGCTGTACCAAAGCAGGTGGGGAACAAACCACTGATTGCATCAGTGGGTACCAAGAGGAGTGATGATGGCAATGCTAAAGCACTGGAGACCACAGAGGCCTTGCCCCCATTTCTCTGGAGTACACGAAGCCCAAGAAATTTTATAATTCAAAGCAGTAAGTAGAGCAGCAGGGAAGATGGTAAATATTGAAGCCAGTAGGGGTTCAGAGCTGAATTTGATTTGATCTAAGAAAATAAAGACCCATATTATCTCTTATACTTGTGGAATATAGATTAATTCATTCTTGTTATAATAATGATTTTACTTTTAGAATTTTGTACTAATGAATTAAACAAAATCGTATGTAAAGGTTAGCTGCAGGGATGTTCATTACACCATTTTTATAACAGTGAAAATCTGGGGGGGAAAAGATGTAGATGTTTATCAATAGAGTGCCAATGGAGTGCATTTTAGTTCATTTACACAAAGTGCTTCATAAACCATAAACAGCATTGTGGAAATATCTTTAATTACTACAATGAAATTAATATATAATGAAAAACGGTATGCCCTTTTAAAAAGTAAAATGGAACCAGCTAGGTATATATGCCTCAAAAAGAATCTGGAACATATACTAGTATATCAAGGAATAACAGCAGTAATTCTTAGTTCGTGGAACAATACGTTATTTAATGTTCATCTTTTTTGCTTGTATGCTTTTATTCTGATTTTTCTACAATGAATATGTTGCTTGTAAAACAATACAAATACATTTAAAAAATAAAAATATTAGAGACTAGGTATTCGAAGAAAAAGAAGAAATTTCACCCAGCAGTATTGACAGCATTGAAGAAACATGGATTTGAAGGGGATTTCATTCATCCTTGGCGAATGCCCTTCTCTTACCCTTGTTCCCTTGATGAAATAGCCATCCTCTTGGATTTACAATGGCCCCATGCCCTCCTCTAAATCCATGTCTTCTTTCAAGTGCTGAACCTTCCTACTAAGGCTACTCTGAGCTGACTGAGGGGAAGCATTTTCCTTAGAAAGGCTGATTCTGTTTCACAAGGAGGAACAAGAGCAGGAGGCACGCTCCCCAGAATTCCAATCCACATTGTTCACTTCCTCTTTGAAGTGCCCAGAACATTTATTTTCACACTGTACAATTAGCTGGATTGCAGGGCATCACACATTGTTCTCTGATGGTATGCAAGTCATTTCCTCAAACAGGAGTGAACCTCAATCCAGGATCCCTCTTCCACATTCTTCCTTGTGTTGTGTTCTGTTCCTTATTGCCATCACTATCTGGCTTAGGGAGAGTCCTCCAGGGAGGTGGAGTTTGAGCTTTGATGAGATTTGGCTTTGAGGATTTGATGATCAAACTACATTCAACACACCCAAGGGCAAATGGAAAATATTACCCTCAATAATTACAATAATAGTAATAGTTATAATGCATATGTGAACATGGTATAATTATTTTATTCTTTCAAATAATTTTCAGCAATATTACTTCATCAATCTTCATAGAAAACCAATGAAGTGAGTAAGGTTAATGAGTGGGAATTTTCTCCATTTTTACAGATGAGAGAAATAGAGTGCAGAGAAATTAAGTGACTGTCCAAATGATTTACAAGGTATTAGTTGTGGAACTGAGGCTAGCATGCACGTTTCTTTTATTTCATACCCAAATCTGTTTTGATATCAGCACACAACCACACTCATGGCTGAACTATAATATGTGCTTTGTTCGTTTTAGGTTTTTGAAGTTGTGTAAACAACATTCCTCTCCTCTAACATTGAAAAACTATAGGTCCTTTTAATGAAGATCAGAGAATTTAAAGGTGAACAGATAGTGGAATTTATCCTATTCCATAATTCTGGACCAATAAAGAATACACACAAAGGTCACTAGTTCAGTGTAGTAAAAGAAATAGTATTTAAAATATCCATAGAAGCAACCCAATAATCCATTAAAGGCAGGGCGGTCTAGCAATATGGACTGGGAGAATGCTGACTAGGGTTTACTTCTCCTTCCCAACCCATCCCTCCAACAATCCTTGGCCAAAACTGAATCCAGAGAGCAGGGCATGAGGCCAGCTGCAAGGGAGGAATGCATCATGGGAGAATGGCTAGCTTGTACACCTGGGGGAAACCCACTAACCAGGTGTGATGAAGTACACAGCTAAAGACAGGAGCAAACTAGTTTTCTGACTTCAAAGTGCAGGAGCCATTCCCATGTATAAAACCTTGTCCAGAGATGCTAAGATCTGGGGAAATCAGTCCTACCTTTTTCCTTGGGCAGAGTAAGAGATGATAAATGGTCATTCCAATCTTCTTTGTTCCAGGAAAACACAAAAGTAATACAGAAGTTAATAGATGTTATCTGTTAGTTACTCAGCAAGTGTTAGACCCAAATTCTTACAATGTTTTCCTCTGCTCCAACCACACTGGTCTCCAGGCTGTTTTCCAATCATGCCTGACATGCTCCTATCTCAGGGCCTTTGCACTAGCTGTTGTCTTTGAGCAATCTTCCAGAGAGTCACATAATTCAACCCCTCACCTACTTTTTGCGTCCTTATGCCAGTATCATCTCCTTAGTGAGATCTTCCTTGTATACTGTCCATTTTATTTAAAATTGACTCTATCTAACACTCCCTTGCTATAGCTTACCTCATAGCATGTAACACCATCTAACATATTCTATTTTTTTATCTGTTTTGATCATTGGCTGCTCCCCTAATTAATATATATATATATATATATATACTCCATGAGAGCAGACAAAGACCTTTGTCTGTTTTGGTCATTGCTGTATTCACATGGCCTCTGTGTGGGGCAGAGATTTCACTCAATACATCTTGTTGAATGAGTGAATTTGTTGATGTGTTATATGGGCAGACAGAGGCCCAGGGAAACACAGTGGCTTTTCCAAGAAAATCTTCCTGGCAAATAGGATTCATCAACCACTAGAACCCAAGGCTGCTGATTCCTGGTTTGGCTGACCTCCCACCACCACCTCATGATGCATTTCCAAATAAGGGGTCCTGCTGTTTTTAAGTGGCTGTGCATTTAACTATGACACAGGGGCATTTTACTTTAGCGAATTAGCTCAGAGACAAAAGAAGAAGAGACAATTCAGTTCTCCAGCTAGCTAGTGTAGGCAACCCCTGCTGGTTGGACTTTCAGAATTTGAATTTTCCTTCCCACTCTACAAAAGAACTATTTTTGAACACACAATGTAACTTTGCATGACAATGAAAGCACAGCAATGTTCTCATCTAGTAGAGAACCTCAGTAGCTCTTTCTTGAGCAAAGTACAAACTCATAAACTAGGGCAGGGATTCCCTACCCTTATGAGTTTTGTTTGACTTCATGGTACTTCTTTCTTTCTCCAGCCCTCTGTAACATTAAGGGATCATGTGATTACAGGAGCATAGCCTAGCCCTTTCTTTAGAACTTCAATGCCCCAGGGAGGTGTGCACAAGTAGTGAGGTGCCCTTTAAGAAGCTGGAACTTAAAGATGTAGACTGTTCTCCTAGAGCTAAATACTTCTATCTGTTCATAATAGACTTGTATAAAAGTTAGAAAAGGCCTCACCTCATAAAGAATAGGAATATTTCTCAAGCCAGAACATGATTTTTCTTTCCTGTGACTTCCAGGGTTTTTCCATTCAAGTTTCAGGTCTCCCTTAGTATCATAGCACCAGTAAAGTCAACCATACCACTTCGCTGCGTGAAACACTCCAATGGCTTCCCACTGACATAGTTCTTCAGCCCATGTCCTTTCAGACTCCTGCTCATTTCAGGGTACTGCCCATGGGAGGGCCTTCCTTTCCTCCTTGCTTAGCCTTTCCCCAAGGAACTTACCATCTATTTGGAGGGGGTGTGCGTGGGGGGGGATAGAGATATGGAAATAGGCTTCTTGTGTGTAGAATCCTTTACCCCAGTTGTTTCCTCTGTGTGGACATCTCAGGGTGCTCTTTCTGAGTAAGTGATCCCCAGTTTTCATGTCTCAGCTCCAGGGAGGCCCTCCTCCTCTAGCCCCCAAATGTACATTTAAGAGCCATCATTAGGGCTCTCAGATACCCATGCTCCACGGTGCCAGATCTCTTCAGTTTGCCCTGTCAGATCTAGTTCGCTCTTCTCTGTCTTCCTGTGTGCCACAGAAGGTGGATCTTTGGGCTCCTTGCTCTGCAGTTTCCAATTTGGTTTTTACCTGTCAGGAGGTGAGCAGGGTGAGAGAGGGTGGGCTGCTCTGGGTTGCCTGTTTCTCTACCCAAGGCTGTAGCTTCCATCAGGCAGCTCTCTCCACACAGCTATCCTTGCTGGTAATCCCTTTGTCCTCCTGCCCCTTCAGACGCAGGCCTAGTGAGAGCTCCCAGCTCTTCCTAGCTTCAGGGCACTGCACTATTGCTTGTTGGGTTTCCTCTACTCCTGTCTTTGGAAATATGTTCTTTACTACTCACAATACATACTGATATAGTTGTTAATTTCGTTGTAATTCCCTGGTTTCCTGTCCTGTCTCTAGTCCCTCCCCTCCTGCTCCACCCTCCCTTCAAGTAGATAGGGTAGTAAGTTCCATGGGAGAAAGGACCTTTCTTGTTCCCGTTCATGCATAGTTAAGAAACTACTATAATGCCCAACACATTGTAAATGTTAGCTAAAACTTGTTTTCAGTAAATCCATTTAAAACAAAATCTAGTAGACTTATTTATGTGTTTATGTTTGCCTACAAATATAAAGCTTGGGATTTGAGTTTGGTTTCATTTGAAGGTAGTAAAAACTGTAATAAAATTGTCTTGTAACCAAGATCAAGAATTAAAATGGAAGAGACACACACAGAGGTAAGGGAAGAGGTTTCTGTTGTTGTTTAAAGGGCCAATTACAGAGGAACAGGAGGAAAGGTACATGTGAGAAGGACCTTGGGAAGCAGACACAGAATATTAGCTAAAGAAAAGTGGTAAGAATCAGCCAAGGGTATAATATCCAACAGAGAGCTGAGAAACTTGGGTTTTTGTCTTGATTTAACCTTATCTCTCTGTGGCATTTATGAGAGAATTCATTGTCAAACTCATTATTCCAGTGCACACTTTTTGCCACAATAAAATGTCTTTAGGAGAGTTGGATTAATATTTTCTTGAAGTGATCTACTTAGTTAATCAGAAGCGTGTTTCACTTAGTCTTGGAGAAACAAAGACAATTTTATCTTCTCTATTAGATCTCTTGTAAATTGAATTTTTCACAACATCTATGTTCAATAAAGTGTACTAGTCAAAAACATATAAATAGTACTGCTTCCTCTCATTAGGACTATAAGCAGGTGAAAATCTAATGAAATTACTTAAACATTTTTAGGCTATACAATCGAATGCATACTTTTTCAGCTAGAAAGTGGGATATTGTAAAGCCCAGTGAAACACAGTTTTGTAAATGATTGTTCATTCATTCACTAGCTTATTCTTTTATTCTATAAATACCGTTAAGTGTGTATTTTGTGCCAAAGTGCCAGGCTTTGTGAATTCTTGATGACTCCTGTCCCATGGGTTAAGCAATCTAATTACAGTGCCTCACTTTTGGCCCATGTATCCCCCACTGAGTCCCTAGAGGGAAGCTTGGAGGACATATTTTCCCAAGGTTCCCAGGATACTTATTCACCACAAATGGACCTCTGCAGAATTCTGGCAATTCGTGGCCTAGAAAGTTGGGGTGCGGGGAGGAATGGAGCAACTCCTACTACAAAGCAATATCACTCCTGGCTAAAACACAAAAGGAGGATTTTAAATACACAGATATCCTTGCAGACCTTGAGGAAAACACACAGGTTCTAAAAATAAAGATGAAGGCAGGACTGCAGACTGTTAAACCAAAGAATGAAGCCTGCAACAGTAGCCAGCCTGAGAGACACTGGGAGCCTTGGCCTTGCATTCAGCAGCCAAACCAATGGCAGAAAACCTGGCCCTGCATCTGTAGCTGCTGGATAGTTGGTAATGAGACCCCATCCCAATCCTTATCTATAAAGCAAAGCCTGTCAACAGAACAGGACCACATATCCCCTCGCCCACTACAGTCCTGGCTTATGCCTGTTGTCTCTGCATTATTCCTAATAGCACCTGCCTCTCTCTCAGAAATACCTTGGTTTGGACAATGAATTACTTGGTCCCACTATTCAAGGACTAATTGATGAAAAGATGAGCATAGGGGGATAAAAAAGCAAATAGCAACTGTGATATGTTCATCTAGACCTCGGCTATGGGTAAAAGAGATTTAATAAAATATGTCCCCTGAAAATGAATAGATGAACTCAGCCTGGGGTAAAAAAGTTGTACATGTTCATTGTATTTAAAACCTGGGAAATTTAAAAGAAGAGAGAAAATCACTCAGTTCCTTTGCCAAATTAAAACAATGCTAATTTTGTCTTTTTTCCCCCCGCCCATCCAGTCTTTTTTTAGACTGGTTTATATTTTCTTCGGCTTTATTTTACAAATTAATTTTATGTACTGAATTTTCACTAACTATAATGAAAAGCCTTATCTCCATGTTGTAAACTTTGTAGACAATACTTAGTGCCTGCGTTTTTTTTCTATTCAGTGGCTGTAATTTAAGTAAAACCCTGTGTAGGACACTTAAGTTGTTACCAATGCTGGCTATTAGAACAAATATCACGATGGACATGGCTGAGTATAAATCTTTTTGACATTTAGGATAGATTCTCTAAAGTGAAATTACTGGGTCAAAGAATAAGGTCACCGTTCAATTTCTTGACACACGTTATTGCCAATTGGTTTCCAAAAGGGTGTATCAATTTTCATTCTGCTTCCCTGTGACAGGATTGGATGGCCATTTATTACAACATCTTCCTGCACAGGTTATGAATATCCAGAACACTCTGATTCAAGTACTCGCCCCGCACCGCCGAGATCTCTGCCCAGGAATTACCCATAAATAACTGGCAGGCTCAGGGCCGTGAATCTGAGATGGGGAGAGGAGGAGGAAAAGAAAGCTGATGAGCGAGAGCCTTAGCCTGTCACTGTGAATCTTGGCAATAGGAACCCCGTAACTCAAACAGCCAAGATATAAAAGGGATATTAAAGCTGTAAATAATTTCCAATTAGCACTGTTCTCTGTGTCCTGGGCTGCGTCGCTCCAGCTTTCCATTGGTAGCAGGAAACTTGAAATGCTCCTACACCAGGCTGAAGGAAAGCCTGAGAAAACACCCATAGCCCAGCACAAGAGTAATGCTTGCGTTTTAGAGAACATAGACCCTATTCAACGAGTAAAAGACACCCACTTTATTTGGGAGAATCCTGGGGGTTAAAGGTATTTTTGAGGATGGATATTTCCATTATAGAAATGGGAAGAGCATTGGATATGAGGAATAATAATAGACGGGGGTTCATGTTCTGTCTTTTCCAAAAGTAACTCTCTGAGGTTGGACAAAGGTGAGGAAGAGGATGATGATGATGATAATAGATATTTGTTCATTAGATATTTGTTGTGTGCGTACGATGGATCAGCCATTGTTTCAGACTCTGGGGATACATTAGTAAACAAAACAAACACTGCCCAGGTGGAGCTAGCTGACCTTCCATTGGTCTGAGACAGATGCGAAAAGAATAAGTAGTAGATTAGAGGATGATACTAGAGTTAATTGTATGTGTCCACTCGGCTGTGTCACAGTGCCCAGATATTTGGTCAAACATTAATCAGGATGTCTCCGCTGAGGCTATTTTTAAAATGAGCTGTACAGTTAAATGGGTGACGTTGAGTGAAGCAGATTGCCCTCTGAAACGTGGGCTGTCCACGTCAGGCAGTGAAGGCCTGACTAGAAAGAGCAAAGTCTGGCCTCCCCGCAAACGGGAAGAACTCTGCCAGCGAGGCCTGTGGATGGAAACTGCAGTGTCTGTTCTTCCCTGGATCTCAAACTGTTTTCCTCTCACATCTCCTTACCTCTTTCTCCTCCACTCCAATCCCAGAAACATGGGTTTAAACTTGGGGGTCTGTGCATGTGCTTCGTTTTATAAGATGGGCGATTTTAATATGTAGCCAGGATTCGGTTTATTGTTTTAAGATAATCTGTCTGGGTGTTAATCCCCAAGTTTCCTTACACGTGGAGATGATGATGGCTGTCTCTTCAGGAGCAGAAGATGACTGTTTTTCCTTCTACCAGCAGGGTTTATGGCATCTCTGAGCTAATAGGAACACTAGAAATTATATAGGTTAGCAGTGCCTAAACTTTAATGCGTAGAAACCCCAGGATTCTGCTCCCTGGGCCCGGGCCCAGAAATCTGCATTTCATTAGCATCCTGACAGGTGAAGAGAACACACTGAGAGGCACCCATCTAGTTCAGATGTCTCAGCGGGAGCGGGAGGTGATTAAGTGCAGTAGTGGTGCAATTCCAAGCCCGCTTTCTCCCTTTTTAGCTCTGGCCTCTTACCCTCCCCAGTGTCACAACCAGGATCAGCAGAATCAGCAAATCACCTACATTTTTCAAAAAAAAAAAGGCAAATTTTTAGACCCAGACCTAGACTAACTCAGAAACTCTAGGCCCAGAAATCTGTATTGTATGGCTCTTCCAGGTGCCTCTAGTGCATACTAGTTTGAGAACCACTGCCCAACCCAGGAGTGGGCAAACTTTTTGACTCGAGGGCCACAATGGGTTCTTAAACTGGACTGGAGGGCCAGAACAAAAGCATGGATGGAGTGTTTGTGTGAACTAATATAAATTCAAAGTAAACATCATTACATAAAAGGGTACGGTCTTTTTTCTTTTTTTTTAGTTTGATTCCTTTCAAACGGGCGGGATCCGGCCCGCGGGCCGTAGTTTGCCCACAGCTGGCCCAACCCCATGTTTCTTTGAGAGCTGCAGTTGGCAGCAAATGATAGTCAACATGTAACCAGGTGCCCTTATGAGAGGTGTTAGGAATCTCCTTAATGACATGGCGTGGCCCATCCTTTTTCCCCAGGTGCTGCCCATCAGCTTTCTGAGGTTTTATTTAACTGGAGCCAGCCAAGTGGACCTGCTGTTCTGGTTGTGCTCAACTAGCCAGTCCTCACCGGGGCCCTCCTGCCTACTCCCCTCTTCTCCCTCGGTGCCAACAGCAGGTGAGTAACTCTCATTGCTCACTGTGAAGGCTAAGGCGGGCAAGGATGGGGGTCAGTACCTGACCTAAGACTCTCCAAACATTCTTAAATGGACAACAGTCACTTTGCCTATTAATGATTTGGGGCTGGAAGCATCAAGCGTCACAACTAGGTTCGGAGCTGTGTTTCCTGCTGTCCATGGACAGGGACGATTCAGGCATTTCCTTCATTTGGGGAGGGAGAGGGTGCAGGGACAGACGTTGCTCATCCTGAACAGTTTGCTTGATGATAATGATAATGAGCTGCGTTTACACAGTGCCTTTCATCCAAGTAACTCTCCAGGCTGGATTTATGCTCACCATTGCTTTTAACATACTTCCTAGAGTCCCGAGGGTACATTTCTCGGAGCCCTGTAACCCCTGCATTTGTAAGTGTCTCTCTGCTTACACAGCCTGCAAAGTAAGATGGATAATGAGCGATAGTGGTGCTGTAATTAAGGCTGCAGACTGACAGAAAGGAGATTTGATCTATCCTGACTTTCTGGTGTGTCCCTGGTGCGATTCATTGATGTGTTCTTCCGATTTTACATCTTTGTCAGGGGCTCTCTGGGGAGGAATTGCGCTAGAGTGTGGAGGTGTGCAGTTGAACTAGCAAAAAGCAAATCTGAATGCTGCAGCCCCTTTGTAGGAGAGCCATGCTCCCCAGACTCTCTCCTCTCCGGCGAGTCCATTGCCAGGAATCCGCTTCTCAGCAGGCAGGCCTGGGGGAGAAAAATGGTTGGAAATGTGTGGACTGTCCTGGTGAATTAGCAAGTAGGGCGAGAGTCTGTTGCTCTTCCAAGCTTCTAATAACCCAAGGAAGGGTGGTGATTCTGGCTGTGTGTGTGTGTGGCTTTGGGTCCAGGTGTGGGGAAGGGTGTCACTGGGAAACCTGGGCTGAGTGGGGAAAAAGACCTGCCTTCAACAGGGGTTTCCACTTGGGTGCTCATTAGAACGGCCTGTTTAGCAAACAAGAAAGCAAAGAAGACTTTATTTTTGCGTTTGTAATTCCTTTTCAAACAATACAATTCCTGAAAACAGATACGAAAATTGTTTCAGCTCTAGATGGTAGTGTCTGAGGTTCAGAGAGAAGCAGTGACTTGACCGAAGGGGCACAGTGATGGACTCTTTGCCCATTTTCATCGGTTTGGGAGCTGATGGTGGATTCCGTACCAGCTGTTTCAGAGCAGCCGCCAGGAGCTTTAAGGCCATGAAACCAGGAAAAATCCCAAAACTGTACCTCAGACTTGTCTGGTGAAGATTCTTTGTAGCTGGCCCCTTAGCAAATGGTCCTTACTTCCTTCAAGATCTAAGTCCTGATTAACAGTTTGGGGTATGAGCATCTAATATGGCAAATGCTAGGTCATGTATTCATATTTAACTGAAAGGGCTAACAGACAAAGATGCTGGTGCATTTTCAGACTTTATATTGGTAAGCCAATTCTGCCTTACGTGGTAGGACACTTGGTCAAACACAACACAAGGTTCAGCTCTTAGGTAGCCCTAATATTTTATTTTTAATTTCACCTTATTTCTTACCTCCTCCTCCACAGTTCTTACTCATCCTTCAGGTACCAACACAAATTTAGTCTCCTCAAAAATTTTCTTAGTGACTCAGACCACATGGATCTCTCTCTTTTCTGATCTATCACACTAATACACCGAGTCACACAATACAAAATCTAATTATAAACCATTTTGGCTTGTTTTACAGTTGTCTCATGTGCATATGTCTGTTCTCCCCAAATCAATCAGCAGCAGCTGTAGAATAGACTCTGTATCGACTACTCACATGGCGGGGTAGTGGGAAACATGTGTGCCCTGTCAGAGGCCATCAGCTAATGCTTGTTGCTTGGTTTCAGTGATTCATATTTTTGTGTGCACAATAAATTACCTGCAGTTTGTGACATGACTATAAGAACAATAGACATAATAGTTAAGAAAATAAAGATCAGAAGCAGTCATAATATAGACTGCCATTACGAAAATAAACTTTGGAAAAAGGCTTAGGAAAACATTTACCTATTCTAATTAGATCACTTGCAAAATGACTGAAAATAAAACAGTTGACATAAGAGAAAAATATGCTCTGCCCTAGCAGCAGATCATACTTGAAATATTTCCCAAATGATTATCCTGTGCTTCTGGAGTAAACTTAGTTGGGGTAGAACCTATCTGGATACTTCATGCAAAAGTTAGTGGTGGGCCTGTCCTGTGTTGTTCAGTGGTTGAACATCAAACTGTGAATCAGGAAGTCACAGTTCGATTCCTGGTCAGGGTACATGCCAGGTTTGCGGGCTTGATCCCAGTGGGGGACATGCAGGAGGCAGCTGATTAATGATTCTTTCTCATCATTGATGTTTCTATCTCTGTCTCCCTCTCCCTTTTTTTGAAATTAATAAAAAAATATATTTAAAAAAAGTTAATGGTGAGCTTGTTCTTTCAGTGGTGTCCCTTACACAATTGCAGTGTTTTTCAGATTCTGTCTTTGGTGAAATACTTAAATGTAATCCTTCCTTCCTTCTACATAACTTCCTTCCTCTATCATAACTGGTTTACCAAGTGATTGGTATCCCGTTTCCCATTTAAATCTGTCATTAGTAAAGGACTTGATATCTGAGTAGCCTTGGGTTCTTGGATCGTCAGCCTGTAAGAACAGATGAGGTCACACTAGGTATTTGATAAGTTAATACAAATCTCCCCAGCTGATCTACCCTCTGGAAAAAATCCATCTTAGCCACTCTATAGCCACCTGTATCTCTTCCTATGACTCCACCTAAGCAGAGGGTTTTCTCAAAGCCAGAGGAAGGTGTACTTGGGTGCTCAACGGTATGTCCAGTCTGAGGGGCACCAAGCTGCAAGGGAGCACATTGGCCAATGTGCCAAGCCTTCTTGGGGCCATGGCTGCACACTGGTGTGTGGCCAACAGAGGGGAAGACCCCCAGCCCTTTGCATTTCACCATTATATGGTCTTCAAGACAATACTGCTTGTGCCTTCCAAGATTTTTATAATAAACTCATTGCACAGTTCTTCCAGAATTTTCTTCCTGCCCCTTCTCTCCCTCCCTCACTCTCCTCCCTGGCATATCCAGAATCACGTTGAGTATGAGCACATAACAACAATCATAGTTTATGCAAACCCAGGACTTCTCCACTGTCACTGACTTTGTCACTGTGCCCCGATGGTTCTGCTTGGTGTCTTCTTCAAGTGGGATGTGTTGTCTTGCAGAAGGCCCCTCAGCCCTCTCCCTTCCCCTCCCACCTCCATGCAAAAGGATCATCAATAAGGAGGTGAAGGAAATTTGAATGTGTGAGGGCAGGAAAGGAAGCAGGGAAGATGGACCCTTCTCAGGGGTCCTGTCCTGAGAAGACACCAGGCTTTTAACCTGTAGATGAGGATGTTCCTTGCACCCAATCATTTGCTTAGAACCATGATAGTTCATTTGCTTCTAAACCTGATCAAAGGTATTATGCAGAAAGAACCACAAATTAACAAACTCCTGCTCTTTTATTTTTCCAACTTGTTTTGCCATCTGGTGGAAACAAGCTAATCCTAAAATCTTTAATCCCAGGAGGCTGGCCCCGAAGACCTTTCATAGCATAGTCACTGAGACGGCAAATCTCATCAGAAGATGTCAGCTGTATCTGTCCAGTTCTTCATGTCTGAGCCACATGGTCGCTGAGTATTGATTCTTTAGGCTGAGGGTTTCTATCATCTTTGGACTCTGGCTCTTCCAATGGCATCTTTGCTTCAAAAATCCAATGGATTTAACAATGTTTATGAGTGTTATGGGTAGGGAAGCAGAAAGAGTGAGACCCTAGCACTCAGTGTAGCATAGGCAAAAGCAGGCTTAGGCAAAAGAGTAAACTTTTATAGGTAGGGAAGCCATCACTCTGAGAGGGCTATAAGAAGCAGGAGAAAAATCAGAGATAGGGTAGGTATTCACAAACGAAGTTCAATTTAACAAGCATTTATTGAACATCTTAAATGTGTGAATTTTATACTGCGTTCAAGTACAGTAGTTAATAATTAAGGACGGACATTAGACTCATCTGTAGAGTTTCTTTTGTTTTTAAATAAGCATGCCTATGCTAGCTAGGCCTATCTATACCTAATCAACTTTTGGGGGAATAGAGTATGCAGGTCTAAATGAAAACCATAAAATAGCCACCCCCAAATCCTGAATGTTGGATCCTCTGCTAATGCCTGTTTAAGAGAGGATCTAGTATTGTGTCCAAATGGAAAATCCAGTGCTTGTTCTTGAGATGCTAACAGTATACTAGGGGAGAGACTGGTATCTCAACAGTAGGACAAAGTATAGAAAGATATATTACTTAAGGAGGCTTTATTTATTTATTTATTTATTTATTTATTATTTATGTATTTATTTATTTATTTTTTATTTATTTATAGAAAGAGAGTGGGAGAAAGCAGGAGGGCAGTCTTCTCAATGGGTCCAAACATGGTTTGGCTTGAGAGAGAGTGGGAACAGGAGACTGCCATTTTATTGTGGTTAGGGGGTGCAGCCTGGATATGGGTTGGTATGGGTGGGCAAGGGCTTGATTGATTTGAAACCTCTGTTTGCCCCCAAAGAAGGGAATGCCTAGTCCGTGGTCGGCAAACCACGGCTCGTGAGCCACATGCAGCTCTTTGGCCCCTTCAGTGTGGCTCTTCCACAAAATACCACGTGCGGGTGCGCACATACAGTGCGATTGAAACTTCGTGGACCATGCGCAGAAGTCGGTATTTTGTGGAAGAGCCACACTCAAGGGGCCAAAGAGCCACATGTGGCTCACGAGCCTCAGTTTGCTGACCACTGGCCTAGGTTTTCTTATCAGGTTACCCAGGTATAGATGAGAAAGGGAAGAGAGAAGGATGAGGCTTATAACATCTCAACAGTTAAATATCACATAATGATGTCAGGCACTTGATTACAAAACTCAGGCATGTCTTGATTCTCAGCATAATATTTCTCATTAATGATTCTTTCATGAACCAGTCGGTATTATGATCAAATCAAAATGCTGATTTTCCAACAATCCTAGCACACCCTTCACATTTATCCGTCAACACTCAATGTTTTGCTGTAAACAAGAGCCTTCATTCCAACTCCTCCTTTTTTGTACAACTGCGTCGTAATCTACTTTTATTTCAAAGTAAAAGTTTAATTAAAAAAGACTATACAGTTATTTTTATAGTTACCTAAAAACCTAATAATAGTTTACATCAAGATGTCTGCTCCCTGTAATTTTTATGAGTTCCATGCCTACGCTTTGAGTTCAGTTTTTCCCTTTAATTTTTGTTTTGGCTTGGATAAATCTTCTTTGTCTTCATTTGTCAGAAAGTTCTTTATTTTGTCCTGGATTTGAATGATTACTTGGGTAGCATTTCTTGGTTGAGTATTCTTTCTCAGCGCTGCCCCGAATGGACAACAATGTTGCTGATGAAAAGACTGCTTTCAATTTAATTTTCATTCCTTGTAATATCATTGGTCTTTTGATCCCTGGTAATTTGAGATTTTGTTGTTTTATTCTTTCTGGAGAGTGGTGATAATATGTTTATATGTGGATTTATTCTATGTATGCTTCTTGGCTATAGCCAGTTCTCTTTTCATCTAAAATAGGGTTTTCTTTCTTTCTGAAAAAAATTTCAGTCACTTTTATTCAAATGTTGCTTTTGCATCTTTTCTTCTGTGTTCTTATAGAGCTTCTGTCAAATAGTTTTTAGAATCCTCCATCAATCTTCCCTGTATCTTCTTTGTTCATCTCTCTCTCTGCCCTCTCTGTCTCTGTGCCATTGCCTGGTGGGTACTCTTGGGGTTGAAATGATGTTTATAACACCTACAGGCCTATTCCCTTCTTTAATAATGAGAAGGGTTGTTGTTGTTGTTAGTTAGTTTGCTTTTTAAGCTAACCAAATAGAAGAATGTCTTTTTGGTCGTATCATTATCAGACAACAATGCAGTAAAGATTTCATCTATGCTATAATTAATAAAATTTCCAGGATAGCAAAATAGCAAAAACTCCAATAGTAGTTCTTTTGTTTTATTTTTAAAACAAATTCTGTTGCTTTATTTTTAAAAACTTTAACCTTACTTTATACATTTTTTTTCTCATGCCTCTGTACTTTCATAGTTTGAATATTTCTTCAAAATACATCCAATGGTACATTTATTTTGGGGAGGGAAAATATCTAACACTCAATTTTGACCCTGAATGTTATTGTAGACTCTCTGATTTGGAGGACGTACATGTCCATGACATTGTCATTGTTTAATGTTCCTATAAATGCCAAGTTAAATGACTGATGTGTCACCTGCTTTGAGATTTATTAGAACTTCAAATTCCAAGCTTAGTTCAAATCATGAATCTAGGTATAAGTGTAAGCCAGTAGTGTATCTGACAGGATAAAGAACATTCTCCATTTTAGTTGCTATCGCAAAAGGTAAACAAAACTCTGGATATAATGAAACATAAAGAACTCTTCTACACATAGTGAGCCCATATCAAGGGGGATATAGGTTGTATAGGAAATATATTTATCTGGACATTTAGATTTTGTCTGTGAGGACAAGTGTTCAACTATTCTGTTATGAATGACAACTATTTCAGTTAATCACCCAGATGCTGTTTTATATGACAATTCTATTCATAATAAGTTTTCAGTTGTTTTTATCCAATTGGGTGTTGTCCCTAAACTTAACCAGTCTGTAGCTTTCGCTTACATAAATTATTTGTGTATAGACATAGTTGATTGATTTTTTTCAACTTGTCAAATCATTCAGAACCCAGATATTTATGCCTATCATCCCAACTATAAGTGACAAGTATTCATTCAGTTTGTGAAAGAGTAACAAACCTGAAATATTAATGCGGTCAGGAAATTTTTTGAAAGGAAGGAGAATTTTAATAATATTACAAAATTCAAATATATTTCCTTCCTAGGGACTCTCACTCCCTGAACACACACACATTTTACCCATTTTAAATCCATTTCTGATTGGGATTTTAAGCAGTCTGTTATAAATCCAGCTCTTTAGTCTTTTCCCTTGAAAGGTGTTCTTTTTTTAAACTTGCATTCAAGATGCACCTGGCTTTGTTTACTGGGTTATTCCTGCCTGTGCGTTTGCCCAGGAAGGTAGCACTTCTCAAAGTGGTGAGTGTAGCCTTTGCAGGGAGGCTGAAGTCACAGTTGGGGAGCTGGAGACCTCAGAGCCCTCCAAAGCAAGGCTCCTGGGCAGGTGAAAATGTGTTCTGAGAGGTGTGACAGCAATTCTGAAGCTATAATGCATTGTCTTCCTTACCCGCAAGTGACCAAGTGCACCTGCTCGCTCTCTGTGTAGATATTTACATTTTCTCAGGATATTGCTGTTTTTTCAAAAGGAAAAAAAAACAACAACAACACAGTACCATGGGTTCTGTCATATTGAATTGTATTTCAGAAATGACTAGAGCAAGAATACAATGGTGATAAATGTGCTGGGAAGCAAGCTAGCTTCTTTTTTTTTTTTTTTTTCCAATAGATTCACAAGATTTTCAGTTTGAAGGTGTTAAAGAGGCCTATTGTTCACTTTGGGGAGGCCTAATATTCACATAAAATCAGGCTGAATTGTGCAGATTCAAGGGAGCTTTTAGATTTGGCCTCAGCCTGGCGAAGGATTCTATTTTCTCCTGGGCCTATGCGTCGTAAGCAGTCTCTCTGTACTGGTGATCATCCCTGCTAGTATCAAAGGAGGGAACTAACCAGGTCTTAGTGTATCCTTTTTGCTGGAGATCCCTGTGATTAGGAGATAAGAAAAAAAAAGAAGCAAGTATCTTTCTACAGTGTAATTATTAGTTGTAAATATAATGATGTTAATGAGAGCAATCAAAATTTGAGTTAAGTATGGCAAGCTCTTTGCTGATACACCCCCACTCTCAGTAAATTAATAGAACCTTATGAAGTTATCATCATTATCACCATGTTTCAGTTGGGAATAATGACTCTTTACCCAATTACATTGGTGCCCAGGGTCAAATTGCAAATTAATGGCCTCGCCTAGAATTCCAATCATTGTGCTCTAACTACAAAGTTGACCTTATTATGGGCAAGCATTCACTTGATTCTCTGTCCATGATATTGTAGATCTATTTCACCTAAAACTTTTGAAGTGTGGCTGTCATAAATTGTGGGTAGCATTTGTCTTGGTTTATTGGACATTTGGGAACCACTGAAGGCCTCTGGCATTGGAGTAATTGATCATGAAATATCAAAAACAAGTAAAATGTATATTGCTATGAATAACACTCAGGGTCTATTATTAAGATAACTGAAATTTTATAGGAGAAATTGACACTCACCAAGCAGGTATCAAAATGATTTTGTTGTTACTATTGTTATAAGTATTATGAAGAAGGTAGAGCTAAGGATGCTCATACTAGGAGATTCTAATCTTGAACACACACATAGATATACATGTATATACATCCATATATATACATATATTTGTACAATATATTTATAATTTTGTTCTTAGTAGAGTCAGCCTCTCATTCTAGAAGTGAAAAATATACTTCATCTCCCCACTTCCTTTGCCATTAGAGAAAGGTCATGTAATCCACGCTGGCCAGTTGGAGCTGAGAAGTCTGTGGAGGTGCTTCTGGGAAATGTTTTCCATCCTGGAGGGAAATGCCACCTCCTTCTGTGGCAGCCAAGTGTCTCCCCATGATGCCTGGTATTGCTGTAGCTCTCGTAGCAACATAAGGAGAGAACAGGAAAACGGAAAGAACCTAGGAGCCTTGATGAGATTACTAAATACCTGAATTAAGCCTGGAACTCTATCTCCAGATGGCTTGTTATGTGAGGAAATATATTTCTTTTTGTTTAAACCATTTAAATTACAGTGTTCTCTTGCTCGCAGCTGAAAACTTCCTAAATGATAAGGAGGCTTCCCTGAGGAAGAGGCGTTGGTGTTGGCACATGAAGGATGAGGAGTTGCTGGCTAAGTGAAGAGGAATAAGAAATGTTTCAGGCAGAGAGATGAGTAGGACAGAAGGCCCCAAAGTTGAAGTGGTTTGTCAGGTTTGTAAAATGGAAATTAGAACAATAGGGGGTAGAGGTGAAGAAATGAGGGAAAATGAGGTATATGAGGAATCGAGAGAAGTGAGCAGATGCTATGCAAGGATTGTAGGCCATAGTAGGGGGATTGGACTCAATCCTGAGTAGGAAGTTTTTAAATATTTTAAGCAGGAGAATGGTCTAATCAATGGCTTGGAGTAAACAGAAGTGTTGGTGGAAATGGAAGAAAACAAGGAAGACGGAAGAACAGAAAATAAAGTAGGGTGATTTGAAATGTGGCTGCTCAGTGAGACTGGACAGAGAGATCAGTATGGATTTATAACTCATATCAAAGTAAAAACAGGTCTGCTCACATTGAAGTGGGCCTGGGGTCCTGCTCTCTGCCCATGGATTTGCTCTTCATGCCAGACCTCAGCCGCAGCTGAGGTCCTCACCGGCACAGCTGTGTGATCATGTGGATCTAGAACACTGATAGAGCCTAATTTTCTTCTCTGCCATGCCCCAAAATCTTGCTTTGTTTTAGAAAATGTGCCAATGGAGACTTGGAAAAGCCAAACGGCCTCTAACTGCACAATTTTAGAAATTTGGCGTTCTCTTCCAATAGCCCAATTTGAAGACCATTGGCCTAGAATGGGGCTTCTCGACATCAGCACTACCCTAACCTTAACCCTAACCACTAGGTGCCCACTAGTAACCAACTCACCCCCACTGCTGTAATAACAAATGCAGCTCCAGTGTAGGGGAGAGACCGTTTCACATCAATATGGAAAGAAAGGAAATGGGTTGATTATTCCATTAACACAATAGTCTACATGGAAAATTTATACATCAAAGCAAACACAAAGCTCTCTTGGGAATTGAAGAGTAGCTATTTGTTTAATTAGTTGTTCTTCTTTAAATGAATAGTGAAATTTTTTATCTCACCCAAAGACATCTTGATTCTCTCTGATAGTTATATCTTAAGATGGGCTCCTGTGTTAACTGCATTAATAATTCCATCAAGGGGTAATGGGGTGATGGGCCGGTGGCTTTGGAGACATCTCTGTACTGGGGCTTTTCTAGTCCCTGGAGAAATCTGTCTGCAATTCAAGTGTTAGAGAGAGGATTCAGGCCCACTATGTCTTCTAGGGCAGTGGTTCTCAACCTTGGCTGCACATTAGAATCACCTGGGAATTTTTTTTAAAATCCTGATTTCTGGGCCTCATCCTCCGGAAATTCTGTTTCTTTGTTACTAATGTTGTGGCCCCACCCCATATCAAAGAAACAGAATTTCCAGAGGATGAGGCCCAGAAATCAGGATTTTAAAAAGATTCTCAGGTGATTCTAATGTGCAGCCAAGGTTGAGAACCACTGTTCTAGGGGCTTCTTCCAAGGTTAGAAGAGGGGCAGCTACTTCCTTTCCCTTTGAAAGCAAAGGAAATTTATTTTAAATGTGTTTTTTTTTTTTTTTATTCTTACAGCAAAGGCATGATTGCCAAATCTTCCCTGGGGGACAAAATGGACTCCATTCATCTAGAGAGCAATAGGTGACAAGGTTAGCAGTCAGGTGGCAACATGAAGTCAAACTAACTTGAAGAAAGCCATAGGGAGAAAAGCTAGCTTTGCTTGTAGCAGTTTTGTTTTGGATTTGTCAAGATAGTTAAACCATGAGGTCAGTATACTGAGGTGGTGCTAATGTCATGACAGCCTACATATGCAAACCACAATCTAAGCCTATATATGCCTCAAGATTATACAATTGAAACCTAAGGACAACCAATCATGGCCAACTAGGCTTTAAGCAAGAACCAATCCGTAATTTCCTTACTTTATGTTTGCCTTTTCTCCTGGATCTCCTGTGGGTAGAGCACTACTAGCCACTTCTGGTCTGGTGTTGCCTAATTTGAATCAGGTCTTATTCAAATAAACTCTTTTTAATGTCTCGATTTGTTTTTTTAACAGTTCAAAACTGTTTTTAATAACGGGTTCACTTGATGACTATGAAATCCTATTACTATTATTTTTTTTTCTATAGAGGCCCAATATTAAAACAGCAGATGAATTTAAATAAAGGAAAGAAAGTTTTGTATGTCTTCTCCCTCATCAGCTTTATCTAGTTTGGAACCAGGCACTGGAGATTTTCTCTGGTCTGGAATAGGCTGAATTGCTTATCTTTTACTAATTGTCTTTCATTGTTCTCTTTGTTTTCTTAGAAAATTGCTTTGGAATACCTGGTTGGCTTTCCTTTTTTTTTTTTTTTTTTAATTAGTGCCATTTTATGGCTGCTTGATACAAATCTCATTTCCTGTATCCCAATGTGTAATATATAAGACCTAGTTTCCTTTATCTGCTGCACATTAAGTTATTAACGGGTTCTTTAAAGCACAACTCTAGACTTAAATGTGGCCAGAAACTAATAAATCTAGAGTGCTTGGCAATGTCCCCATCCTCATATCTTAACTAGGCTTGCTGTAAGTCTTGGGACGTCACAAAAAGCCTAGAAAGGGAAAACCATACCTTCATTCTGATCATTATAGGACGTGGGTTATGGTCATGATGGGAGGAAAGTGAAGTTCGGGGGAAATTAGAAATGACACAGTGATACTGGGCAGTGAATCATGCATACATTCTTCATTCATGTCCCTTGCTTTGAGGTAGGCTGGGTAATCGGGTATTTTCTTAGCCCATTAAAATCCCCTGAGATACAGTTTGGTATGACATTATCTTGATCATTAATGCCATAACCTTAGAAGAGAGGTTCTTGGTACAGGCACTTCATAGCTATATATATAAAAGCCTTGGCCTGGCCTGCAGGGGTCAGGTTGAAACCAGCTCTCTGACATCCCCCAAGGAGTCCCGGATTGCGAGAGGGTACGGGCCAGGCCAAGGGACCCACCGGTGCACAAATCTGTGCATCGGGCCTCTAGTAGATTCATAAGATAGCTGAGCATTTAAAAGACATCTGTACATGCACTGCCCTATTAGGATACTGGGTTTGCGTCTGGACAGTTCGCTCCATGTATTTGTCACTATTTTAGAGCAAGTAGGAAAATAGTTCAAGTCCTAGTTCAAGCAGTAATATCTGGGGCGGGGGGTTGGAAAGAGGCAACAGTCAAGATATAGGTTATTAAGTAGGCTTCCTGTTTATACCTGGAGGGGATGTTTGCAACCTATTATTTGCTTATTCCCTCTTCTTAGTTCTTACTTTGTGGAAAAATAGACATTGTCTCTGGCACCACTTTCCACCTTGTGCCTTATATTTTGTTTCTCTGGCAGCTATTGTAAAATTCTATAAACCATAGGTACATACAAGGCGTGCAGGTTTTGTCTGATCTGGTAGAGGTTCATTTGACTTGCTTCCCTGCTCCTTCTCTGCGAGGGACAGACAGACAAAACACCCAACCACTTTTCCTCTACTCTGTGATTCATTTAAAGATTTTTTTTTTTTACTTTACATAAATGTCTGCAACTGCGGCCTTCCCTTTGCACAGGTTATAATATCTGCTGGTTCCCTCATGAATTGAATAAATTCTTCAACACATACTCATTGTTATATCTAGATGAGAATCATGATTTTTACCTTTTCCTGAAAATTTTATTTTCATAATAGATTTACCCCCTTTGGGCTCTGGAGTGTTGGAGATATATGTATTATAGTTAATCAAAATTAGGAGTATGCTAGGATCTGGATATCTGTCTCATATATTTAGAATCAGACATTAGGTTTTATTGTCCCAATCTCCTGCCTATGTTTAGATGTGTCCAGTGGTCTGTCTATCACTGAAGATACTTCTTTTTGCTCAAACTGCTTGCATGGGCACAGTTTCTTTCTTTTACTTACTTTAGAAATAATGAAATGATTCATGTCCTATAAATAGGAGAGAAATCCTGAATATAGTCCTGTTGCTCTCACAGTTCAACAGACTCCAGGGCTTAAAATATTGGTGGGGAGATCTAAGTTTCATGATCTGATAACAATTGTTCCCTGGGATTACTTACCTGAATTGTTCTCATTTTACAGCACAGATGAAACCACTGACTATTGAAAAAATGCATTTATCAGGTTAGATGTTTGGCATAAAGGAAAGCTGTAAGCAGCAATACCAAAATAAGCAATTTAAATCTAATGTTTCCCTGATTGACAGAGCCATTTCTTCCTGAGACTATGGCAGGATCAGTTAAATCCATGAAAATCAGAAATGTCATTCTAGCCTCGCTGTGCTTTTACAAAGCTCTCCTTCACTAAAGAGTCACACTTAAAGAAATACATCTTTTTGGCAGCACCATTATCTTTCTTGATGAGATACGAGCACATTAGAGTTGATTCTTATGTGAAATTACTCAATAGTGTTAGGATGAAAGATAAAATGAATGAATTCACTTCAAACTAACAGTATGTGAATCAGAGATGTGGGAGATCGATGGATATAAACCATATACCTTATTTTTAATACAAAACAACACAAACATCTGGGAGATGGCTTGTGTTCAGGTGGCAAGTAAGTGTGCAGTATGTTTAGAAATATCTGGAGACCCTCTTACATTTAATTTTGGAAGGGCAAGGTGCTGTTCATACAAACACTGGTCATTCCCAGAGTTTCCAAGCCAGCAGAAGGTGGTTTCAACTTATGAACCATGTTCCATGTCTTGAGATGCTCTTGCCTTGATAATAAATAATAGTGGAGATAATTTTGTACTGAAATTTGTGTGCCTTTTGTAATTTTTTTAAATATTTGGTTTGGGTTCCATCTCGGGGCTGAAAATAAAATTTGGGTCCTATTGGGTCAGAACCTAAGTAGAGACTTGAGTTATGTTGAACACTCTCTTTACCTTTCCAGCTTTCAACTTTTCAAATAATTTTTCTTTCTACCATGATGAGTATTCTAGTGTTGGTTTGTGTAATGAGTTGATCCTTGCATCAAGGTCCAGGGATAAACTCAGCCCAGGAAGGTCTGAATAAAGTCAGATTGGAGGATAGTTGCCTATTAATTTCATTCCCCTAACAAGGGAGGATTACAGGGAAGATCAGTCCTGGCCAACTAAGCCCCCTGTTGAGCTGTTAACTTTGATGGATTTATTGTGCACTTTATATGACAAATATGAATAAGAATTTAGGATTCATTGGTGAATGTTCACTGTTAGATCTTGTTTTCATAGTTTAAGGTTAATAGGCAAGTCAAAGATTATAAAAATAACTTATGAAAAAACATCACTGGATATTTACCCCTCTTCACATCAGTACACTTACAGGCACCGAAAAAACTCTTCTTAACCAGTTGTTTCAGGGTCCTTTCTGAAAAGTTATTTTTTCCCCACATTTTCAGTGAAATCAGCCTGATGATAGCACTCATGATTTTCGTAATTTTCCTCACCATTGTTCTTGTCTAATACAACCACCAGTGATTAATGATAAGGATGAAGGGACAATCATTACGAAAGGGGAGGTGGAATAGCAAACAGGAGTTGGGGAGAAACTAGTGCTGAGGGCAAAATTGTATAAAGAGATTGATAACATATAGTGTTGCTCTTCGTTACTTTACTGTTGCAAAGAAATAGGGGGTTGAGCTCTCTTAATACTGTCATGATGCGTGGTAGTAAAATCAATAGTGATTATACCATTATCTTAAAGCATTGCCGATAAAAGAAAGAGAGGCATTTCTATGAAAAGGAATTACAGCAGCCTTCAGGCTGTTCTTAGAAATTCAGGAGAATAGGTATTATTTTGTTCTCTGCTAACAGTTGAGTTCTCCAGCACTAGCATTAGCTTCACTACAGAAAAGAAACGGACATGATGAACAGCACGGATTCCCTGTGCTCCTCTTTTGTTGACCAATCGAGTGGATGGTACCGTGAGATGGAAGTTTCCTGAATTGGGGGCATTGGCATTCATCCTTTCAAAAGGCTAATTGGCAAGCTAATGTTAAGTGCTCGTATATAGGTGTAATTCTGGAATAATTTTTCTCCTTTAATGCTGTCATATAAATCAGTCTTAATGTCCCATTAAAATAAATGAACATGAGCTAATGATACAAACTCATGGCTGTTTCCTGAATGGCAATTGGGGCTGGGAATATGGAGCCATTGTGTCCAATGGAATGTGTCCGTGGAGACCCGATTGCTCACTGTCATAGACAAGCTAATCAAACACAGCTCAAACAGAAATCCCAATCAATCTCTTAATCAATGATTCACTCCAGCAGTTCCCAGCCCCTGCAGTGAACCTGGTAATTGCTTCACCAGGAACTATCTTGTTGGGCCTAGAAAGTTGAGGTCTGCTGCATTTTTACAAAGTTTGATGCATTTCAGAGAATTTTGTTGTTGTTGTTTTCGTCATTGGCAGGAAACTTAACCCTTGGTATAGGGTCCTGTGATGTTTGTCTCAGATGGGGTTCAGCCTTATGAACTAGGGGTTACCTCAATTTTTAAGAGGAGGAAATTGAAAATAACAGAAGTAATGAGGAAAAGAGAGGCAGAGAAAATAATGTATTTGAGAGCTATTCTGAAGCCGGAACTGATAAAATTTTACTGAGATGTCCCTTCCCCTTATTCATCCATTCCAAGAATTAGGATGGCTTCTTGATTTTTAGCATGTTACTTTTTTTCTGGTGTTATAAACTGGGAAAGAAACCTTGCAGAAAATCACTGGACAGGGTGAGGAGAAATGTGAGATTTATTTTTGTAAATATCACTTTTTTTCCCCATAAAGAAAGCTACCAGACAGCCAAGTTACCTGCAGATCTAAGTGCTTTCCTCTGTACAAGGGCTCTCACGAGAGTAAAGGCAACTCTTTTTAATCTTTTCTTCAAAACCTAAGATTCACACCACACTGGGTTTCATGCATTTGACAGTTTCCCAATGTAGATAAACTCTATAATTTCTTCGATAACAGACTCACCAGAGTGAAAAAGGAAAGGGGGGAAATGCAATATGTAAATTTGGGAAGAGGAGGCCATTTTAGCAGCTTTCAATATATTTCACTAAATGTAATAAACATTTTCCTCATGTCAAACGCAGCCTAGTGAATACTAAACAATATTGTCATGAAGCAGAGAAAATCAGGTTAAGCCAACTTATGAGTGCAGGTAGATTGACAGGCCTGAAAATTGGAATTCAAATATTTAGAAGCAGTAAATCCCGTGCTTCCAGATTGTGATGGCTCTGAAGGGGTTTAAAATGTATGAACTGAAATATTAGCCAAGAAATTAATGCACACACAATTCAGCATACTTTATTTTTGATACAACATTTGTCAAACTTTCACCTGGGGACCTACAGGACCAAATAGTTTCTTTCAAGAATAAAGATTGCACACAGAGCCCTCTAGTTTTATGTAAATCTAAAGCAGGTAATTTCCATAGTGCCCTGGACATGTACTCAGTAGCCAAAGGGCCTTGGGTGAGCTTTCAGGAGACTGGCGTCTGAGCCTTGCCCTCACTACTTCCAAGCGTTGTGACTTTAGAAAAGTAGAATAAGCACCCCCAATTCTCAGGCTTATCCTGTGAAAATAAGAAATACATTTTTATTACTGATCTCTATGGGAGTAAGCTTACTGTGGATACTTTGTGTGGGATTATATTGAGTTATTGATGTTTTTGAGAAAGTGAGGTTGAGTGGAGAGAGAAGAGTTCTCTGAAATAACTAGTCACCCCTCCCCGTTATTAATAAATGTGATTGCCTTTTGGTTGGTTAGATAAAAATAATATAGCCTTCTGATTGGTGAATTCAGCCGACAGTCACACTCACACCTGTGTTTACCACACACATAGGTGTATAAACAATAATACATACATATATACAAATACATACCCTTCAACTTGACCAAGTAGGCCCTGCTTTTACACACACACACACACACACACACACACACACACACACTTTCTCCCTATAAGGCAGTGGTTCTCAACCTGTGGGTCGCGACCCCTTTGGGGATCGAACGACCCTTTCACAGGAGTGGTCTAAATACATCCTTCATATCAGATATTTACATTACAATTCATAACAGTAGCAAAATTACAGTTATGAAGTAGCAACAAAAATAATTTTATGGTTGGGGGTCACCACAACATGAAGAACTATATTAAAGGGTTGCGACATTAGGAAGGTTGAGAACCTTACTAAGGTGTTGCCTTTGAATGATTTTTAAAAATTAAATTAGTTGCCAATTCACATCATACAAATATACAGGCTATTGGCTTTATTGAAAAATCACATCTTTCTGCATGACATCTATAAACAGAAATGGTTTCCCTTTTTAGATGGGCCATAGACTTTCCAGTCCACCATAGTTCTGAAGACTTTGCCTACCTGACCCGTGAAGATATTCTGGTTTTCTGTCCTTGGGGTAGAGTATAATTTGACAAAGGGAAAGATGCAATCTGTTCATTCTTCTCTTTTGATAATTTTAACTTGTCCAGTGAGTCATTTTTAAAATAAGTGAAACTGTTGCAAGATGGGCCATTTCAGAGTGTGTGACCAAGACCAACCATTTCACTCTAAAAAACACACCATTTGTTTATAATAATGAAAAAAAATTGAAATGTTCAAGAAATATGATTCATCACTGTAAGAGCCTCATCTCTGTAGTCTTTGATATCAAGGAGTTTGCTAAACTTTCTTGAAATAGGCATAGACTTGCCTAGAGCCATCCATACTCTGCTGCATTCTTCCCCTTGTTGAGATAAAAGGTAGATTCTTCTAAAGCAAGGCATTCACCGTGTTTTCAATTAGTGACCTTGACCAACAGCCCTGCTTTTAAGTTGTGTCTCAAAGCCAAACCAGCAGAGAGAATCTCTTCCAATATAGTGAATTAATATTTATGTAAAGCGTGATTTTATATAACAAAAAAAATACACACCATTATCTAGGGAGTAAATATTTAAACATATAAACAGAATAATATGTAATCAACTAAAAGATACAGCTTATTTAACACATTTAAAGCAGTAGTTCTCAATTGGAGGCATTTTGCCTCACCAGGAGATATTTGGCATTGTCTGAAGGCATATTTGGTTGTCAAGGCTGAGAAGGTGATATGGGCATCTAGTTGGTAGAGACTAAGGATGCTGCTAAATACCCTATAGATGCACAGAACAGTCCTCATTACAAAAACTTATCCAGCACAAAATGTCAATAGCAGGAGGTTGAGAAACCCTGTTTAAAGAACGTTTCACTTTCAAAAGAACAATGCTGCACCTGTATGTTCATTGCAGCATGATTTACAATAGCCAAGACAGGGAAGCCACCCAAGTGCCCATCAGTAGACCACTGGATAAAAAAAGTTGTGCTACATATATATAATGGAATATTACTGGGCTACAAAAAAGAATGAAATCTTACCATTTATGACAGCATAAATAGACCTGGAGGATATTATGCTAAGTGAAATAAGTCAAAGAAATATACCAAATGATTTCTTATATGTGGACTCTAAAGAACAAAATAAATAAACAAAATAGAAACAGACTTACAGATACAGAGAACAGATGGATGGTTGGCAGGGGAAGGGTTTGGGGCCTGGTTGAAAAAAGATGGAGATTAAGAAGTACAAACTAATAGTTACAAAGTAGTCACAGGGATGTAAAATACAGCACAGGGAATATAGTCAATAATATTATAATATCTATAGTACCAGGTGGGTACTAGAGATATTGGGGAAAGCACTTTGTAAAGTATATGATTTTCTTTCTTTTTTAAAAAAAAATATTATTGATTTTCAGAGAGAGGGAAAGGGGGAGGAATAGAGAGAGTTAAACATCGATGAGAGAAAAACATTCATTGCTGCCTCCTGCATGCTGCCTATTGAGGATTAAGCCCACAACCAGGGCATGTGACCTGATTGGGACTTGAACCAGTAGCCTCTTGGTTCACAGGTCAATGCTCAACCACTGGGCCACCCATGCAAAGAATATGATGCAGTAGACCTGAAACTAATACAAAATAATATTGACTTTTAAATTAAAAAAATAAAAATAAAAGAACACATCCCTTGCAGAAGCTTTCTTAACATTAAGAGAAATTTAAACCAGGCAATTTAGTAGAAGTTGCATTTCTGGCTATGGATGATATGTAGTAATTTCTATGCTACCCAATCTTACCTCCAAATTCTTTAATGACAATTGAGATCAATTTGTATTAACTGAGCTAAACTGGAACTGTGCTTTCCAGAGTTCCCTCTCTTACATAGCTATGGATTAGTTTAAACCACACAGGACATTTTGCCTGAGGTTTGGAAATCAGAAATGGAACTATAACCGTTTTGCCTGTTAGGCTCAGAAAGTTGTAGCAGGATATGAAGCATTACTGTGGTCCACGCATGAAGTTGTGTGTCTTGCTGGATCACCTGGTTTTCCGGGAATAGCAGCTGAGCCTGCAGCAACTGAAACTGCTGGGTACTCTCTCTTTCAGCTTCTTTGACTTCTGGGCCAGAGGCATATGTTTCATGATTTCTATTTCTCTTGGGCACATGCACACACACAGGAGCACAGACAGATACACACATATGA
Source organism: Myotis davidii (assembly GCF_000327345.1). Classification (NCBI taxonomy): domain Eukaryota; kingdom Metazoa; phylum Chordata; class Mammalia; order Chiroptera; family Vespertilionidae; genus Myotis; species Myotis davidii. Next base: position 3,416,863 of record NW_006292696.1, on the reverse strand, counting down.
ATGGGATTGCTGAGTCTCTATGTTTAACTTTTTGAGATACTGCCAAAGTGTTTTTCCATAGGGGCCATATATTTCTACCAGCAAAACTCAGTTCCCACCTTCTCCACATCCTCAACAACACTTTTTACCTGTAGTAAAAATAGCAATTTTATGGGTATGAAATTGTATGTCATCATGGGTTTGATTTTCATTTTCCTGATGGACAATTATGTTAAACATCTTTTCATGTACTAATTGGCTATTTGTATATCTTCTTTGCAGAACTGTCTATTTAGATTTTTTTTGTAGTTTTTAATTGGAATATTTGTCTTTGTATTTTTGAGTTGTAATAGTTCTTTATATATGCTAGATAAAGTCCCTTTTCAGACACATGATTTGCAACAATTTTAATTTGCTTCATGGTGCCCTTTAAAGCACAAAACTTACGAGTTTTGACCATGTCAAGTTTATCTATTTTTTAATTCATGGCTTTTGGTGTCATGTCTAATTAACCATAGCTTAAGTCAAAGTCATGAAGATTTACACCTATGTTACCTTCTAAGAGTTTTATAGTTGTAGCTTTTACATTTAGGTCTTTGATCCATTCTCAGTTATTTTATGGTGTGAAGTAGAGATTCAATTTCATTCTTTTTCCAGTTGCCCCAGAATCATTTATTGGAAAGAATATTCTTTCCCTCAATGAATTATCTCAGCATCCGTGTAAAAAAAAATGTATTGACTGTAAATTTGAGAATTTATCTCAGGACTCCCGATTGTATTCCATTGTTTTATATGATTTATATGTCTACCTTTATGCCAGTACCATAATATCTTAAGTACTATAGCTCTGAAATTGGAAATTGTGAGTCTTCCAAGATTGTTTTGGCTATCTGTGTCCCTTGAATTTCCAGATGAATTTTAAGATAAGTTTGTCAATTTCTGCAAACGACAATGTATTGTTTAAGCTACTAAATTCAGGGTAATCTGTTACATAGCAATGTCACTACAATACAGCTAATTTGGAACTGTTGAGGTATAATCCTCTTTATGAAAATGAGACACTCAGTTAAATAAGTAAATAAATGTGGTTTGCAAGATGTGAGGACAGAAGCCATAGTGAGAGTAAGAGATGGCTCTTGCTTTCCTATGTCTTGTTTTATACTTCTGTCTCTTTTTGAAATTTCTATAAAAAAACTGATATAAATAATGAATGCATAGCCTAGGTATACACAAATTTACAGACTTTTGTTTATTGTGCATTTAAATAGTTGGCTCAAAAGGCTTGGACTCAGATGTTTCTGAGCATATCTGGGAACATATTGAAACAGTGTTGCAGGTCAGTGAGGACTGGGGAAGCAGAACCTCTCATTTTAAAGCCTTGTCTGCTTTCAGACATGTTCTAATGAAAAGTATTGCTTAATCTTCCTAAGGTTATGGAATATTCATGTTAAAAGCCCAGGCTTTGGAGTCAGAGATGGAAATTGAATTCATTGCTGTTTACCATTTATCAGATGTCTGGTTTGGGCCTCTCTAAACCCCAGCATCCTTCTCTGTAAGAGGGGAATTCTAATAGTATAAACCTTAAAGAGGTTTTTATGAAGATCGAGCAAGACAGTGGCCATAAGCACAGAGCAGATGCCTGGGCCATAAATAGTAGCAGTTTCTCATGTTAATAATAACTTAGGTACCCAAGCCAAGGTAAACCTACTTTATAAAAACCAAGACGGAGTCATCTGCTCTTGGGAAAGAAATACATTGTATTAGTTTATTGTTTATGCATAACCCAAAGGCCTTTAAACTGGGGTCCCTTAGAACTCAGATGCTGAGTGATAACATACTTCAGGAGCACTAAACTCTTGCCCACGCTCTGTCTCCAACCACACTGGATATTGAGAAAGTCACTTCCCATATACTGGGCTCTATTGATACTAAGGGAGTAGGACAGCAACCTTTTCTTCAAGTCCTTTCCAGTCCTAGGGTGCTGTAATGCACCCTACGTGTTAGGATGTGGGGGACAGGAGAGAACCAGAAGGCTTAAGTGTTGGGAGGCGCTGCCTACTGAGAATCAATCAGAAGTGCAGATGAAGCGGGCTGTGAGTTCTGGTGGAAGTCAATTTGTTTTTGCACACACATTGATTTCATTCAGGGGTGAGCAAAAGTAGGTTTACGGTTACTGCTAGGTAAAATAATAATTAATAAATAATAATATAAGAATGAACTGTTTCATGCACTCACAACTGTAAGTCTACTTTTGCCCACCCCTGTACAGTGAGGTATACTGTAATATTATTTCATTATTTGCCACACAACTCAGAGGAAAAAGACAACAAGTAGCATTTTAATATAAAATGACAACTCGATTAAATGAAATGTTGACCATGTAGTTTTTCCAGGACAAGGGTGAAAGATTGATGGATATACTTCTTAAGAGGAAAAGACAGAGACTCAGAGAATCAGGGTTCTCCCATCCCTCCCTCCTGCCGTCTCAACATGTAGGTCCTCTGCTTATTGACAAAACACTGCCGCTCATTTGTGAGGCTAGTTACACACTCGGCAAATCTGAAGGCTATGAGATGAGGCAGAAGCCCTGGAAGTGTTTTAGTGATCGGTAACAATGCATTAGGCTTTTGGCTGTAAACTCATACTGGATTTGAGGAAAAAAAGAAATGTATTAATTCAGTTAAATAAATAAATAAAAGCCAGGGAGTATTACTTTAAGCACAAATGGAAGCAGAGATTCAAGTGATGTTATCAGGTCTTATCCCCCACCCCAGCATATTTTAGTCCTGCTTCCTCTGTTGGTTTCATTCTAGGGCAGGCTCTCTCCATGGGATGCCCTTGCCTCAGCTCAGCTGTGTGCCTGTCACTGAAATAATCTGTGACTTTGCCTCTCCAAGCCTGGCCTTGCTCAGGCCTCCCGGAAGCTGGAGGTACAGGGTGAGCTTACCCATCTTCGCTCCCACAGCTGAAAGAATTACAGTTTTAAAAAGGGAGAAGAAGGCTTCTGTGGGCAGGAGACATTAATGCTGGGCAGGTGAAAACAAAGGCTCACTGTGGTGACTCTTTCTTAAGCATATTGCATGTTGTTTTTGCTTTTAAGTGGTCTTATCTGCTTTTGAATATGAGATGAAATGACTTATGTAAGGTTGCACACTGCAGGAGAGATGGGAAGCAAACTTATCTCTGACTCCTTATGTAAAAGTCTTTTTTCCCCATCAGACACTCTGACAACCAGAGAAGTTTTGTTTTTCTTTCTGAAGGAGAACTGATAATTTTGATCATGTTTTAGAGAAGAGTGATAAGAATCACCAAAGGCCTGGGAAACGTAATAAATAATAAAACCAACTGGAGGTAGTTACTTGAAACAAGAGAAGACTGGAATATCTAGGGCAGGAGGAAGGGGGTGGAATAAGGTAGTTGAAGGTTGTTACTGGAAGGCTGCCCTAGAGCATCATGATTGCTAATGCATAAAGCTTCAGAAAGACAGGTTGTGATTTAACAAAAAATAATAACTTCCTAGTAGCCAGAGCCAGGAAGCAACAGAAGGGAATTTCTCAAGGCCCAGTGACTG
>NW_006292696.1:3412081-3413277 GCF_000327345.1 Myotis davidii | reverse complement strand
CATTTATCTGGAAGTTAATAAAATAGCATTGTCCAAAAAAATGATAATGCAGGCCACCTATATTAATATCAGTTTTCTAGTGGGCACATTAAAATAGTAAAAAAAAAAAAAAAAAGGTGAAGTTAATTTTAGTAACGTTTTAACCCAATAAAATATCTAAAATATTAGCATCATATTAACATTTACATTGTTAATCAAGTCTGAGGAGTCAGATGATGACATGGGAAATGGTTTGTTTGATTAAAGTCTCATTCTCCTGCAAATAAAATCCTTTTTACGTATACAAAAAGGGGGAGGGGGGCAGCACATGGAGAAAGCCTGCTCCGAAATCCTGTGTGATTTTTATACTTACAGCACACAACAGTTTGGACTAGCTGTATTTCAAGTGCTCAACCGCTCTATGTGGCTAGTGGCTACCTCATTGCAGAGTGCAGATATGGAGGTCTAAATCTGTGGGAGGAACTGCTGTGGTCACATAATTCCCTTCTTGAAAACCTTCAGTAGTTTTCCAGCACCTGAAGAAAAAGTATAAACTCTGATTCAAATCTATTAGAAAGTACTGATTTTTTTTTTTTTTTGTGGATGATCTGAACTTCTTCTTGTTCTCCAGCTTATCTCCCTGTTCTCACTTGCATGAACCCTCTATTCTACCTAAATGTACCTCCTGTTGTCATACACTCTGATGAATGAGATTGGTTCTCCTAACATCTTTCTTTGGAAGGAAGGAAGATGTCAATCTCTTTAAATAGGCTAACTGTGCCATATTAACAAGAACTAAATTTCATTTAGAATAGGGACTCCATCACTGATGAGATGTTGAATGGCCCTGAGCTGTCTGACTCTATAAATGCTCCACTTTAAGCTCTTGGTTATACCCAAATACATTGACTGAGCTGAGGTCCATTATGAGAGAACCTTTTGCTTGACTTTGAAGCCACAGTTTAGACCAGATGATCCTACTAAATCTTGTTCTCTGTGTTGTGCCTGGATGAGAAGTGGGTTATATTATATTTCACATCTTGGGTATTTAGATACGATTTTAACTTCAACATTCTGAACTGTTTGATCTTGAATGTGGCTCTTCACTTCTGTGGACCTCTGTTTATCTATTTTCAATATGATTGTAATGATAGCTGTTCCAATTAAAATAAGAAATATAACCAGCTTATGCTGTCTTGACAGTAAATTGCTGTGGC
>NW_006292696.1:3402726-3410466 GCF_000327345.1 Myotis davidii | reverse complement strand
CGTACCTCCTTCACGTGCCCAGCTTTTCTGGAGCCTGACTGAGGGTTGGGAAGGGGTTGGCATGAACTATTCCATTGTATAGACCAGCCGTGGGCAAACTACAGCCCGCGGGCTGGATCCGGCTCGTTTGAAATGAATAAATAAAACTATTGAAAAAAAAGTACCCTTTTATGTAATGATGTTTACTTTGAATTTATATTAGTTCACACAAACACTCCATCCATGCTTTTGTTCCGGCCCTCCGGTCCAGTTTAAGAACCCATTGTGGCCCTCGAATCAAAAAGTTTGCCCACCCCTGGCGCTAGATGGTGCCTAGTCTTGCAGGCCATGGTGAGGACTTTGAGTTTTATCCCAAGTAGAGTAGGGAATCATTGGAGGATATTGGGCAAGGGGACAATATCATTAGATTGGCTTCAAAAAGAGCATCAGGTTGAATTTCCACAGTGGGGTTACTTCCTCACAGAGGTCTTCTCTTTCTCGAGCAGCTCTTCCATTTTTAGGAAGTTTGAGTGTCACACATTATATTCACCCTGTAGCATTTCTTCATTGTGTGCAGATATGGCCCTCACTTTTTTGAGGCCCCGTTGATGAGCCAGGACAGGGTAGCATAATGGACAGATCCCAGCTTTGAAGATAGACAGACTTGGGCTCTGCCATATTTTACCGAAGTGACTTTTAGCAAGTACTTCAAGCTCTCTAAGCCTCAGTTTCCTCATTGGTAAAAACAGATTATTGTGAAGATTTAAAACAGCAATATGTCTGGAGGCGCCCAACATACATACCTGAGACTCACTAAATCTCAGCTGCTGTGATTAGGTTTGACCTATAGGCTTAAAGAAATCATCTCACGCATCAGCCTCCTGCCTGCTATCTAGCCAAGTGTCTCTCCATTTACTTGGAACAGAACTGTGAATCGTCAAAAGTTCTGTGGCTCCCGAATTACAGATCGACTCTCTTTCCCACGCCTCTACTCCTCAGCCTGTTTGCCGTCCTCCCACCTGTAGGGGGACATGGAGTCACCCTGTGGCTCTTTTTTCTTCTTTTACTTCTCGTTGGGTGTGGTCTCTCTTCTCCTTTCCCCAATATTCCGTCTTCCTTCTCCTTCCCCATTTCCTTCTTTTCCTTCTTCCTTTCCCCTCCATTTTCTCTCTAGCCTTTCTATGTGAGGTGAGAATTTTGCCCTTGATGACAGTTCTGCTCACCTGTTGCTCAGCTGTGCACCAAGTAGGTAGAGAGGCCTGTTGTTCCCACATAAAATCATCATGCGCAGCCCTTGAATGCACTTACCCTTTGTGTGTGTGTTTATACTATATCAAACGATGGCTTCACTGAAGCCAAAACAGATTTCTTTTTCCCAGTTGTTCCACAAGAGATGACATATATTCTTGTTTCCTTGGAGAAAATAAATTGTATCCCTGTAAATGCACAAAGCACAATTTATTTTGCTACTTAATTCTTCCTCTTGTGCTTAAATATAATGACTTCCTTAATATAATCTTTTTCTTTTATTCATCACAAAATACGCTGCTAGATGCTATTGATACAGAAGTTAATAAGATAATTCCTAAAGGAGTGTACATTGTAATGGAGAGAGACATCTCAAATCTTGATTTCATTATAATTGAGAATTGCTAGGAAGAAAACATAACAGGTAATCTAATTAGGTTTTGGGAGGTCAGGAAATCTCTATTTTGGGAATGATACCCACTACTTAACATAAATTAAGGATGGGTATGAAGGGGGGAGCTCAAGGAAATGCTACTCTCAATGACCCAAGGTGGGCAAGACCTAAGCTTGTGTGAAGAAAGTACGGGTGTTTCTAGCTGGAGAATGTAGTGAAGCAGGAAGGAGTTTGGTGTCAGGGCTAGGGGATGGGGAAGGGACAGAGGCTGCACGATGGTCTAGCAAGACTTTCTCTGTAAATCCAGTGCTGTCAATAGTAAACTGGTGATGAAAGGCCAGCCATCTAAAAGATTCTGAGAGGGAGAGTAAAGATTAATAAGAGAAATGGTTAATTATAGCAGCGGAGCTCCTACACCCCTCCCTGTCAGCCAGGAAAACACAATCAGGAGAGATTGTAAAAAGAGAATGAAAAAGGCGATGTTTCCAGAGTTTGGTACTATTTCTTTGGTGTCCAAAGAATCAAAGCATTCAGAAGCCGCTGAAAGAAAAATAATGTGTATTTAAAAATAAAGAGATAAACTACATGAGCAGCTGGAGGGAAAGTTTGAGTTTCTATGGAAACCTCTCCTAAAATGTCTTCCTCAGGCAACAGAGCCAACTTCCCAAATGCCAGAAAGCAGTGGAATATGGGTTGAAGCAATTCTCGTTGAACTGCCACACTGAGTGTGACACTGGAAGCTGAAGGGGAGGACTTTGAAATGGGTCAAGGGTTCCTCACGTGACACTTCTATCCTGTAAATGACTGGGTGAAGGAGCTTTGGGGATCGGGTGTTTTCTTGCAAGGTGCTGGCAAGGGTGCCATGGAAATAATCATGCAGCAAACAAAAATAAAAGGAACCAGAAAACGAATATTATAGTTCAGCCTCCAGGAAATGATATAAGGCTTGATAGTAAAATCAGAGGCACAGACCTGGGACCTGTCCCTGCTTACTGCCCGTTGAAGTAGGGAGCCTGTCCACACCTCCAACATCACTGTGTATAATTATTCTCCCTCTCTCAGCTCTGCCATTCTCTCTTACAGGGAGATCATCTTCCCCATTCTCTCTGGTGTTTTTTCTTCAGGGTTTGAACTTGATCTTCCTTTGCCTGTGTTGCTTCCCACCTCCAATCCGTGCATGGCTGGCTCCTCTTCGTGCCTTCAAAGAGCTCTCCTTGCCCCCTTTATCAAATGCAGCTTTGTATCTTTCTCATCCCAGGGTACCTCTATCATATTACCTGGTTATTTCACATTTGTACTTTGCAAAGAGCATCTTCCTAATTTTTTACCTGTTGATCAGCTCCTCTCCTCAATATGTAAAAGGAAACCAGCTTGCCTGAGAGCCCCAGGCCTGAGAAAAATGGCTAGCAGAGACATGGCACTGAAGAAATATTGAAGGAATGATTCTAGCCAAGAAGTCTGTAGTATTGTTATTGGGATTTTGAGTATAAGACATCCACACTTGATGTTAATGTTACACAGCTCTGGGTGATCAAGGTTTAACTAATCCCCATGTTATCAAGGAGAAATCTGCATGTGGAGTTTCCTAAAAACAATAAAAATCATATTAAAACCAATAAAAATAAATTCTATTTATTGGATAATTTCTTTATGGCAGGCTCTAATATAAATAGATACAGAATGTAAAATACCTACTTACCTGCAGCACAATCTCTGAAGTAGGCCTTGGGATCCCAATTTTCTGGTTATAAAAACATGCTCAGAGAGGCTCAGCTTGTGAAACTAGATTTTCAACTAAAGTTGGTCTTATTCTTCACTCCAGGAATATAAACTTTTTTGTATAAATAGATAATTTTGGGAGATGGGACTTGAGATTTTCTAAGACAGAAGTATTTGGGTAAAACAAAACAAAACAAAACAGAAACACCAGAAAGCTAGATCTGAGTGGCAATGGAGGAGGGAGCATGGTCCCTGGGGAATTCCTATAGAGTTGGAGGCAAGAATGTGGGTGAGATTGGGTGAGAGAAGCAGTAGTGCTCAGCGTGTGGACTGAGTTCCCAGGCATCTGGGGATCACCTGGCTCTGAACCTGGAGCCACCTAGGCTGCTGGGTGTGGCTGAGGTGAGACGTGATAAGAATGAGGTAGGCTGGATGGGGTTGGACAGGAAGACATAAGATCCTTAAACTCCAAAATAAGGAGTTTCAATTTATTAGAAAGTATTTTATATAAATTTATAGTTTTTTTGAATCATGTTAACCTACCTTTCATTATTTTATGCCTTTCTTTTCATAGTCAGGTATTATTATACTCATTTTAAGAAAGAGGACATTGAGACTGAGGTTGGGAAAATTGTTACCTGCCTAAGGACACATGCAATGCTCGTTCTAGAACCCAATGCCCAGACTCTTGGTGTTACACTATTTTCTTTAGGTGAATAATTCTTAATGTTGAAAAGTTCTTTTTTGGTAACCTAAAATATCATCCTGTATTTTTTTGCTTTATAGTGAAAAGTTAAGGAGAAAAATAATAAATCCTTTCCATGAAACAGATGTAGATGTCAGCATTGAGTCCTCAAAGCATGAGTAAATTTTACTAGAAAAAAAATTAAACCACATTTCTCCCACATTTATATTACTTATAATATAAATATAACCATTTATATTCTTTTGAATTTAATGCTTTTGTCAAAGCTTTTTTGGAGAGAAAAAGCACTGGCTTCATTGTGTTCTCTATAAACGATATTCAGAGTCAACATGAAATTTTCTCCATTTTAAAAATAAATTAATCATTCTTTCCAGTGTGTATTTTTATGATAATATGAACAAGTCATATAACTTCTGAGCCACCACTTCCACTCATTCATCCCCATTCTCCCCCTACCTTCCTATTCATAGTATTAACAATACCTTTCAGCCTAGTTTGGAATTTATTGTGTGCTCCAATGACATAGTGGATATGAAACTACCATGTACGTTTCTACATGAAATTTAAAGCATTGTACAATTCTAAATAATCTTGTTTAAAAACAACACACTAAACCATACTGTATTATTTATGTCTGTTCCTAGATCTATTCCCGTAAACATTCGGTTTCTGGCCCCTTCCCTGCCCTTTGGTCATGACTGAATTTGTTGATGTTCCCTTACTTAGCAGTTTTAGAAATCGTACTTTATTGCTTTCCAGTGTATGGGAGAAGGAGAGACACGGATATTCTTCCCCCTGGATTCTAAGTGGCTGTGTCACCGTGGTATGGGGTCTGGAACACCATGAGGCAAGAGTCACACGTGGGCAGCTTGTGGGACCTACGGGAGCGCAGGAATGTGTTTAATGTGGTTAATCTATTTAATTTTAAAATAAACAAACCTGGAAACAATTTTGCAAAACAGAAAAGTATATATAAACTTTCATATTTCTGGCATTTCTTGGTGTATTGGAACACCTGATAGTACTGTATTTCTTATTCCTCACTCCATTAGCTGGGACACAGCCCTGCAGAAGCAAGAGGCATGCATTCTCTAGTCTTCAAGCTGCTCCTCCACTTCCTGTTGTCTCCCTGAAAGGAAAATCTGTTGCCAACTTCTGTTTACCATTGCATCTGACCTCTGTCTTCCCTCATGTGAAGAAACCTTTCTCTCTCTCAAATGCGTGAAAATGAAAGATAAATGAAGAAGATGGCCATGTTTTCCAAAAGTGAGAGAGAATACTTGTTGGTGGAAATGAAGAATACTCCTGTGTGTTTACGATTCCAGACAAGTGCGTCTCTCTTGTTTCCCTCACAACTGGCCTTTATTCATTTGCTCCACTTGCCTGTCTCCTGGAGGTATTTGAGTTAATCTCCTCTCTCCCCCAATGCTTCAGCCTTGATCATTCTTTCCTTGGAGGTGGGGGGGGGAGGGTATGTATCTAGGCTGCTATATTTATTCTCCACCCCTGGAAAGTTACCCTTCTAACTGCATCATGCCCAATTGACTTCATATTTCCTTCCGGGGGTGTGTGTCTGGTTTGATCCTAAGCTCTGGGGTACTTATTCCACACCATTACATCTCTGCCTCTGCCAAAAGGGATGCAGAGCTCTGTCCCCCCTGGAGACTGTCAGCAATTTTCTCCCTCCCTTCCTTCACCTCTGATGGTCTCAGGACTTCTTCTGTGGCCCAGGCACCACTTCCTGGAATCCAAGGGGAATGCCTGCTCTTGACTCTCAGTACTCCATATTGTCTGTTCCTATGTTCTGTGTAAGTTAATCAGTGGGTGAAGAATATCCCAGCAAAATTTTATAATTTAAAACACTTCACAAGAATTCAAAATAGTAGATACACCCCTGACAATGATTTTCTTGAGATTGAGAAGTAGAGTAGGTGTATGTTGTTTCTCCTTTTCTTGACCTTTTTTACTGTCTAAGTTAACTACACAACACATAATACTTCTGTCACCTGAAAATAAAACTGTGATTGAGAAAAAATGAAAAGCACTCTGCATGATCTCATTTGAACTCTGTTTTAAAAAGATTTTAGGTCAGGGCATAGGAGTAAAGCATGAAGCAAAGATAATAAAGCATTTGAATACCCTTCCGCCCGCCCCCTGACCTGTGCCTTTTGCTAGACCCTGACCCATTGGCCAGAATCCTGGACTCTTAGGTCCTTTTTTATGTTGTCTTTTGTTTGTTTGGGTTTTGGGGCTTTAGATCCAACATGCTTTTCTAGGGACGAAGCAGGGATATGTGGATTCTTGCTTCCTTTGCTTCTGCACAGTCTGGAGGTAGAATGCAGTTCAGCAGCCTCACAGCTAACGTGAATGAGGAGGGTGGGGTGTGAGACAAGAGGGGTGCCAGGGACTGTTGTGAGCTGGGAAGTTTGAGCTCTGTGTAGACAGTAGTCAGCCTCGCTCTAGTAGGCCATTACCAGCAGGAGCACAGAGCTAGTCTCACCTTATTTCATGACTTTGAAAGCAAAGCTGGACATCCAGGTTAGTAAAAGAGTAGTTCTGATTATCATGACATGTTGCATTCACAAGAAGTGTATGTGGTCTCTGGTACAACATGGAAAGGATTGCTCCCTGCCAGCCGTGTGACTTTGTAACTCATTAAACTTTTCTGGGCCTCATTTCCCACCTGTTGGAGGGTTTGGGGGCAAGAATGATACCTTCCTGGCAAAATTAACATGAGGGGGAGGTGATGAAAGAGGAGAATATATCTAAACAACTATTTATTGAGCACTTCCTTTGTTGGGGTTAGCCAAGTGACTAAGATTAAAAAAACAAAGAGTTCCTAGTTGCAAACAGCAGATGCCAACTCTCATGAAACAAAACTGGAATTAAGAAGCTCTGAGTCTCCAGGAAGACAGAAGCAGGCTCAGAGGCTGCACAGTCAGGAGCATCATCTAAAATCACGCAGCAGGCATGGCCAAGATGTTACTGTGTATGGGACCCAGATGCCTCAGCTTGTACTCCTGTTGAAAGCAGCCATCCTGCACACAGCCCCAGGAACACAGCGACCACCCATCACGTTGACTACCCATCATGAATGGAGAGTTCAACACTTGGTGCAGACACGTCTGGTTGGCAGAGCCTGGGCCTTGTACCCAAGCCCTAACCACAAAAGAGTCTGGGAAGGAGATTATCTGTTTTTAGCTCCTGTGGAGGAACTCATGTTGGGGTCCATGAAATACAGGATTCCCTAATATAAGGAGGAGGTTTAAACCCTGAGTGCCAAAATGAAAGAACAAGGTCCCCTAGAGTTCCCATCCTCAGGGAACTCATAGCCTAATTGGAAGTAGATGGCCATGTTTTGAATATGCTGCACAATTGTAACCTATCCCTGTTTTACATGAATCGGCATTTATTTAGTCATCTCCCCACTCTGTGAGTTTACCTAGAAAGATTACCCCATGGAGGGGCTGTCACTAGATTTTCTCTTGGGACATTGATTTCCTTTCTGGTGCCCACGGCTCCAGAAGCTTGTTTCCCTTCCCTTCCCTTCCCTTCCCTTCCCTTCCCTTCCCTTCCCTCACCTGAGGATTGTTTTTATTGATTTGAGAGAGAGAGAGGAAAGGAGAGGGAGAGAGAACATTGATGTGAAAGAGAAACATCAATGGGTTGAGCCTTGACTGGGAATTGAACCTAG
>NW_006292696.1:3388269-3402435 GCF_000327345.1 Myotis davidii | reverse complement strand
AGATTTCATAGTATTATTTTGTGTTATACTATAGAAGTAGGATACCTGAGCCAAAGAGAAACACTATATTTATATCATATTAGTTCAGGAAAATTGTGCATTCTATAACATTGTGCATATAATTTTTAGCTTGGAAACTGAGAGGTAGACTCCGGCATGTTGGGAGAGTGCAAGAATCAATGATCCGAGGTTCTCGGAGGCAGGGGGACACAGAGAAGTGACAATGACATGGAAATCTGCAAACATAGGCAGGCATCTGTCCTGTCTTGAAAAAGTGATGAAGTGGCCCAGCACAGAGCCTGGTACACACTAGGAGTATAATCTATCTGCTTCCTGGCCTCACCTTCCCTTCCCTTCCCTTCCCCTCCCTTCCCCTCCCCTCCCCTCCCCTCTCCTCTCTGGTCTTCCCTCTCTGGTCTTCCCTCATCTGGAAGTACTAAGCAGACCAAGGTGCTATGATCATCTCTAAGAATAGAAAGCTAAAAATACCCTGGGGAGAGGGCAGATTCCTTCTGGCTGCACAGGGCCAACAATCTGCAATCCATCTTTTCTGTCTACCCTCATTTTCACACGTTTGCCTCTCCTTGGAGTTCTGGGATTGGTGACACTGTTTTGCAAGTTTGCAAACTAATGAAAAAGCCCTCAGACTCTTCTGGCTTGTGGAGCGTACTCTTATATTCTGTGTCTCCTTTAAAGATGGGGTTGCATTCTCCAGGGTCTCTAAGCTTGGCACTTGCCCATTGCAGAAATCTTATTACAACAGCTCTACCATCCCCATGAGATTATAAACTCCTGAAAGCAGGAAATATTATCATTACTTTATCTCCAGTGAGTAGAACCATGTCCATGGCTCATAATTACTCCTCAAATATTTGTAGAATGAATGATAATGCAGTAGTAGGTTCTTTTTATACATTTGCAAATCAAAGAAATTCCAATCCCTAATAGGTGAAGCCAGACAGGATCTTAAGTGTAGAACCTGCAAATGTGAAATCTCAGGCTGCCTTCAGGCACAGGTGAATCAAGGAACTCTCTGCACTCTCCCTATTCTCAGCCTTCTCTATGAGGATATATTCTTTCTCAGACACGCCTTTCCTCTAACTTTACCAAAAACTCCAGTAGAAAAAGGTTTTATCCCCATTACTTCCACAAAATGGCTCAAAACTGAATCCAGTTGGAAAGCTGGGTTGCAGGCTGATTTAGGCAGAGAGGATATAGAGTTGGGCTATTGAGTGGCTTGGTCTGTCCCACAAATTCACCCTTGGAGACCAGGTGAGCCCAACCAAGTTCTGTGGGTTGAGAATGCAAGATTCGGGGTTCCATAAAGCAAAATTGAAGTATATCAGTAGACAAGACAATATGTTCTGGATATATATAAGTTGAATAACGCCCCACCCCTCAAACCTGTGAATGTGATTCTATTTGGAAAAAGGATCTTTGAAGATGCAACAAATGAATTATCTCAAAGTGAGATCATCCTAGATTGGAGTGGGCCCTAAATCCAATGACTGGTACCCGTAGAAGGGTAGAGAGAAGATACACAGAGGAGGTGATGTGAAGACGAAGGCACAGATTGGAATAATGTCTCTACAAGCCAAGCATTGCCAACATTCCCTGGAAGCCAGGAGAGGGGCGTGGAACAAATTTCCCCTCAGCCTCCAGAAGAAACCATCACTCCTGACACCTTGATTTTAGACTTCTGGCCTCTGGAACTATGAGGGAATTCATTTCTGTTGTGTTAAGCCACTCGTTTGTGGTCCATTATTATGGCAGCCCTAGGAAACAAACACACTGAGTAAATGAAAACAGCTGAGGTTTACTGCAGGCATCAGCTATGACGATCTGGTCTATAGTGTTACCCTGTAACTCAAATGACTTGTCAAGTGATAGGGTTGGTATTTGTACTTAACTCGAGCCTGCATTTACTTCACTCTCACGGCCAGTCCACCAGGAATCCAGCTGTGCTGTCCAGACTCTGTGGATAGACCTCCTTTAACAGACAATATGGCATTCAGCTATCTATCACATCAATGGAAAAGGATGACAGACAGGCCCAGACTACTGTTATGTCTGTGTGGCAGCAGGCACACAGCTAGATGCTGACAGCACAAGGCTGTACTGTACTGTTTGCCTCATCCACTCATGGCTCTTAAGATGTAGAAACTACTCCTCCGGACAACCTAGATGTAGGTTCTACTCTGTCCTTACAGAATTGCTGTGTAACAGCTCTTGAACAGCATGGGTCGGGGAGGGGCGGGAAGAGAGACCCGGATTGCTACTACCTATGGTACTACCTGTGGAACTACCTGTGGTGTGAATGTTTGAAAGCCATAGGAGGATATTCTTTTTTGGAGTTATTTTGTAAGTTTTTCCCCGCTTTTCCTGAGAATAGGAAACATTTGATTCTTATGCTGATTTGTACAAGTGTGTTATTTTTCCAGCTCATTAGCTGCATTTGTTTTCCTTTTTTTTCCCCCTGAGTCATGAGCAGCCCTGATGGAAGTGAGGACGCTGGCATGGTTTGTTGGAGGCTGCAGTCATCTAGACCAAAGCCTTGGTGAAACTGGGGCCTGAATGTGCAAGGTGTGGCGGTCAGGTCTAGGAAATAAGGCATTTGTGTAATCCTGGGTTCTGGTTGTATTTTTTGGGGGGCCTAGGTGGAAGAATCTACTAAAAGATGGACCAAAAATTTGTTAGTCATAATCTTATCTTCAGGACAGCACAGTGGCTTTTCAAACATCTTCCTTTTGTTTTAGATCTCCTGTAAGGAAGGAATGAAGGAAGAACGGAGGAGAGGAAGGGAGGAAGGAAAGGGTAACTTTTTGAATTTTTTGTTTAAAGAGAAACTATCATAAGTTAACTAAACCGTTTTTAATTAAATTCAAATCTCAACACCGTTTGCCTGTGGTATGCACACACACCAAACACACCCATCAAGAACTGAATTACTGAAAAGAAAACACACACACATAAGAGAATGTCATTAATTTATCCAGTCCCATCAAACACAGAGAGTTAAAAAGTCATATAAAAAGGTATCTTAAGTCTATCAAGCAAAGAACATTTCAGGTGAAAAGCAAAGTCAATCTTATATTTAATTTTATATTTTTAAATAGAATTGCCTGGCATTGAGTTGAAAGCAGGGTGCAGAAGAGACCTATGGAAGTAGCCAAAACCAAAGTCATTTCACCCCTGACCTCCAGCTTTCAGGGGCTGTTATAAGGCTGACTTCTTTACAGGGCCTCTGCTGTGCACTTCTACCCTTTTCACTTCTCTCCATTCTCTACCGTCTCCTCTTGTCTTCTGCAAAAGCGGTATGCACACATGCACAAAACCAAATAAAGTTAGGGGTCTTGCAGAAGAAGAGATTATTCCATGCACCAGCAAGTCTGAATTCATTGTATATATGTATGTATGCATATATATGTATGTTATTTATTTATTCTTTCCTGTTCTATTTAAAAAGCAGCTTTGTGTTTTTTTTTTTTAAGTACTATCATACTACCTTGAACTGGGGGCTTATCAAGCACTTATCAGTAGAATTCTATGTGGCTTTGATTTAATAAAGATACAATGTCCTTTCTAAAGACAGCTACCTTTTGACCATAAGCTAACACCTGTGACATTGGTGGCAGAGGATTCTGGACAAGGTTCGCTGGAAGATAAAAGACAGCAGGTAGCAGAGTGACCTCAGACAAGTCACTGAGCCTGTGTTGCCCCCTTTCACTTTCTGCAAAAGTACTATGTCAGATGATTGCCAAGGTCACTTATGGCTCAGAAATTCCATGACTTGAGTTATACCTGTGATTATTATTTTTTAAAAAAATATATATTTTATTGATTTTTTACAGAGAGGAAGGGAGAGAGATAGAGAGCTAGAAACATCGATGAGAGAGAAACATCGATCAGCTGCCTCCTGCACATCTCCCACTGGGGATGTGCCCGCAACCCAGGTACATGCCCTTGACCGGAATCGAACCTGGGACCTTTCAGTCCACAAGCCGACGCTCTATCCACTGAGCCAAACCGGTTTTGGAGCCTGTGATTATTATTAATAAAAACAATCGCTCCAATTTATTATTGAACACTAGCTACATTCAGAGAGCTATGGCTAAGTGCCTGGAGGTCACTGTTCCATTTAATCCCCACACCAACCTAGGCATTAGAAGGTACTACTATAATCCCCGTTTTCTAGGTGAGAAGACTGAGGCTTAGGTCCCTCTTACTGAAGCCCACGTTCTTCACAGCTGCACTCTATTGTAAATTTCATTCTAGCTTATGTTCAACTTCTTAACTGGGGTTTGAATTAATGAGATTTTGCTGAGCTAGGGAACATATCTCTCTTAATGTCTTCCCATCCATCCTGCTAATTGGTCTTATAATTTTAGGCTCAGGCTTCCATCCTACCCGACTTGGAAGGATGAGGGGTGGTGAAAAGGGCACGTTACCTGAAATGCTTATTTTGACCTTTCCCATCAGGATCTTTACTCACAGTTAAATTCCTCTGTCTTAGGATGGAATGTCAATCCTCTTAGACACTGTGACTCACAATGTTGTTCTCTTGTTTCAAATCCTAATATGCCTGTGTACAGTTGTTCCAATCCATTTATTGATGACCCAACAATCTGACATCCTATCTTGGTCTCCTGATCAGGACTCCGAAACAGTCTCACTGATGGGCATCTACTTAATGTACTTTTCTTTTTTGCAACATAAAGGGGAGGATGCATTTTCCGTGCAGGTGATCCATTCCTTACCTTTTGGGGGGGGGGGGGGAAGAGCTATCCTGCAGGTTGCCCTATTTAGATATCAACATAGGTGTTCTGCCTTCTCAGGCTCTCAGTACAACTTGCTTTACTTCTCTCCGTCTCTCAGCATCTCCCTCATTCTCAGGCTCCCTCCCACACATGTTTTAAGTGCTGGCATCCTCTGCTAACATCCTAGAGAGAAAGAGCTTTTTCTTTTTTATTCCTGTGGCCTTGAGAGAAAGTGCTGCCATTGGAAGTGTGCGGAGGCTCTTGCCAGGGGTTTATGAAAGACAATCAGTAGCTCCCTGGAGGCTTAATGCAAAGTAGGAGGTGTGCCTTTCAGGTTTCTTTGCCATCCACGGTTGGGGGGGGGTGGGAAGAGCTATCCTGCAGGTTGCCCTATTTAGATATCAACATAGGTGTTCTGCCTTCTCAGGCTCTCAGTACAACTTGCTTTACTTCTCTCCGTCTCTCAGCATCTCCCTCATTCTCAGGCTCCCTCCCACACATGTTTTAAGTGCTGGCATCCTCTGCTAACATCCTAGAGAGAAAGAGCTTTTTCTTTTTTATTCCTGTGGCCTTGAGAGAAAGTGCTGCCATTGGAAGTGTGCGGAGGCTCTTGCCAGGGGTTTATGAAAGACAATCAGTAGCTCCCTGGAGGCTTAATGCAAAGTAGGAGGTGTGCCTTTCAGGTTTCTTTGCCATCCACGGTTCCTGGGGAAATTTTTAAAAAGAGCTGCTATGATGTGTTCTTTGAATTTTTTAAAAAACAAAGAGAGGAAGAAAGAAAGAGAGCCCAGAGTTCTGGAGCATGAATTAAGCAGGATGTATTGCAGTTACCTTCAATGCCACCCAGGCCCTTCCACACGTGCACCCAGGATAGTGTCCTTTCCTCTTTTGTGAAACCTCAGCATATGAGAAAAAAGTGGCAGTGGCTCTTTGCTCATAGCTTCCCATAATCTGTTCGTTTTTGCATCTCCAGGTCACCCCAAATGTATGTAGACTTTGAGATCTATAGCACAGAGGTCTACCATAAAAGAAGAAGAACAATGAGTGCTCCTTGGATGTAACTGTCCCCAAGGGCTGTATTTGTATCACTTCTTTGAATCCTAATAGTAACTCCAATAGGTGGTAGATTTCCCCCATGATATCAATGGGGAAAAGAGACTTGGAGAAACTACTTTGCCCAAGGTCACACCAATGATAAATGGAGGAGATGGGAGCAGAGCGTGGGCAGTTTTATTCCACAGCGTCTGTGCCAATATGAAGCCCACTGATCTCTTCATTGGACTTCCTGTAGACAGTCATTGGGCTTCTCTAACGAGACGACTGTTTGGAGCATTATTTCCTCTATCAGGAGGAGGGAGCAGTTTGTGGAAACGGACAGATCATGCGCTTTGACTATTTGGCAATATCCATGAAGATGAAAATGTGCATACCCTTCCACCCAGCTATTGTATTTCTCAGTAAATACTCCAGAAAACTAGCCCACTGTGCATAAGGAGACAGATCCAAGAGTGACTATTGCATTATCGTTGCCATGGTGAAAACTGGAAACAAATTAAAAGTTCATTAATCAGTGAACGGATTAATAGATTGTGGTAACGTCATAGAATGCAATAGCATGTGGCATTTATAATAAATGCATTAGGTCCAGATGCATCAGCATAGATAATATTCAAATCTGTCTCTTTAAAAAAGCACATGGTGAAAAAAAAGATATGACTATATGACAATTTTAAAAATGCACAAAATATACTAAATGCCTGTTATTTAGTGCTATGTGCATATATAATAAACAGAAGAACATAGGTAGGAGATATAGACACCTACTTCAGAATAATGGTTTCCTGTGGGAAGGAAGAGAATGGGAGTGGACTGGTGGTACTCAGGGGAATGGGTTCCAGTGTATTTGTAATACCTTTTTTTTTTTTTTGCATGTAGGAATTCCAAAAATGTCTGGGAAAATATTTGATTGTTAAATTTCAGGTGATAAGCACATGATTATCTCCTGTTAATCTAATTCTCTATACTTTCCAATGTGTTAATTTGCTTTATAACTAAAGGTTGGTTGTTGGTACCTCCCAGGGCTCAGTGTGCTGGGGCATTGCCCAATGTACTCACTCCCAAGCCTGAGAGGTGCGAGGGGTGAGGTGCCAAAGCTTCTGGGCATTCTAGATGATCCTGCCAGTCATGTCTTCAACTTCATCAGCCAGGGCAGCCCCCACAAGCAGACCTGCCAATGCTTTTCTCATGTAACTTGAAAGGGCAAAGGTTCATATCACTCCTGCAGATGCACAGAAGTCAGCCATGAGTTCGTTTCTCTTGCCTGGACTAAATACTGCTGTTCTGCCTACTCTAATTCTATCTGGAGAGGCTGGGCAAGTCCCAGATTTCCAAAGGGAGGCAGGAAGGGGTGGGGGATTTTTCTGTTCACTAACCGCCTTACAATTCTGTTGGGGAACCAGTCAGACAATGTGGCCCTTTCCTTCCTGTGTGGACCGCCTACATTTTATGGGGCATTTTACTCCAAAATACATGCACCTTCTTATTCTTCTACAATGTACCTTAGGCCCATTCCAGCCATGATTTTGTTCAATTGTTCTCAACAAACACTCTCTCTTCTTCAGCTCCTTCCTCCTTTCCCTGCCCCTTCTCTCCCTCCTGTCATTCTCCCCCCACCCTTCTATTTTCCTTTCTACCACTTTCCCCCTTTTCCTGCTCCTGCCTTCCTGTCTCTCTCTAACTTCCTCTTCTACCCAACCCCCACTCTTCCTCTGGAGGCCTGACTGAAGGTCTCAGTAGCCTTTCCCCACCTCTAAATTTCCAGCTATATGAACTCATAAAATCCTTGTCAATTAAACCCTGTCAGGTTCTATTTCTTCCAATTGAAAAAGTTCTAAATGTCACTGAAGCTTGGGACAAAGTACTAAAAAACATGTATTTAGCTTTGACCTTGGGCAAATAAAGTGAGCTGATGAAGTAGGCGTACTATTTGGTGTCTCCCTCGCCAGGTATGAGAATCTGCCATAGTGTTTGTGAAGCCACTGAGATAATCAAGGAGGGAGATAAAAATGTCAGGGGCTGCTGCTGCAAATTCATTTGTCAGGTCAACCAGGCCAGTGGGTGGGAGTTGAATCCTTTCCCTGACAAATGGGATTGAGGGTGACTCACTCAGCATCTCTTGTCTTCACCATAGGGGTCCTCTTCCGGAGGAAGCATACTGCCTAAGAATTTCTGAGGGGATTTAAATATATTAGAAAATATATATACATATGTGTGTGTGTGTGTGTGTGTATACATACACACATACACATACATGTAATCTCAATGCAGCATTGCTTCCCTTTCTCTGACACAAACAAGGGAGAATTTAGTTTGTTCATAGTATATGAAGATTTTATATCCATGCAAGGAAAACACGTCTTTCTAATAAGTCTTTAAGTGATTCCTTTCTGCTCATTTCCAATTCACTAAGATGTATTCAAGTAATAATCTCTACAACATGGTGAAAAACGAGGCCATAAACACATAATGCAATTGATAAAATGAAATAAGCCCGGCCATTTGTGGAGTAGGAAGCACGGAGCTGGAGGGGAGTAGGATTATTTCTTAAGGATCTGAGGTGTCTCTCTTTGCTGTTCTTCCTGACAAGGAGGCCAGTGTTGGGGGCTCAGCAGCAGAGGTCTCCCAGGAAACCCTGAGGGGGAGACATCAAGGTGTCCTTGCTGGCTTTAGTCACTGCAAGGGAGGAGTTAGGAGTCCTGTTCTCAGGTCTGGAACTATTTCTTGCTGTGATTTTGCCCTTGTCTCTCTGGGTCTTAAATTTTCAATTTAAAAAATGGCTAAAGTAAAGAAAACCCTTTTTTTCTTTTAACTAAACCTGAGGAAAATTGTGGCACTATACCTTATGTATGTATTGTCTCTTTTTATGTGAATGGTATACACACACCCATTTGCAGTTTTTCTTTCTATAGTTTTAGTTACCCACAGAAAATCTTAAATGGAAAATTCCAGGAATAAACAATGCATACATTTCAATTGCGTGCTGTTCTAAGTAGCATGATGAAATCTGGTACCATCCTGCGCAGTCCAGCCTGGGAGGTAAAGCATCAGTTTGTTGAGCATATCTATGCTGTATGCTCTGCCTGCCTGTTAGTCACTTTGTAGCTGTCTGGGTTATCAGATCGAGAGAGAGAGAGAGAGAGAGAGAGAGAGAGAGAGAGAGAGAGAGGAAGGAGAGACCACATTCACATGTTTCCTACAGTATATTGCTATAATTGTTCTACTTGATTAATAGTTATTATTGTTGATCTCTTACTGTGCCTACCTTATAAATTAAACTTTACCATAGGATTGTATGTATAGGAAAAAAGCACAGTACATATAGGGTTCGGTACTATCTGCAGTTTCAGGCATCACAGGGGGTCTTGGAATGTACCCACTTATATAAGTGGGAAGCTACTGTAGTAAGGACCTTGGTTATGTATTCACTGCTGCCTGTACTTCCATGGACGCCCCTGCCCAAACATTAACTAAGGGGGATTTAGGCTCCTTTATGAGAAGGGAAGAGAGCACGACAGACACTGAAATAGGGGGTATACTAGTATATACTAGTGCAGGTTGAGTCTGAGTCTAGAGAGAAGGTAAATATAGGCTGAAGGCGAAGAACCCCAGCTGGCAGGAATATGCAGATATTTTGGGGATCAACTTCTGAGCATGAGTGAGTAGAAAATGATCCTTTTCAAAAGCTTTTTGTGGGTAACATCATAGAACTCCTTTACTAGTCTTTGTCAGACTTGGTTTAATATTGGATTATTTATCTCTTTGGCTGCTGGAATATGTATTTTTAAATGCAATTCTGAGCTCCAGAGGGCCACATGAGGCCCTAGGATTTATGCAGGTTACACATGCTAAGGTTTCCCCAAGGGGTCCTTTTTGTTCTAAAGGGTTTTGCCTGTCAGGTGTTGTTTTCTTCTTCACCTATTATTCAATTAGGTGGCAAAATCAGCATCTAGAGGGAAATGGAATTAAGGGGAGGGCATGTTGGGGATGAGGCAGATCTCTGATTTACAAATTGAAAAGGAGGATTATGGGGTCAATTTACTTAGACCAGGAAGAGTCAAAGAAAAGAGCAAGGTAGAGTTTCTGAGACAAAAGATTTTATGGCTGGTTTGGGGGAACTTTAGTATAAAGAATTTGTGTGGGGCCCTGGTCAGATAGCTCTGTTGGTTAGAGTGTCATCCCAATATACCAAGGTTGCGGTTCAATCCTGGGCCAAGGCACATACAACACTCAATCAATGACTGCATAAAAACGTAGAACAACAAGTCAATGTTGGAATGCTAAATGTGTGGAATACTAAAGAGACCACATTTCCTTTATTCATTTCTGTATACCCTGACACATGGTAAGTACATGATAAATATGTACCAATTGAGTGAATGAGGACAGTATGGAGAATATGTTTCAAGACCTCCAGTGGATTCCTATGATAAAGTTTAATTTATAAATTTGTCACAGTAAGAGATTAACAATAGAACAGAACAATTATACTATAACAAAAGTTAAGTGAATGGCTTTGGGGCCATTGGTAAATAAGGGAGACTTCAACTCAAGCACTGAGATACCATGACAGTTGATTTGATAATGAAGATGGCTACTATGTGACTAAGGGTTGGGTACTGTATGCAGTGTGGAGATGCCGGACAAGGAGATGATTCATGTCCCAGGCAGGACAAGCTAGGGAGATACAAGATTTCATTAAGCTACTCATAATGGCATACAATTTAAAATGTATGAATTGTTTATTGATTTTTTTTTATTTCTGGGATTTTCCATTTAATACTTTCAGACTGCAGTTGACCACAGGTAACTGAAAATGCAAAAAGTGAAACGACGGATAAGGGAGGGCAAATTCTTGTACTTGACTCCTAGTATGCTCAAGTGTTGCTGTTACACATATCATTGCAGTGGTAGAGTTAAGCATGGGGTACTATAGAAGCATTTTGGGTTTTTTAGATTAAGGAGATCAGCAAAGAAAAATATAATACTTAATCTGAGATCTGGTAAGGACAAGTATATATCAATTTAGCAAAAGACAAATAAAGGATATTCTTAGCATGAGAGTAGCATACTTAAAAGCCCCGGGTTGAGAGCGAGCTTGGCGTTTTGATAAAAGTGCATGCAGTGGAGGGCGGGGATTGCGGAGAAGGGAAGGAGGGATTCCCAAGTGGTTCATGTGTCAAGACAAGGAAAGTGAATTTGAATCTGAGGACCAGGGGCTCCTGAGGGTTATGAAGTCCATTTACCTTTTATGTGGCCAGACAATGCTGGCTTCAGAGCGGAGAAAAACCTGGAAATGGACACATTTAAAGAAAAAGAGTTGGTTGAAGAAGCTGTTTTAGGAATACAGGAGAGAGACAGTGACGGCCCCCACTAATTGGTAGGAGAGCAGTGGGAGGGCACAGATTTAAGAGAGAAAGAAGGCAAACTCTATCAGGACATTTTCTGGTCGCATTTAGGAAAATGACAGCTCATTCTTCTGTTTATGAAGGAAAAGGTGCTATTTGAAGAGCTTTAAATAAATGAACTTACCTGTCCTTCACAGTCAATCAGGGTGGAGTTCTGTTGCTATCACCAGTTTTCAGATGAGAAAACCATGGCACAGAGGGGCTAGCAACTTCCCAATACTAAGTTGCACTACTACCAAGTGGCAAAGCCTAGATTCATGTGTGGTAGCAAGACTTCAGATTTGTGCTCTTCACACTAACCCAAATGTCTTTTGGGTAACAACCCAGAATGACAGAAAGTCCCTTTTCTATCCTGGATGATTTGTTGTCTGGTGTCTTTTTCAAGTAGGGGTTTATACCACATGATTTCTAATAATATTGATGATCTCTTATGAGGCTCTGCAATTAATGAGGCATTTATACAGTGGATTATCTCGTGTAGCCTTTACATGCATCCTTATAAGTAGGCATTGCTATCCCTAATTTGTGGATTGAGATTTTGCGATTAGCATAGGTTATGTGCCTCCTAGGAAATCCATCTTGTCCCTTTGATCTCAGGACTTGCGTCTCCTAAAATATTGTTTCCATATGATTTCTCAGGATGGGTACTCGCTTACTTCACAGCCCTTGAAAAATGGCAGTTAATGTGGTCACTAATGAGGATGATAGTCATGTAAATAAATGATTTCTATCCAGGTAGCACATGTTATCAAGAAGTTGGGCCCAAGGTCCGGTAGGATCTAAGGTTAAAATATCAGAAAAGGAAAGATGCTTGAGTAAGATTTTGAGGGATCAGTAGGACTTGTTTAGGTAGATAAAATTTTTATGGGAGAAAAAATCCAATATTTTGCCAATGCCTACAAAATAGCTTTTTGCTTGTGGCCACTATTAGTTCTTTTTGACATTACAGACATCATTAACTGAAGCAGGAACACAATACATATGAGAACTGTATCCTCATTTAGTTCTTTCATCAGTTTCAGTATGTTTTCTTTTTATTTTCCAACCACTGGATTGATTTGCTCTATCAGCATAAAAAAGAAAACAGTCTTAGTCACTCTCCAGTCCTTGAGTAATTTGCTTGCTGCCTACAAACTGGCATCAAAATAGCAGTGGACTTAGGCCATGCCTGGTCTGTGCTAGCTCCAGAATCCAAGGCAGGCAATACAAATCAATTTATTTCTTTTCTTTTATATTTTAAAAGAGATTGTGATAGTTATTTTCAAAATATATGTGGAGATGAAAAGACAAAGTTTGGCTTCATGGTTTTTGTTCCAATATTAACTATTTTTTTAAAAGGAGAAGCAAGGGGAATGATTAGAAATGAGAGAAGAAAGCACATCCATTTATTGACATTATCATTCATTGAACACTGGGAACCCTGACTGGAAAAAGATCGTCTCAGCCCCTTAGATTAAAAGAGAAAGGTGTATGTTTAAGGAAATAGCAATAATGCCTTAGAATGCTAACACTTCCCTGCTTCAAATCCTCACCTAGATAAGATAATACCAGATCCTTTGCCTCAGTTTCTTTCCCTTGAGAGGACAAAACCAACTATCACAGGAACACAGGGTCAGTCACACCCTGTGAGGTCTTGTGAAATGCGGTACCCTGTGAGGTCAAGATATTATTAGAAGGAAGAGTTCTCACAAACAAAGTACATTCTCACTTGTTTCATAAGCACTATGAAATGAAGAACATCAGAAAATCCCTTGCTAACCCAGAACACCCTTATCTTCACTTTCTTTCTCCTCTCCCCTGGCCCCTTCCCCTCCCTTCTCATCAGGATCTCCGAATTTGTATCACCAGCGACCCCCTGTCATATATAATGGTTAACAGTCTTAACAAGCTTCTATGGTCGATTTTTCCAGATGTATCTTCTAAATTTTATTTTGCTCATGTGTTGCAAAACATACGGCACATGGGACCTCTCTCCAGTGTGGGTTGAGGATGGCGTCCTTCGGTGGGCAAAAGACATGGGCAGGCAATGTGTGCCATGTGCTGAAATGGACATCATGTGTTTATGCTCTATGAGAACCTCACGTTCTCTATTGAAAGGGGCGCTTTTCTTTCGGCATAGTTCATAACTGACCTCCCTTTTGAATTGAGCCAAGTAACCACAGGAAGGAAGATGAATTTGTTTAGCCAGGCCGGAGCTAGGGGTCGTTCCTAGAGCCCAGACCATAGTATCATATGAGCATGATTAAGGGGGTGGCTCCTCAAAGGGAAATCAGGGCTATAGACCAGAATAGAAATAATAGGTATAGAGGCAAAAGAACAGATACCCACTGCCATGAGTGATCATTTTAGACTTGAAACATTTGCTTGGACATTTCTTTCTGCCTGGACTAAATGGTCCCATATTCTCTACCTTTTCTACCTAACCTTAAAAATTTCTATCCACCTCCTGCCATGAGCTTTCTCTGGTGCTTGTCATATCTGTGGTGTACCAATGTCCTTGTGAGTCATTTGACCATGCGTTCATGTCCAGGTGGTCATCCCCTCCAATCTGTAAGCAAGCCAAGAGTGGGACTACTCCTATAAATTACACCATTAACTTTTGAGTTTTCATCTGCATTGGGTGAAGGAATAATGCGTGACTGAATGAATGACATTAGGAATAACAAATGAACAGAAGCCAGAATAATAATAGACAGATGCAACAGTGGTATGGTAGGTGGATGGTGAAATGCCAGTCTTGGCCTGATTTCTAATCTTGAGATTTTCTCCAATGTTGCGTCATGCGTTGTGAGCACATCTCATAACATTGTTCACTACTTCTCCCCTCACTGAGTGTGGTGCAGTGGTCATCGACCATCCTTAAGAAACTATTGGGAAGGGAACCTTGAATCATGTGACAAAATATTCCAAAAGAGCCTACATAACAACAGAATGAAAATAGAGGC
>NW_006292696.1:3385999-3388114 GCF_000327345.1 Myotis davidii | reverse complement strand
TGCCTGTTCTTTGACTCCATCTTTGAACTGGTTTGACATCTGCCAGGTTCTTCATTGATAAAATTCTTAACTCCTGCTCATTTTGTATCTGTTTGATTGTCCTGGTTTTGCCTTATTTTTGAAAATTATCCTTTTGATAGTTCACTGCTGTATCTTGATAGTGAGAACAGTATTTGTCACATAGTAGGTACTAGCTAAGCATTTGCAACAGATATGAATAGTTTCAGTTAGCAATTTTGGCTAGGGATGCACGTCCTACTCCCTAGTAGGTTTAGAGCTGACTTGAGTCACATCAAGTTCAGCAGATTTTCCTGTGGTAATACTTATAAACCCTCTTTTCCTACATCTTAGGGTCACCTCCCATCAGGGTCTTCTGGGAGCCGGTCCATCCTTGCTGTTTCAAGGGACCTGGCATATATGGCATACTGTTCTTAAGATGTTTGCTAACCTTCTTGGCACTGTGTTTTTCTCCAAGAAAGGTTGTTTCCCCAGGTAGGGAATTGATAAAATTCTTCACTCCTGCTCATTTTGTATCTGTTTGATTGTCCTGGTTTTGCCTTATTTTTGAAAATTATCCTTTTGAAAGTTCACTGCTGTATCTTGATAGTGAGAACAGTATTTGTCACATAGTAGGTACTAGCTAAGCATTTGCAACAGATATGAATAGCTTCAGTTAGCAATTTTGGCTAGGGATGCACGTCCTACTCCCCGGTAGGTTTAGAGCTGACTTGAGTCACATGTATTATCACCGTGGTAATACTTATAAACCCTCTTTTCCTACATCTTAGGGTCACCTCCCATCAGGGTCTAAGAAGAAAACTTCCTTTTTGGCCCACGGTCCCATATATGACCTTACTGCAACATCCTCTTGTGTTGGGTACAAAAACTGAGATGTGCCCAGCCAGTGTGGCTCAATGATTGAGTGTCACGTTGACCTATGAACCACTGGGTCACTGGTGCAATTCCCAGGCAGGGTACATGTCTAGGTTGCAACTTGATCCTCAGTAGGGGGTGCACAGGAGGCAGCTGATCCATCAATGATATTTCTGTCTCATCGATGTTTCTCTCTATATACCGCTTTCTTCCCCTCTTTCTAAAACTCAATAAAGGGAAAAAAATTAAAAAGAAAAAAAACAGCAACAATAGAGATGTTCCTACATTTATCCTGTCTCATCACACGTAATGGGGGCAAACAGAGGCATTGCTTTAGCAGAAATGTGCCCGCAGCTGGGTACCCTTTTCTGGAAGACCGGAGGCCAGCAGGAGGGCAGATTCTAAATACTTGCCTGCTCTGAGAGCTGCCCTTTTCCCAGTAGAGCAGTGACCTTGGAATAGCCCTTATAATGAAACATAGAGATTAACCTAGACAAGAAGGTCAGATAAGAAACTATGAAAATGAAACAAGGAAGTGTAGAAGGTTACCCAAAACACACCATGATGGGATTATAGAGGCATGCTTATAGGATCAAATGGTATAAATAAAGATGTAACAGGACAATAAAGAGAGACTCTGGCTGTGCTGATCAACTGAACGCTGCCTCCGTGTCATTCCTTCTTCCCTGACTCCGTCCACACCTTTGGGGACCCCTGGACCTGCTGGGGCTGGACCCCGGCAAAGGTCTAAGAAGAAAACTTCCTTTTTGGCCCACGGTCACATATATGACCTTACTGCAACATCCTCTTGTGTTGGGTACAAAAACTGAGATGTGCCCAGCCAGTGTGGCTCAATGATTGAGTGTCGCGTCGACCTATGAACCAAGGGGTCACTGGTGCAATTCCCAGTCAGGGTACATGTCTAGGTTGCAGCTTGATCCTCAGTAGCGGGTGCACAGGAGGCAGCTGATCCATCGATGATGTTTCTGTCTCATCGATGTTTCTCTCTCTATACCTCTTTCTTCCCCTCTTTCTAAAAATCAATAAAGGACAAATAATTAAAAAGAAAAAAAACAATAGAGATGTTCCTACATTTATCCTGTCTCATCACACGTAATGGGGGCAAACGGAGGCATTGCTTTAGCAGATATATGCCCGCAGCTGGGTACCCTTTTCTGGAAGACCGGAGGCCAGCAGGAGGGCAGATTCTAAATACTTGCCTGCCCTGAGAAGCGCTTTTCC
>NW_006292696.1:3382333-3384367 GCF_000327345.1 Myotis davidii | reverse complement strand
GGGGTGTTCTCCATGTCCCCACCATTTACCAGAAGAAATGGGCTTCTTGTGATGTCATGAAAAAAGGAATTTTTTGAGACTCACATGGGAGAATGAGTGATATTTATTTGTGTGGAATTAAACTCCTGAGTTTCCAAGGTCCTATCTCCCTTCATCCCGACAAGGAAAAAGTCCAGCTGTCTTCAGCAGAGCTAGGATTAAAGCCCTTACCCAGACTTTCCATTCCATATTTGCACAGTCCAGTCCAGCTGTGCTCCCAGTTGTGTGTACGGTCCAAATGGCCTATGCGGCTATTGAGAGAACACGGGCAAGTGCAAGGAAGAAGGAGCAAAGCCAGAGGAAAAGGAGATAATTTCTTTGCAGATTTTAACCTTAAAGGTTTTGTGAGTTTGCACCGTGACTTTACTGTGCATGTGCTCATCTTCCCCTTTGTTCAGTCCCTTCCCACAGTGATCTGCAGGGAATGGACTGGTGGATCCTGGGGAGTGTTAAATTGCAGCTTCCTGGTGAAGCTGCCCAGATGGCCATGCTTATAATGTCTGTCCTTCCCTTTGCTCTTTCCCTTTCTGCCTGGACTAAATGGTCCCATATTCTCTACCTTTTCTACCTAACCTTAAAAATTTCTATCCACCTCCTGCCATGAGCTTTCTCTGGTGCTTGTCATATCTGTGGTGTACCAATGTCCTTGTGAGTCATTTGACCATGCATTCATGTCCAGGTGGTCATCCCCTCCAATCTGTAAGCAAGCCAAGAGTGGGACTACTCCTATAAATTACACCATTAACTCTCGAGTTTTCATCTGCATTGGGTGAAGGGGTAATGCATGACTGAATGAATGACATTAGGAATAAACAGAAGCCAGAATAATAATAGACAGATGCAACAGTGGTATGGTAGGTGGATGGTGAAATGCCAGTCTTGGCCTGATTTCTAATCTTGAGATTTTCTCCAATGTTGCGTCATGCATTATGAGCACATCTCATAACATTGTTCACTACTTCTCCCCTCACTGAGTGTGGTGCAGTGGTCATCGACCATCCTTAAGAAACTATTGGGAAGGGAACCTTGAATCATGTGACAAAATATTCCAAAAGAGCCTACATAACAACAGAATGAAACTAGAGGCACAACGTATTTGAGCTGGAAGGAATCTGAGATTTACTGGATTTGGAGTCTAGTCTTCTACATTTACAAAATAAGACACCTGGGTTTAGACATCCACATATTCCCTCAATTCTGTTCCCTTTTTAGTCTTCTCTGGCCAGCTAATTGATAATTGTAGCCACCCTCCCACACATTGCCTTCTACAAAATTAAACATACCATGTAATGCATATATTTACCTAGTTTATTGATTTTTCCACTAGTATGCAAGCCAGTAAGGGTGAGCATTTTTGTTCTGACTTCCCTCCCCTACTGTGCAAGAAGCCAATTCTGCATCCATTTACAAATTCATTTAAATATTGATGATTACTAACTGTGCCTGTTCTTTGACTCCATCTTTGAACTGGTTTGACATCTGCCAGGTTCTTCATTGATAAAATTCTTAACTCCTGCTCATTTTGTATCTGTTTGATTGTCCTGGTTTTGCCTTATTTTTGAAAATTATCCTTTTGAAAGTTCACTGCTGTATCTTGATAGTGAGAACAGTATTTGTCACATAGTAGGTACTAGCTAAGCATTTGCAACAGATATGAATAGCTTCAGTTAGCAATTTTGGCTAGGGATGCACGTCCTACTCCCTAGTAGGTTTAGAGCTGACTTGAGTCACATCAAGTTCAGCAGATTTTCCTGTGGTAATACTTATAAACCCTCTTTTCCTACATCTTAGGGTCACCTCCCATCAGGGTCTTCTGGGAGCCGGTCCATCCTTGCTGTTTCAAGGGACCTGGCATATATGGCATACTGTTCTTAAGATGTTTGCTAACCTTCTTGGCACTGTGTTTTAACCAAGGTCACCTCTCCGAGAAACGTTGTTTCCCCAGGTAGGGATTTCCCCCTGAAGTTAGGGAGGGAATAAAACCTCTTACCTAAA
>NW_006292696.1:3377561-3382270 GCF_000327345.1 Myotis davidii | reverse complement strand
CCAGTGTGGCGCAATGATTGAGTGTCGCGTCGACCTATGAACCAAGGGGTCACGGGTTCAATTCCCAGTCAGGGTACATGTCTAGGTTGCAGCTTGATCCTCAGTAGCGGGTGCACAGGAGGCAGCTGATCCATCGATGATGTTTCTGTCTCATCGATGTTTCTCTCTCTATACCTCTTTCTTCCCCTCTTTCTAAAAATCAATAAAGGACAAATAATTAAAAAGAAAAAAAACAATAGAGATGTTCCTACATTTATCCTGTCTCATCACACGTAATGGGGGCAAACGGAGGCATTGCTTTAGCAGATATATGCCCGCAGCTGGGTACCCTTTTCTGGAAGACCGGAGGCCAGCAGGAGGGCAGATTCTAAATACTTGCCTGCCCTGAGAACTGCGCTTTTCCTTACCAGCATTCACAACCCGTTCCACAGGTAAACCCCAACCTTGCTGGTGGTTACCTAACCTGTCCTTTCCTGGTTTGGCTTTTTACATTTCAGCAGTTGAGTTGGCTTTTTAAAATTGAAGGTTGGAAAGGAGCAGCAGAGAAGAGGGACAGAAAAAAGCCTAGAGGCATCATTCCAGAAACAGTGTGTGTGTCTCCACCTCATTTAGCACCTTCTGTTTGAAAACTCTTTCTGCCCTGAAAACAGGCCTTCGCCTCTGCTTTGGCAACCCTTGGTGTTTCCAGGCCAGTCTTCAGCTATGTTAATAGAATCAGAAGACTCAAAAGGTACATTTTGCAAATATAAAGTATCATCTAGTGGCCCCGTTATCAAATGCCTCACCTCAGGAGGCTTCTGCAGGCTAAATAAGGTCATTCTGGGTCAGGTCAGGCCCAAAAGCTAGGGGAGAGGGGTGGAATGATGGGAATAGAAAACAGAGCTTCAGTTTCTGGGTTTCTGGCTGAGGTTAGCTATCTGTTGGGGCCTAAATAGCTGATCCTAAAATGTTGATTTTTGTGAAGGCATATTTATCAATATTCACTTTTATAGAAATAAATTATCTCCTTTTTGGAGAGTGTTGGAATCACAGTTCCTCTCATGATTGCCACACAGAATCTTCATTTCTTAGTCTTTCGTTCATTCACATGATTTGTCCTCAAATTAAGTACTGGTGTGCACAGCATTTGGACAGCGGAGAATGAGAAAAATTGGCCCAGCCCCATAGGAGCTAGCAGTCAAACAGAGGAGATAGGCAACTAGAGAAGTAGGCATAAGAAACCACAGGTATGTTTTGATAAACTAAGGGCTTCTGAGAGCTCACAAGAGTGCCCTATCTATTTAAAAATGGAAGAATAATTGTCAAAACAGTTTGAATAAAATTTGGATGGTTTTGAGAAGTTATATGTTTTCTTCCTGTTAAATGAGCTGCACTTGAAGACTTTGTGTTTCTGGTTCGGCAGTCTCTCTGCAGTCCTTGCCCCATCTAAGCCACTCCTGAATGGCAGGGAGGGCTTCCCTGGAGGAATGATCTCCAGCTGGGGACTGGATGGCAAGGACTTGCTAAGCCACAGGAGAAAGGAGAATGGCTTGGGATAATGCTCAGAGGGGACAAGAAGGGAATGGCCTGTATAGCTGTTCTCCAAACTGGCATTAACAGCACCTAAGAGACTTTAAACACATCGACAACAAGTGGATTCATTTCCCGGGGCTGCTGTAAAAACGGAGTGGCTCAAAACAGCAGAAATGTACACTCTCACACTCAAGGAGGCTGGGAATCCAAAATATTGCTACTCTCCTGGCTTCTGGTTATTGCTGCCGATCCTTGGCATTCCTTGAATTGTAGCTACGTAACTTCAGTTGCTACTTCCACCACCACAGGGCCATCTTTCCTCGGCTTTTCTGTGTCTTTTCCCAGGGTATTCCCTTCCGTGGGTGTCTGGCACTGTGTCTTTTCTCTTATAAGGACACCATGCTTTAGTATGAGCTCATCTTCACTTACATCTTAATTACATCTGTAAGGAAGGAGCTTATTTCAAAATTCACAGGTACCGGGGCTTAGGATTTCATATTCGCAGGTACCAGGGCTTAGAATTTCCACATCACATTTGGGGGGACACAAGTCAAGGCACAACAACAAGCTTTTGCTCGGACCTACTACATCAGTAGTTCTGCTAAGGACTCAAAGATGAACTCAGTATTGGCTGCTTGAAGAGAGGTGGAATAAAGTGTGATAGAGGTCAAAGACATTGACCCACATCATTTGGCCGTTGTGGATCCTTAGGCCAGTAGTTGACACTCTCTGTGCTATATAGTTTCATCATCAGTTAAATGGAAATAATAGCTCTCATTGTTATCGGCGGGGTGTTCTCCATGTCCCCACCATTTACCAGAAGAAATGGGCTTCTTGTGATGTCATGAAAAAAGGAATTTTTTGAGACTCACATGGGAGAATGAGTGATATTTATTTTTGTGTGGAATTAAACTCCTGAGTTTCCAAGGTCCTATCTCCCTTCATCCCGACAAGGAAAAAGTCCAGCTGTCTTCAGCAGAGCTAGGATTAAAGCCCTTACCCAGACTTTCCATTCCATATTTGCACAGTCCAGTCCAGCTGTGCTCCCAGTTGTGTGTACGGTCCAAATGGCCTATGCGGCTATTGAGAGAACACGGGCAAGTGCAAGGAAGAAGGAGCAAAGCCAGAGGAAAAGGAGATAATTTCTTTGCAGATTTTAATCTTCTATTACTAATATTAATAGCTACCTAATTACTATGGTAACAGTTTCTGGTATCACAGTGGCTCATGATCAAATATGAAAATGATTTTAAATACCTTGACTCACAGTGTGGTATTCTGTAAGCATTCTGAATATTAACTACTTATGATGATCTCCAGGGACACCATCCTTATCTTTACTAGGATCCATTTCCTCATATGATGAGGGTCGTATTAGATGGCCTTCAGGAGGGCATTGCTCAGAGATGAATGACCAGGAAGAGGAGTACCACATGACCACATGACCTTTGCTTGTTTTGCTTGCAGTTAAAAGAGAATCAGGAAAGAGGAGATGCTAGCCTATTCCATGATACTCTTTCAGCTTTTCCCAGATAGCTACATGATAGTAATGGGAATAATCAACAGGGAATTTTCTGCTTCCAAACATAGCTCTAGGCAATGTAAATCCACCAGGTATTTTCAGTCTTCCCCTACACACGTTTTGCTTTGACAAAATATTTTCTATGTTGACGTTGGCAAGAATGAGGCACCGGTGGCTCAGTCTTAAACAGCTTCACCAGTGAGCAAATAAAAACTACTAAATATTTAAAGAGGCAAAAGGTAGCTGGGGGGTGAGGGATGAGTAGTGGTGGGATGATGGCACTATTATTGTGAAACAATGGCTTGAGGGGCCTTTCAAGTTACTAGTGTAGTCACTGGGGATTGACAGCAAGTCCAAGGATTCTACAAAATGTGCTCACTTCCCTTAACCAGAGAAAGCTTTCTCCTTTTCTTAAACAGAAAGTAGGAGAGATGCAAATGGAGGTGTGAATGCCAAAAAAACCCCCACAAGAATTTAAGAGTGCTGCATCTGGCTAGTGCTTAGAGATAAGACACATTGTATTGTTAGGCCTCAAATTCCGTGTGCTACCTTGAAAACTTTGAACCTCATAGGGCTCCAGACCTAACTATAAGGTACCCTGTCCTCAACAGATAATGTTCCCCACCAGTGCAGGAAGCTCCCCACCCCGCTAGTTTCCCTGTCAGCCATCGCAGCTACATCCCATCTGGTCCTCAACCTCCCTGCCAGCCTGTGACATAAATCAAACAAGCCAATCATATTCTCCCATAGGAACCAGAGGGCACCTCACCCTCTTGATACTACACTGTCTGCCTTTCACAGCCCCTGAAGGTTCACTCTCTCCTGAGTGCAACCATGGTGTGGCCCTGCATGGTTGTTGTCCTCCCCGCTGGGCTGTGAGTGTATGTGACTAATAAACTGCTGTTGATCTTGTCTGTCCAATGACAGTTGTGTGCTTGGCCATCCAAGAACTCAATGGCAGACTCCCTCACTCACCAAAGAGTTGGTGAACAACACACCCACACCTTCCTATTTTAGAAGTAGAAATTGAGTTCCAGAGAGAGAGAGAGAAAGAAGTGACTTGGGAAAGGTTGCCCAAGATCTTAATAGTAGAGACTATGAAAATTTAAAAAGTAGCTACCTTTTATTCAGTGCTAAGCATTGTTTTAAGCATTTGCTCTCCAGGTATTATTTGATTTAATCCTCACAAGAACCCATGTAGTACCCAGCCCTCATAATTATGAACATTATACTTGCAAGGTGATTTGGCACAGAGAAGGTAGGTAACCTTCCCAAAGTCATACACCTGGCAAATAGCTGCAATTCAAACCCAATGTCCATGAGTTACTTAATTGTATTATTGGCACTGTGCTAAATTCCTTATGTAGGTTATTTTTTAAAACCTATTATCCTCAGTCTAAGATTTAGTTTGAGAGAGTTTCAACAACTTGCTCAAGGTTACAAAGTAATAAATGGTATGATCTGAATTTTGAACCCTGATATCCTGACACCTGTGCCCACCCTCTTAGAAATGCACTGTTCTAAAACCCAAGGCCTCTGGCTCCTAACCAGCGCTCTAGCTGCTGTGGACCTGGGTGGTTGCATGGAAACAAGAAAAGGTCAAAGAGATACTGTTATTACAACTCAGATGGCAACAGAACTTTTGTTTTTTGTTTCTTTTCCTCCCTTTCACATG
>NW_006292696.1:3363969-3377018 GCF_000327345.1 Myotis davidii | reverse complement strand
GGTCTGCCTTCCTTCTGCTCCCTGGGAGCATTGCTAGCTCTTCCCCTTCCTTTTCTGTTACCATGCAGATTTCGTAGCTGAGAACACACCTTGGCAATGCAACAGGTATGAATAATTTTGTGGTTTTCTGTAAGCCTGGCTCTTGTAGAGTTGCTAGGGACACAGGCCAACAGAAGTGAGTCTGGTGTGGTGAAAGCCTTGACATTGTATACTCAGCATCTGGCCAATGCCTTGAGGGTAGAAGGCATTCAATTGTTAATCAATGAATTATGCATTCATGAGGATGTTCTAGTTCAATGAATTGTAAGTGTAAGCAAACTCCATGTGTTGGTTAAAACATGTTGTATTTGCAGATGAATACTGTTGAATGAGTGGCTAGAGGCAGCCAGAAGTGAAATACAGGTGTACTAGTGGGCTTAACAAAATGTGGTAGGATCCATGCTTTTCTTTGTATAAGCCTGAATTGCTTCCTTTACTTAAAACATTACATGCTTGTGGAAATACAGTAAAATATTACAGAAAATATATCTGTACTTGTTTAAGTCCTTATTTTTTAATTTTGATTGAATTTTATTGGGGTGATGTTGGTTAATAAAACTATATAGGTTTCAAGTGTACAATTCTAGAATACATCATCTGTATATTGTATTGTGTGTCCACCACCCAAAGTCAAGTCCCCTTCTGTGTTTAAGTCACTGTCATTGGCTGACCTTTCCATGCCCTGCAAGCTCTTTCCTACCTTTGTCTGTTTCTCCACAACCTCCAAAGTAGATCTGGGCTCATGGTAGTAGCTCAATACATGAAAAGAGGGAAAACCTCACTGAAAGAGCAACTGTCTCTCCAAGTGAGAGACTTTGAATCAGACATTAAAATTATAGACGTCTGAGTGGGGCAGAAACTCTCCTCTGACAGTGACTAATTCTGTAATCCCCTGAGATGCTTGCCGCATTTGTAAAATGGGAATAACAATGCCTCCTTTATGGAGCTGATGTGAAGCCTGAATGGGATGTGGAGATTATCTGAAGCATATGACTTAGCACATGCCATACACATAGTCAAATCTAATTCAGAAAAGCTGGTGAGAGACATGCTGGCCCATCATTCCCTATGCCTGTTATTCTCCTGTCCCTCTGAACTTGTAGCCATGGCCAGTGAAATTTAATAAGTTCTTAGTTCATCTTTTGCAAAATAGAGATGCTAATATGTAATACCCCACAAATCTTGTAGGAATTCCTTGGATAAAATGAAAGAACACTTCAGAAGAGAAAAGTTAATATGGAAATAACTTAGAGTTGTAGCTTAATTCATAATTACTTGCAGGTGACATTTTGTATCAATTATAAATCTCAGAATTCCTTTCTCAGCTTTTAATACACATTTTGACTATCTCCCTGCTGTCTCCTGCACATACATTTTTAAGTTAATCTAAGTTAAATATTTGGGAAACATAGCAAAGAGTTCCCTAGAACTGATATTCATTGGCAGCAAATTTGGGTTTAGTTTGAATTCAGAAGACATGACAGAAGAGGTTCTTGAATTGGATGATATTGAAAAGCCTGTTTTATATGAATGAATGAATAAAAAGAATTTCTTAGATCTTGGCCTAGCGCCACTTAAGGACCTTCTAAATCTGAGAATCAAAGAATCTGTAAGTCTACATTTCTCTGCTTTTTAAACATCAGCTTAAATTATTGGAAAAATATAAAAGTCAAGAGATGCAAAAAGAACACAGGCTTTCCTTTTCTTGACCTAAAAGCTATGCAGGGGCAATGTTTTTTCTTTTGCACCTGACAAATCCACAGGGGGGGAAAAAAAGAAAGAAGGAAAGGAAAAGAAGTAGATTCTCTGCAGGGCAAATTGGCCTCACTTTTCTCTGCTAATGCACATTAATACCCCACAGGGGGACTGATTTTTCCCAGTGATGTACATTTCACAGTTGGGCTCATATTTTGCTCTGAAGTGCAGTGGTGCTCACACCAACGCTAATGAAACACTAAAGCCGAAACTGTCATGCTGCTCCCGCCCCCTCAAACCTCATGCCCAAGTTCTTGATAGTTACCTCTAGGGCCCTCCACCTGTTCCCAGGGAGACACAGAGGAATCCTGTGTCCACAGCTTACAAAAGGAAATACGGCTTCATCTGAAGATAGGGCTCTTGAATTTGTCTCTTGCCTGAAGAGATTCCTAAAGCTAAATTTCACTTTTTTTTTTAAGTGAACTCTCTAACTAGGGCTAGAAAACTTGGAACCCAAATCCTAACTGGTCAAAGAGCCACCTGTGTGTTGGCCCTGGCTGAGGTTGGGGATTCCGTGGAAAGCACTGAAGCATGTCCCCATGATATAGATTGTTTAGAGGAACAGACACATTCATTAGGAAAGCACCTTAAGGAATGCATATTCCCAAAAGATCTTCTCTAAAAAACAGTGTATGGTTAAATGATCATTTATAACAGATTGGAAGAGAGTAGCAGTGAAGGCTTCCCTCAGAAAGTAATCAATGAGCATCTGATTCGGAAACGAAAAAGTAAAACTGTCATTATTTACAGAAAGAACTTTTGACAGTCCGTAGTGTTCAGAACATCCCAAAAGAATGAAGACTTTAAAGGAACTTGGAAAACCACAGTTGCCTTGGATGTACATTCCAAACAGATCATACCTGTCAAAATTTCATATGCAACAAAATTACGCCTGTGCTATGACTTCTGAAAACATATCTAGCAACAAGTGACACCCTTACACTTTACACCCATTAGAATGATTATTATTTAAGAAGCAATAGAAAATGTGTTGGAGAAAATTTAGACGGTAGAACTCTGGGCACTGCTGATAAGAATGTAAAGTGATACAGCTGCTGCGGAAAGCAGTATGGTGGTTCCTGAAAAATTAAATGTAAAATGACCCTTTAATTCAGTAATTCTACTTTTAGGTATAGACCCCAAAAGAATTAAAAGCAGGAAATTAAACAGATATTTGTAACTAATGTTCATAGTAATATTATGCACAACAGCCAAAAAGCAGGAACAACCAAAAATTTATCAGCAGGTTAATGGATAAAAAGAATATGGTATATACACACAGTGGAATATCACTCAGTCTTATAAAGGTAAGAAATTCTGATACAGGCTACAACATGAATGAAACTTGAAAACATTATCCTAATTGGAATAAGGTAGACTTTTTAAAAAGATACATTTTGTATAACTTTACTTAGATGCCCAAACATACCTAAGAAGTATGTTTTCCATTTAAATTAGGTAGTTATATCTATTTCCAAATTAAGTTTTTTCCTGGAGAGTGTTATGCTGGGGCTTCTATCCGTAAAGGTCAGACTCCTAGAGAGAAGCAACAAAACGCACACATTGCATTTCTGGGCAGAGTGCGGAACTTCTGAGATAAACAGATGTCTGGCCAGTCCTTCAAATGCCCAAAATAAATGGTTATGTTTCCCAGGTGTTGTCTTTCTTAGGAACTATATTTGTGCAACTGTTTCTGAAGGGGCCTGGGTTCTAAGCCTCTCACCAGGGTAGCAGTCATGTAGACCCTCAGGCTGTCTTGGTGCCCTCAGCCCTCAGCTCTTGGAAGCACATTCCACCCTCCCACTGTAATCAGATCAGCATAAAATGAAGGACTGTTATCACCTCCCTTGTTCTGGTCACCGTATTTCTCTTAACATAACCTTCAGCTCTTAAGAAAGCCACTCTTAATTCTGTTATTTCTCACTTAAAACTTAAATTTGGTCTTCTCATTCCCCTGCTTACAATCCCTTCTGGGTTATTCTATTCTTGTTCTTAGGAAAAAACACCAAATCCTTCGTGGAGTGAGAGGTAATGGAAACGATGGTTCACACTTTTTAAAATATTTGTCCCCTTTACCCTTCCCACCCCAGTTTCTGTGCTGGGTTGCTGTCAGCCTCCTTGACCCTTCCTAAAAATCCTGCACATAAAGAAGCCAAAAATGTCCATTATGAGTCAAAATTAAAATAGACCTAACAAAGGATTTCTAGAGTTTACCTTTTCCCTTTGGGGGGCATTCGAGCCTCTGTAACTTAATTCTCTGTCTTGATATTTTTATATCTGGGAAAAACAGGATATTTTAATCAAGTACACACATTCCTTCCACCCCACCCCTTAATATTCAAACCCATGAATATCTCTGGGGACATCTTTCTGATAATAAACATCTATGGTAATGAAAGGGTTATGTAATATTCCAGTGGAAATGATACCATGTTAAAATTCTGAATTCACCTCCTCCTTTGTTTCTTGGGAGTCTGTTGCTCAGACCTCTGCGAGATTCAGTGAGATGAGCTTCCAAAACTGTTCTTGCTCCCAATTAATAAGCCTCGCTGTTACATAACAACAGTGCTGTCACAGGTTTCTTTATAGTTTAACAAGTACTTTGATGTTCATTATTCTTCTAATTCTTTCAACAAGTCTTTCGAGGCTGTTGGGATCAGCACTCCCATTTTACCGTTGATGAATCTGAGTCTCCGCGAGGTAGTTTGCTGCAAGACATAAAGGTGGGGACAGAGGTCTAGCTCTTCTGACTGCTAGTCCATTGTGATTTGGGGAAGTAATATTTAATGCTTTGTTTTTGGTGGTTGTAAGAGTCATATGTTCATTGTAGAAGATAAAGGGAAAGCAGGAAAGTAGAAGAGTGAAAATTAGAAATGCTTTCTCCCCCGCCACCCAGCGAACCACTGGGAACATTTTAGTGCATTTCCTTCCCGGTTCTTACAGTTTGATGTGTGTGTGTGCAGTTATATGCATGTGAATTCTCACAAAATTGGGATCACATAGCAGTGCTCCCGCATGAGAACAGGTGTGCGGCAGTGATAATGGCGCTATCTCAGTGCGTGTGGACGGTAACCTGGGCCTCTTTTTCTTCTTCTATCTGTTAAGAATGAGGGATCTTAATAGGGCCAGAGGAAGGGTCAGCTCCAATTCAGCCCCCTTTCATTTGTTTACGATTTCAGAGAACATATTCCTGGAAACAGAGGCAGAGAAATATCTATTGGAGCCACATAGATATAGCAAAAGTCAGACCAGTAGGCCTGACTTAGGACCGGAAATGTCACATCAGGGAGTTTCACGCAGCCTCCCAGATGCACTGGGTCTCCTGGCTGTCCCAGGAGTGACCGCAGAGGGCAGAGAAAGGAGGCAGTGTTGTGGAGAGAAGGACAGGCCATTGGTTTGATTCGACAGAGAAGCGCTATCTGTGTGGTGGGTTTTGAGTGCACATTTGTGGAGAGGGTGTGCTACCTTGTTTCATCGCTCGATCTGGTTATCTGGTTGAGATGGATGCTCTGCTGTGCTCCAGTCCTCTGGTTGCCTTCATTTTCTCACAGGAAATGAGTAACATCAATACTCATAGAAAGGCTTGGGCATAAAATCTTTGAGTATGTAATTACCAAGGACTTCATTCTTATGCTAATGCAGGGATTTCTCTTCTCTGAAGCTCATAAAACAAACAAACAAAAACACAGGCCAGGTCATTATTTCCTTGCCGTGGTCCAAAGCAGATTGATTTCTCCCATTGGATAGGATTATCTCTAGATTCCAGTGGCAAATCAGCCAGAGAATTATGTCTAAAGATGGCTCCAGCCTTTGATAAAGAAGACCCTGGAGTCGGAATGGCCGGGAATAAATCCAGGTCCCACCGTTACCGAGCAGGGTGGCTTTCGGCCAGTTACTGAACGTGCCTGTGATGTCTAGTAAATCGTGAAGATGTCATCCCCTGCAGGGGAGGCTTGCTGTGAGGTTTAAGGAAGATGATGCACCCAGGTGGTTAAGAGGTAGTTGCAGTGCAGGCGATTACTCAGCTCCATTGTTTGAAAGTATGTCTCTCTTGGGGAAGAAGAAATTGACATTAATT
Source organism: Myotis davidii (assembly GCF_000327345.1). Lineage (NCBI taxonomy): Eukaryota > Metazoa > Chordata > Mammalia > Chiroptera > Vespertilionidae > Myotis > Myotis davidii. The sequence continues at coordinate 3,371,146 of NW_006292696.1, read as the reverse complement.
AGCTTGTAGGCCTTTGTGAAGTGGGATATTTGAGTGTCTCAGCTCTCAGAGTAGGGGAGTTAAGGAAGACTATCTCCTCCTTTCTCGTGTATTTATTCTTCTGTATATCTTGGTCCTTGAAAATCTGTCAAAATTCCTTCATCTGCATGGGCCCCTCTCCATTCTGAAGGACAGCATTGCCCTAGTATAGTGGTCGGCAAACTGTGGCCCCTTGAATGTGGCTCTTCCACAAAATACCACGTGCAGGCGCACACGTACAGTGCGATTGAAACTTCGTGGCCACACTCTAGGGGCCAAAGAGCTGCATGTGGCTCGCGAGCCGCAGTTTGCCGACTACTGCCCTAGTAAGTATTGCATCTGTGGAGCCCCGTTCTCCAAGTGTGGTTCATCATAACACCAGGGCACCATTTTTTTCCTTTTTCGCTATGTTGAGATTTGCCTGATGGTGCAAAACCAATGGTGGAAAATTTTGTGGTGCTTTAGTACAAATTTCAACCATATTCAGAGTCACTATACGCCCCACTAGTATATAGTAACATGTATTTTTTAAAATAAAAAGGTCAGTTTCACTTAGGAATGTCCATTGTGAAGTACTAAAATTATTAATACTATTAAATCTAGACCTCTAGGTACACAATATTTTGTGGGATGGTATGGGAAGTAATGTAAAGTAGTTTGTTGTTGCTGTTGCATATTTACGCGTGGTGAGTATCTCAGGAAAAATCACATGCATGATTCTGTGGGAGAAAAAAATGACAAGCTGCAGAGAAAGAAAAGCAACAGTGTGTGTGTGTGTGTGTGTGTGTGTGTGTGTACATGCGTGCGAACTATTACCTTTGGGCAAATAGCATCACTTCCCTGAGCATGTTTTGTTTTTAAGAGATTTAGTGTGGATGATTTGTAAGTATCTCTTCCAGCTGCTGAAAAATCCCTTTGATCAAAGAGACAATTAATCTAATCGGATGGCCCTCTATTATCTTTCACAGGAAACACTGAAATAGTCTCTAAAACTGCCCTCTCTCACTCTACCCCGCCTCTCACTCCCGGAAATTGCATGGAATCTATTCTCCAATCAATGCATTCGAAACATTAACCCCATTGTGTCAGCCCCACACTTAAAATCCCAAGGCCATCCCAATGAATTTAGACTAAAACTCCAGTTCTGTAATGTCTCCTTCCACACCGTGCATATAATTGGCACTCCCCACCTCCAGACTCCTCTCAGGATAGGACACATGCCTCTCGCTTCCTGGCCTCCAGCCTTCCTGCCTTCTTTTTGCCCCGAGGAAATTGACAGGCTTCTTCCTACCTCTGGGTCTTTGTGTTTGCTGCCCACTCTGTCTGAAATGCTCTTCTCACAAATGGCTTTCCACGGATGGCTGGTAATCAGTGAAGTCACATCTTACATGTCATTCTTGAGAGGGATTTTCTCACCTCATCAACTAAGGTATCCCATTCCCTCAGCCGGTCATTTCCTAGGCCAGTGGTCGGCAAACTCATTAGTCAACAGAGCCAAATATCAACAGTACAACGATTGACATTTCTTTTGAGAGCCAAATTTTTAAAACTTAAACTATATAGGTAGGTACATTGTTATTAACTTAATTAGGGTACTCCTAAGGCTTAGGAAGAGCCACATTCAAGGGGCCAAAGAGCCCCATGTGGCTCGCGAGCCACAGTTTGCCAACCACTGTCCTAGGCTCTTAATCGACTATATTTTTCTCCTGATGCAGCAGATGACCACTTCTTTCTTTGTGTGCCACATTGTGAGAAGTTGGGGAAGCTCTATGTGGCTCACCCCGTGGGCCCCTATTTCTTTCTTATCCTGTGCGGATCTCATTATCCACGCTCCTCCCCACAATACCCCAGCCCTGGGTCCTTGTCTCCCCTACCTCTCCTTGAGCATCTCCAGAAGGGCGTGTGAAAGTCACGCAGCTGTGAATACTGGCACTCTTGCTGCAGGAACTCCTCATGTACTTTTCTTCTTTATCCTTGAGCTCTAAGTGTACATTGGTTTAAGAAACCTTGATTCACTAATCCACCTTTCTAAGCAGGTAATATTTATTAAGTCCTTACTGTCTAGTGGGCACTTTACCTGTGTTATCTCATTTAATCCCCACATCCACCCTGGGACCTTGGTCCTGGGTCCTGAGACTCTCCTCATTTTACAGCTATGCCCAAAGCCAAACAGCTAGTTGAATAACAGAGTTAGGGTTCAAACCCACATCCAATTCTAAAGCCTATTTTAACATCAATTTTAATATACTTATAAAGTAAACTAATTTTACAAGTACACCCCACATCTATTATCCCTTTAAATGAGTGTGTCCATTTCTGTTGCCTAAATAAATAATCATATTCGTAGATACAGCACAAACGATTATTTTCACAGGAAGGGGAAAAGGACCTATGTCTTCCACTTCCTCCTCCTTTTTTTCCTCCTTGGGATTCCTGGTGCTTGAATGGTTTCTAAATGGCAATTTAACCACCAGCAAGGAAACCTCAGTTTACAGATTTTCTCAGTGTGCACATCAGTGTTGTTGTGCTTTCCCTGCTTTGGGAGGTTTGGTTTAGTTCCTCCTTAAAATAATGGAGAGATAGTTTGTAAGCAGAACACAAGTGACTAAATGTGAAAATGAAAATGTGTTTATATCTATACTAGAGGCCTGGTGCATGAAAATTCGTGCACTTGGCGGGGGGGGTGTCCCTCAGCCGGCCTGTGCCCTCTTGTAGACGGGGAGCCCTTGTGGGATGTCCCAGGGGGAGTGGGCCTAAGCTTCAGTCTGGCCTCCCTGTGTGGGAGGCGACCATGGACCTATCAGGGGACTGAGCCGGCAGGTAAGCAACCGGCCCTGCCTCCCATTGCCCCTGCTGCTGTCCCCCCTTCCCCCTTGGCCATCCCCCCCTTTTGCCCACTGGCACCCACGTTGGCTGGCCTGGTGCCGCCAGTTCACCGGCCCCGCCCCCCATCTACCTGTTATTCCACTGTTTGGTCGATTTGCATATTAGGCTTTTATTATATAGCATTTTCCTTTCAGTCTGTTTCTGTGGAGATTAGAAAATATCTGACACCTGAAGCTACAGTGGTAGTGGAGATAAATCTTTAAAGTACACAGAACCCCAGGGTGTTATGGCTGGAAGGGACACTATCTGGGAGCTGGTGACCAAGAATGCAGGTCTCATTCCATCTCTGCTCATGTACCGGGGGAGTGGCAGCGTGGTGGGTTGTGAATCGTATTTGATTCAGGAAGGGATGTGAGTGTGGCTTTCTTTCTAAGCCCAATTTCCCTTCATTTGTAAAATGTGGGCAGACATCGAGCTTATCCAGGAGGGCAGTTGTTATATGCTTCACACATAAATTGTTTATCATTGAGCCTGACCCACATGTGCTCAAGAAACACCAGCTGTCTTCCTCTTTTTGCTCCTTTCTTCTTCTGCATTATCATTAAGTCTTCAACAGCAAATTTTTTGAAAATCCTTCTGGGATTGTGTACTGTTATCCCTTCTCAATTCTAAAGATTTATCAGTTTTATCTGGGAAATACATGATTACTTTGTGTCTTCTAGGTTCCAATAGATGTCATTTTCCCCTTCATTTTTAAATAAAATGTAGTGTTACTGAACCTAAGTTTATTTGCCCTATACTTTGAAAGACCAAAACCAGAAACATCAAGGTTTGAAGTAAGGAAAGATTTAATGATCAAGAAGGTGCCAACCGAGCCCTAACAGGTTTGGCTCAGTGGATAGAGTGTAGGCCTGTGGACTGAAGGGTCCCAGGTTTGATTCCAGTCAAGAGCATGTACCTTGGTTGTGGGCTTGATCCCTAGTAGGGGCCATGCATGAAGCAGCTGATCATTGTTTCTCTCTCATCGATGGTTCTCTAACCCCTCTCTCTTCCTCTCTGTAAAAGCAATAAAGTTATATTTTTTTAAAAAAAGATGAGAACTAAAAAAGGTGAGACAGGAGACCTTATGGTACCTCAAGTCCCTCATGTGCTCTTGGACCAGGTTAAGAGTTTTTAAGGGGTTAGGGAAACAGGTATGCAAAAGTGCTAGAGAGATGAGTTTTAATTGGAGGACCTTGGAATTTGGCCATTTATGGTAAAGAAGGGGTCAACACCGGATCTTCCTGGACAGTGGACTCTTGGCTTCTGGACGGGTTCCCATGTTCCATCCTGGCTAAGTCCTAGTCCTTTGATTCTGTTTGTAGTGGGGGGAGGCTTTGTTTCTGGGTGCAGCTAGAGGTTGAAGTTTTCTCCTCTGCACATAGTTTGCAGTTTTGGTCTGTTGTCTCTGAAAAACAACTCAGTATCTCCTTAAACAGGATAAGACCATTTTGAGCTGGTTCTGTGGGTACATTACTTCTGATAACTTCATGAATCCAAATCATGCTTTTCTCCCAGCATTTCCACAAGGACCACAGAGTGTTTGCTAGAAGTCAATCACTGTACTTAATGTTTATACACATATAATGACATTATTCACATCACTCAAGAACACTAAGCCAGCATTATCTCCACTATTCCAGAGAGCCAATTAACAGAGAGAGGTTATGTTACTTATCATAAGTTATATGGCTTTTGGAGAGAGAGTCAGGATTTGAAATCTGGGGCAATTGAACCCAAGCACAATACCATACCCACTGTGCCATAACCCCAATGGGGACCAATAGCATTTAATCTCTGCCATTTATAACTGGTGTGGAGTTAGTTACTTGTTTATGACATCGATTTCAAGCCCTTCCACTATTACAGGTTGAACTTAAGAGTCAATAGAGAGATCCAAACCCATCAGGGCTACTGTGCCATCACTTTCACTCAGAGGTGTCAATTAGGACTATAGGAAGCCTGTAATTACTTGATTTTAATTCCTAATCGGACCCATGGACCATTTGTTCCTGGATTCTTCCTCTTGTGTGGAGATATTCTTGGATAGCCACTGTCCTCTTATATGTCAATATGAAATGTTGGAAACAGCCTCAGAGCTGTAGAAGTCTCATGTTCTTATAATTAATTGTAATGAGTAGGAACTCTCTTATCTATGAAGGAAGGCGATGCGTTTTTCAGTGTGAATATCTCTAGTTCTACTCCATAAGGTTGATTGTCCCTTTGGGCAGCTCTACTTACAAAAATACTATGGTATTTGTTAGTAATTCATTACATCTATGTCATCCATGAACTTATTTCATAAGACTTTTTTATTCTCTTTACATTGTACTTCCATTGCATTATCTACCTACAATGAGTGCATTCCCTTTGCCTATTGACATTTAACCCATCATTCTGTTTCCATTTAAAAAGTCATCTCAGGCACAAAGTCTTCCTTAATCCTTTTATTTGGCCCTATGCTTCTAACCCTCCCCCACCAAAACCAGCCAAAATAACTGGAAATGATTTCACCTGCCCCTGAACTTCCATGGCATTCTAGCTGAGCCATTTGACACTGTATAACTTATATGATAAATGTATCTGCACCAATCTCCATTCTCTAGAATCTGAACTTTAGCAAGGTAGAAATTATTGTATAATTAAGATGTTTTGAGTTTGCAAGACACAGAATACCCAACCAAAATTGACGTATACGGTAAAGTATCTTTTTTAAATATATATTTTTTATTGATTGCAGAGAGGAAGGGAGAGAGAGAGAATGAGATAGAAACATAATGATGACAGAGAATCATTGATCAGCTGCCACCTGCATGCCCCCCACTGGGGATCAAGCCTGCAACCTGGGTATGTGCCCTGACAGGGAATCAAACCATGACCTCCCGGTTCTTTGATGCTCAACCACTGCGCCACACCGGCTGGGCATTATATGGTAAAATATTATCTTATTTAACTAAATTCTATGTTAGTAGAGAGTTCCAGAATTGCCTAATTCAACTGCTTAACAGTTCTGGGCTTGGAGTTTTTTTTTCTATGAATTTCTTGGATTTCCTCCCATGGACTCAAGATGACTACTGCAGCTGCAAACAGCAGCCCCCCAGAAGTCAATATTTGAGGAGGGAAGAAGGAAACATGTCTGTTGCCTCCATATACCTGGGTTTTGTTTATTTATTTTTTGGGGAAAATATTTTCTTCCCAGATTAAAATAAACAAAGTTCTTAATTAGAATTCTTCTATGTTTCATTAACCAAAACTGGTTGGCATGCCTGCCCTAAACCAATGACTGGAAAAGGGGAATGGGATTATCAACAGTAAAAGTTTAGATCAGTCAAAATAGGTTGGGGGAAGGGCCCATCTTTGCTGAGCACATTGCCATCTGCCTAGCTGCTGAATAAAATTGGAGCCTGTTAGCAATCAAGGAGGAAATGGCTCTATTAAACAGAGTCAGGAATATTTGAATATCTTGCATCTATATTCAGTAGATGAAATAATATTTACCACAGCTTTGACCTAGCTATCTCCTCATTTCTCACAGTACTGTTAAGATTTCCACAAATACTTATTGAACACAGTTAATTTATTGATTTAATTTATTCAACAAATATGTATTAAATGTCTACTGTATGATAGGCACTGTTGTAAGGGTTAGCTATACACTGATAATTAAAAACAGATGGGATTCCAGCCATTAGTATACAAATAAAGCTAAGCTTACTATGCAGGAAGTACAGTGCTAAGGTGTTACATGCATTCTTTTAATTAATCCTTAACCCTATAGGTTAGGCTATATTAAAATCACAATTATTTCTGACTAGAGGCCCGTTGCATGAAGAGATTCGTGCAATAGGCCTTCCTTCCCTGGCTGCTGGCACTGGTTTTCCACCAGCATCCGGGACCCAGGCCTTTGCTCCACAGCGGAGAAGCCAAACCTCTTCAGTAGTCTTCAGTCTTTGCACCTGCATATGCAAATTAACCACCATCTTTGTTGTGTTAATTTGAATACTCATCCTGATTGGCTAGTGGATACTCATCCTGATTGGCTAGTGGGCATAGCGAAGTGACACCAAGATTCTCCTTTATTAGTGTAGACTAGAGGCCTGGGGCACAAAAATTTGTGCACTCGGGAGGGGGGGGGTACCTCAGCCCGGACTGTGCCCTCTTGCAGTCTGGGACCCCTTGGAAGATAACGACCTGCTGGCTTAGGCATGCTCCCGGGTGGCAGAGGGCAGGCCCAATCCCTAGGTGCAGCCCCTGGTCGGGCTCAGAGCAGGGCCGATTGGGGAGTTGGGGCGCC
>NW_006292696.1:3350531-3363858 GCF_000327345.1 Myotis davidii | reverse complement strand
TGCTGCGAGGCGGGGGGGGTTCCCTCAGCCCAGCTTGCCCCCATCACATACTGGGAGCCCTAGGGGATGTCCTACTACCCGCTCCCTGCTCCCCTTGGGGAGTGGGCCTAAGCCACAGTCTGGCCTCCCTTTGCAGGTTGGCGGCGTGAGTGCGGGTGGACGCCACAGCGTCCGGGTCTGCCGTTGGGATCGGGTCCCAGGTGAGTGCAGGCGGACGCCGCAGCCGCCCCACCGGCCCGCGCGATCGGGTCCCAGGCGACCACGGGCACTCATGCCCCCAAACCGCTTGCGCAGGTTGAGGGCGTGAGTGCGGGCGGATGCTGCAGCGTCCGGGTCTGCCATTGGGATCGGGTTCCAGGTGAGTGCAGGCGGACGCTGCAGCCGCTCCTCTGGCCCGCGTAATCGGGTCCCGGGCGACCGCCGGCACTCATGCCCTCAACCTGCTCTCCGATGGTGCTGTACCATCCTGCCTGCAATATGCAAATTAGCCACCATCTTGGTTGTCGGTTAATTTGCATATCGTGCTGATCAGCCAATGGCGATGGTAGCGAAGGTACAGTTAATTACCATGTTTGTCTATTATTAGATAGGATGAGAGAACTGTTGCCCAACAAAGTTAAGGATCTTGACACAGCATATGAAGGTAGGAATCCAACCAAGTTGTTTGAATCCTTTTTAAGCAACGTGTGTATACATGTGTGTGATGACGGTTATCTTGCTTGCTGAAGTAGTGAGTTCTCTGACTTTATTCTGATCTGAAGGGCATCTTTTATTACATTCTCTAAGCCTTCCTTAAACTCCTTGAAGGCCTCTTTTACCTTACGTTTATTATTCGGGGCATGAATCTCTTCACCTGCATGATGTTTTGCATGATGATTTTTTCCTGATATCCTGCGACTTTACCACCTTAAGAGTAAGCTCTGACTTTTGAGGAACCTATTTGTAAACTAGAGGTCATTTTAACTCCTCCTAGCTTTGAAACACCCTATGTTTATTACAACAAACAATGCCAGAAAAGATATCACATGACTGAGTGATAAGTAAGGTCTAGACAGCAGACATATTTTGTTTTCCCTGTATATCTTTAAAAAAAATAAAGTTACCCATGCTTAAAAATGAAGCTCTTTCCAGAAAATGTAGATTTCCACCTACTATTGAAAAACGGAGATTGGCAGCACTGGGAGCCCATGCCGGCAGGGTACATGCCCACAGGATAATAGTTGGCAGGAACTGAGTAGCTGCTTGGATGGGACCTGGGCTCTCCAATTTGCCATAACAAGCACTCTTACAGCTGATTGCTTTACTCAGTTTTGGTGTCTGCTGTATTAGCACCTGCTACAGCAAATAACTCCAAAACTTTAGTGACAACGTCCCAACTTTAGTGCAACAGCAGACATTTATTTCTTGTTCATATTATGTGGGACCTGTGGCTCAGCTGGTACTCTGCCAGGCAGGCTGGCATCATGGATGAGCAACCAGAGCCTTATGCTAAGAAGGGTCTCACATATGACTTCCTGTTCTGTTGTCACGGTCTTACATTTTTAAATTTTTGAACAGGGGGCCCTACTTGTTTTTATTTTTTAAAGGGTCCCATAAATGACAGCCAAATCTGTGGCCAGGTTCTATATCTTCTTAGTTAGTGTTCAAACGAAGGAACAGCCACTGTCCAGCATTCTGTTCTCAGGGCAGAGGGCAGGAGGTTTTGGAGCCGAGCTAACACCACAGGATACCTCTTACAGCCTCCAGTAGGAACTGGCACATGGCCACTTTCCACAAGTTACGCAAGTCCCTTCGTCAAGCCCAAAGTCATAGATGTGAGGAGGTGTGCTTCACCCCAAGAACACACCTACCCTCCCCGTGTAATCCTACCCTGGAGTTTATCATTCTTGAGGCAGTGACACATTCCAGTCCTACCTAGCTGATATCCTCTCTAGGGCTGTTCAAGACTGGGTTAGATACAGTGCCTAACTGGAAAGTTGTGGAATCTGTAAGATAATATCAAGTGGCAGGTAATCAGTTGACCTAACGTTAATAGTTTAGTAGTTACAAGGTATGAAACCAAACATGCTGGCTATATATATTTTTTTCTCACAGTTTTTCTTGTTCAAGTTAAAGACCGATTTGCATCTTATTCAAAATATACCTTGAGTCTTTGTACTGTGTTTAAGTATTAATTTGTCTTCATCATGGGTATAGTGTTTTTTTCCACTTGGTTTTTTCAAGCAAGGATGATAAAATTAAATAAGTCAATAGATTATTTAGCTTTAATATGAAGATTTTTTTGGTAAGATATTACTGCTCCCTGATTAATTGAGTGTTTAATTCTCCTGTGACTTCAAGAAGCAGTAGTCCTGACATATAACCCATTTGCAATGTCAGAACCTAATTTCAGGCTTCATTATTATGACTGAGGTGAGGATTGTAGCTTTATGAATCTTTATAAAAAGAATGTACAGAGAATTTTAAAACGCTCTGCCTGTTCTGTGAGAATTCTTTTTGACAACCCCCAGAATTCCCTTTATTATGGAGAACTCTTTAGTTCACACATGAGACATGTGTCTAAATCTGCACTGAGATTGTGGAGTTGTCAGTCAGTAAGCTCCGACTTGAGGACTGTGGTTCAGGCCATGCATCTGAAGTGTCCCTGCTCTGATCACAGCAAAGAAGGGTACTGATGGGGCTGGACCTACGAGGAAAGTGACACAGTAGCAATAGGATTGTTGAGTTAAAAACCTAGTCAAGAATTTGTACTGAACTATAATTGCAATGTCAATATTCAGTTCCTGAAATCTTGCCTGCAGGGAGTCTTTGTCATCAAATCTTCAAGAAGTAATAATGAAAACCCTCACCACCCTTATTGGTATCGTAGCATCAAGTTTTCAAAGGATCCGTACATCTACCCTCTCATGTGCTCAATACAATAACCAGGTGCCCTAGGCAGTCCCAGCATTACTATTATTTTTATTTTACGTATAAGGAAATGAACATCTAAGGTTCACACAGCAGGCAGGGGGCAAAAAATAAGAGAAATTTCCTGAATTCTAGCCATTGCTTTGGTTCTGCTGGGGTCTAAGTTATCCCTAGTAGAAACTAGAGAGTTCCCTCCATGACTGATCTCTCTACAGCCGGCTCAGCTAAATGTGCAGGTTTCAGATTTAGAGAGACCTGGGTTTGACTCCTAACTCAGCCACTTTACTATGTGGGAGACCTTGGGTATGTTTCACAAACTATTTCAATTTCCTCCATCACATGGGCTAATAATGCATGGTTAAGGGAGTTATTATTGTGATGGCATGAAATGTAGCATGGAAACTTAGTGTGGCCCCTAGAACATACTATTTATGGAGATTGTGGAATAACCTTCCTACATAATTTTGAATGGATTGAGCAAAGCAAAGGAAAACTAGAGAACAAAATGTTACTTCATTTAAGGATAGAGGCCAAGATGGAGAATGTTGCTTTAGGCGTGACCACCTAATGGGCTTGCTAATAAGCAAGCTCAGAATTGATCCCTAGTCATGGTAGTGCTTAACCAAGGCAGGCCGCCTTCACAGAGGAGCCTCCTGTACGAGGAAGAATGGAGGAGTGGAGGAGGGTTTGTGCTCCCTAAGAAGGGAAAGAAAAAGCTAGGCGGAATGTTCTTAGCTACTCTAGCCAAACTTGTCAGTCAGAAAGATCACTCCACAATCCCAGAGACAAAGTGAATAAAAGCAGAGACTTGCAGGGATAATACTAACTGAGCCCCAATCATTAGAAATGAGTATCAAGAGTAGAGAAATACTCACCACTAACATAATTTCTCCATCATTCTTAACTATTATTGTTATTGGCGTTCAAGTAGAATGTCTCCAAAGTTACACAAAATCCCAAATAGAAACATGGAACAGACTGTCGAATCTTGGACATAACTTACGGACACAGACAATCAGGTGGTGAAGGCCTGAGGCAAGGGTATGAACAGGCCAGAAGGGGTCGTTGGGGGGAAAATGGTGACATATGTAATACTTTCAACAATAAAGATAAAAAAACAAAACAAAAAACCACAGTGTTACACATAGTCCCAAATCCTCCTTTGGTTAGCATGGTGAGGTTGCCTTTTAGATGAAGTTAAAAGTAATCTTGTTAACATGACCAAGCTAATTTGTGTCCATGACATACCTTCATCAAATTGTAAATTCCTTTAGAAGCAAGAGCTATGCCTTATGTGTCTTTATATTAGCTACCGTGTCTTGCAGTTTTCATCAATAATTGTTATACTGATTACTCATCTAGCTATGAATTTTACAGCTTGCAAAGCACTTTTGTGTTGATGATCTCATTTGGTCTTTTCTTCACTCCAGAGATGAGGGAGGGAGAAAAAGAAGAGGTCATTTACCTCATTTCACATCTGAGGATACTGAAGCCCAGAGCAGCTGTGTGACTTGTCCAGCTAATGAAGCAGAATGCCAAAACTTGATTCTGGCACTGGAATGTAGGTCACTGACTCCTGATGCAGTGTTCCTTCCATTAATAATTTTTAAAATTTTATCTGAATGGAACTGATTTTCCTGGAACTGGTTGATCTAATGTATATCATCTTAGGAGTCCCATAAGACAAAGTAAATGCCTTAGACTTGGGGCATTTGGAAGCTGGCTTCTTTTAGGGTTTCTGCTGATACTTCTGCCATTTCTCATGGGACATGGGTTGTCATGACAGTGGGAATAAGGGGGCTGAGCTGGAAAAGAATTACAAAGTGTCTGATGAGATAGTACCAAATGTGGAGGTAAATATGACTGCTGTAAAAGGAGAAGGCATAGAGTAAGTAATGTCACTTATGAGGCTGGATACCTGGATGGTCTCCCAGAGATCCAGAAGCCATTAAGAGAGAGGTGCCTGAGCAGGAAGACTAAATTAAGTCACTTATTGCCCAGAGCATCATTAATTAGAACCATATCCCTGTGTCACCCACCTGAATCATACCCTAGAGTATAATGAAAAAAGAAATGATGGTAGGAAAATAATGTTCCCTCTGATATGTCCACATTTGAATGCAGGGAGCATGAAGTTATGTTACCTCCCATGACAAAAAGGGACTCTGAAGATGTGATTAAGTTAAGGACCTTGTAATGGGGAGATTGGATTACCTACATGGGCCCAAAGTAATAATGATTGTGCAAGTGAAAGGAGGCAGGAGAGTCATAGAAGAATATATTACAATAAAAGTGATTCAGTTGCTTGCTGGCTGGGGACCATGAGCCAAGGAATGGAGGCTGCTTCTAGATGCGGGAAAAGACAAGAGAAAAAAATTATGTGCTAAAGTCATCAAAGGAATGCAGCACTGCCATCGCCTCACATTTTAGCTTCGAGACCCACATTTTAGACCCCTGACTTGTGGAACAGGAAGATACTAAATGTGTGTTGTTTTATGTCACTAAGCGCTCAGTGATTGTTTTATAGCAGCAATAGGGAACTAATGTAGACAGAGTGAGGTTTAAATTTTGGTTCCTGCATTTAGTTGCCTCATACTGTGGGCAAGTTATCTAAATCCCAGTTAACTAATGGGATGATAATAGTGCTTTCTCGATTGGATTGTTTGGAAGATTAAGTGAGATTATAAACGGAAGATACTTGCACATTGTGTTAAAATGCCAGTAAATATCATCTTTTGTTTTTTTCTTTACAATTTTTCATTACCTTCAAAATCATAGAAATTAATGTTTAAATTTAAACATTGCATCAGATCTATATATACTACAGTGCGCTTCAGAATAAAAATTGTATGCTTAGCACGTTGAACTTTTTCTATACATAAAAGGTCAGTAGTTGGATTTGATTCACCTTAGGAATAGGAAGTGGGTTCTGGATAATATTAAAGGTGAACTTAGGGTCTCAAAAATACAGTCAGCACTAACCATAGACTTGCAGCAAGAAGGTTCAGCTTTTCCAACAGAAACTACATTTTTAGGAAATCTACTAATTTATATAAACATATAGAGGGGAAGAAAAAGTCAAAACACCTTTAATACCAGCACTGCCTTCACCCCTTCAACTAGTGGCCAATTCCTGCTCATCCTTCCGGCCTCAGCTTATTCTTCTCCCCCCGGAAAGCGTTTCCTACACTCCCTCCTCACTCTCCTTCTCCTATCTGGACTATGTGACCTATCCCCCCATTCTTATGATGCCCTGGAATTAATCACAGTATTTGCTTTGTACCTTTTTGCTCATCTGTCTTTAAATTCCATGAAAAAGGGGATTGTCTAATTGAGCAGCTCAAATATGGCATCAGAAGCCCATCTTCTCCATCTTTCAGGGATTGGTCTTTGACTTAATTGCTTTTTGGGATGATGCTCTGACCAACTGAGCCACCTGGCCTAGCCTGGAGTTGCGCCTTTCTTGTTCACTATAATGCTCATCTCTTAGCACAGCTTCAGTAATTATATCGTTGAGGAAAGGAAAGGGAAGAATGGAAGACCTAGTTGGAGTTCTGTCTTGGATATTACAAGACTTATAAACGTGTCAATCTTCTAAGCCTCTATTTCTCAACCTGTAAACTATAATGCCTTTTCTACCAATCTCCTAGAGATGTTGTGCGGATCAAGGAAGGTAAAGCAGCTCTAAGCATGCATGGTGGGTTATGTAAGCAACATGAATTGACTTCAGATGCACTCTGTGGCCACATTTCATTTCTTGTACTTACAGGGTGCCTCCCACATTGAGCATGGCATTTGACCTTGAGTTTGCAGTGTAAACAGAATTGGCATTCTTTCTTCTCATGAAGTACAAAGGTCTAGCGGCCAGTTCAACAATAGCACAGCAAAAATTAACCTCCTTTTCCTGGGTAAACAGATCTTTTTTTCACTCTCTAAGAAGAAAATGTTTCCAAAGAATATGTGCTAGCCTGTGTAAGGAATAAATACAGCATATTTACCCTACATAAGTCCAAGTCCAACAGGGAGTAAATATGTCTGCAAATAGCTCAGAGGTAAGGCAGCGTGTGATCCCATTTCTCACGCTGATACCACTTTTGTGGATGAGAACAGGAGGGAGTGAGAAGACAGTGGGGAACACCCTTTCTGGAGAAGGTGGCATCTGAACTGAGTAGGGCCCTCTAAGTAATTTAATTATCTTTATAAATTGAGCATTTGCATATGCAAAGTGGATGATAATCTATGTAGTTGCTTGTATGGAGGTTGTAAAGGAGAATTGATTACTAAGGAAACAGACGTTGGTGTGATGTTACATAAAGTGTTTTAATTAGATAGCAGAGGGAGGATAAGAAAATAAAACTGTGAAGTATGTTGGGCCCATGTTTTAGAACTTCTTCAAGTACCTACTGAGATGCCGGCTTGATTCTGAGATAGAGCCATTCCAGTTTTGAATGGGACATTGCTGTGACACAAAGAGAAACAGGGAATAGATGGTGATGATGGTTTGTTGCTTTCTACCCAATAGCACCTGAAGTTATGGTCCTGTCAACATCTTCCTACCTGATTAGATAATAGGAAAGTGCCACGGGGTTCCATTTTTTTTTTCAATTACATGTTTGGATGCCTCCTGTACACCCCCTCCTGGGGATCGAACATGCAACCCAGGCATCAGTCCACATTCAACCACTGATGGAGCCATGCTAGGCCCTTGGCTGGGCTGTTGGTCTTTTCATTTCTCTCCCTTCACTCATTTTTCTCTGAAGATTTAGACTAATCTAAGAGGCAGCAGCAGGTAGTGGTAAGTATCAGAGGGACACAGAGTATTTAATTCTGTGTTTCATAAATTTTATTTCCTGAGTAACTGAGTAACAGGAAAAACCGCCAGGAGCTTGTTTGGAGGTTGTGGGCATTCTAAATAATGAAACACAGAGTAATGTTGTATAAAGGCTGTGATAAAGAACCTAAAGGGTGAAAATGAGAAGTTAATGAATGTTTAAACTATTTAAGAATGAATTGGGATTTTATTAAAGCGAATGAGCTTCAAGTTAGGAATGACATGCAACAGGAACTCATAGCAGATAGTTATCTTTCCTTCGTTTCAGTCCATAATATGTATTGGATGTGCACTGTGTGCCAGGCACCATGGCTGTGATGACAGATAAATCACAACAAGCTCATGGCCTAGCAGGGGAGAGGGGCGAGTGAGCAGGTGATTGCAGTACCGTGTAATACACATTTGTCATCGGTATGTGCAGAGGATCAAGGGAGCATGTTCTCAGGGACACCTGGCCCATGAAGGGGAGAGGAGCAGTCAGGGAAGGCTTCCCAGAGAGGACACTTCTACTCCATTTGAGGGAGAGCTAGGCAAGAGAGGTTGGAGGACCACAGAGAGATAGATGGTACCTATCTTTCCCAGCATGAAATGATGGGAAAGGCAGATTGTGAGTGTTGGGAACATGATATTAGACGGGGAGCATGTCAGGGGTCAAATATGAAGTGTCATGCTAAAGAAGTTGGAAGTGGGAGCCATAGAAGGGGCTATAGGTGAATCCAGACTCAGGCTGGTTTAGGATAATAAATCCACTAGGGTGGTGAACATACCTGAGCGGGGAAGACCCTGAGCACAAAGGCAATAGGGAAGCTGAACTGAGAGGAGATAGTAGGATAGAGAAAAGTGAGGGTTTTGAGAGGTCTCTAACATTTGTAAGGTGTCGGTGACTTCACCCCAAACTTTTTACCAAGAGATTCAATGAGGCCCTGGCTGGTTTGGCTCAGTGGGTAGAGCATCGGCTTATGGACTGAAGCGTCCCAGGTTTGATTCCAGTCAGGGGCACATGCTGGGGTTGTGGGCTCCATCCCCAGTAGAGAGTGTACAGGAGGCAGCCGATCAATGATTCTCTCTCAAAATTGATGTTTCAGTCTCTCTCTCCCTTTCCCTTTCTCTCTCTCTCTCTCTCTCTCTCTCTCTCTCATTTTTATATATTTTTATCAATTTTTAGAGAGAGAGAGAGAGAGAGAGATTCAATGAGTCCATAAAAGTTTTTTTCAAATAGATAAAGGAAACAAACTGGTAGTTGCCAAAGTAGGGGGCGCGGAATGATGAGGGGTTGGGTGAGAAAGGTAATATGAGGTGCCCTGAGAACCGAGAAGCAGACCACTGGGTAACTGAGATGAACAACCATCCTCGCAGCCGGAGCATCACAACTCAAGCTTGTCACTGTTTTCAGTTCTAACATCACTTCTGAATTGGATCTTCATTTACCAATAAAAACAGATATTAAAAAAAAATTTGCTGTAGAAAATATCCAAATGACAACTGAAGAGTCCACCCCACGGCAGTGCAGGGGGACCATCCACTCAGAGGCATATAGAGCGCAGCTGCCAGACCTGGGGTTTCTTGTTGAGAGCGTTGCTGTAGGGACTGATGCTAAGACTCCGGGAATCTTAGTGGTACCCTCTGAGGGGATTTTTGGTGAATGCCAGGTCCCTGCTGCTTACTTTCCATTTTTCTCCCTCTAATGTAGCATACGTAGATTTTTATGGGCTCCTATTTCATCCACGTAACTCTTTTGTTGCCATGGAAATCAGCTTCAATTTTCTCCTGTTCTGGCAATTGTGTTTTTATAGCCCCCTGCTTTCAAAAAGATAAGCTGCCTTATATTTATTTCACATGGATGCCAGAAGCTGACCTCGCTTGAGATGCAGCCAACCTTTCCTCCCGGACTACACTGCAGTTATTTATTGTAGCTGATGTCATGTTGATTTCTGCCCAAGAGATCGGTTTCCAATAAAATTTCTTTTGGCTTTTACATACCTTTGCTATCCAGGGGCGAGAGCTTGGCAAGCCTGCACCATTAAATCCTAGGTGGGCTCGGGGGTCTAAGGACACTGAGTTGGAGCTGCAAACTCTCTATTAAAAATGGTGGAAACAAGTTTGGATCCAAGAAGGACGCTGAAAGCAGGGAGTTCTAATCCCAGCTCAGCTGCAAATTGGCTTTTCTGTCCTCCATCACATCTTTGCATCTAACTCTGCATTTCTTTCTCCCCAAAACCAGAAAGGCCAACTAGATTAGAAAACACCTTTACATGAGGCTGTATATTTAAAAAGATAAAAAATGCAACAATTTGGTTAAAGTGGGGAAGAAAGAATTACTTTGATTTGAGAGATTTCTTGCCATTTTTCTTTTGGCTTCAAGAGGATGTCCTGTAAGCCATGAAAGCCTGCAATTTTGAGAGTTGTTTTTCTTGTCTGATAATAGTTTCAAACAAATTGAAAGTTAGCTTACTTCTCCTGGCATTCTCCAATTTGGTGTATTTTTAGTTTATATGATTCCATGTGTGAGTGCTACATCCACCAATTAACAACTGATTGTACCTGTATCTTTTGAGTTTGGACTGTTGGGCATATATAAGTATCAGGTTGGCTATTTTCTGATTGTTCGGGCATTTGTTTAGATATCTTTATCAATAAAATAATGGAATTTCTAATACATGGAAATCTAAGCTTCTATAGGGTATGGATACAAAAAGTGTAAGTCATTCAGTAAACATTTATTGAATGTCAGATGCACTAACCACATTAAACACCAATGATGAAGGCATAGATGAGAAAGGATTCCATCCACAAAGGAAGCGTCAGTCTAGTAGGAGTGTGAAACATGTGGAAGACAAATGTGAAGAGTGCCCCTTATAAAGGGAAGCACACTGGGGTCCGCACCCAGATGTGGTGGTATTGTTGGTGGTGGTGGTAGCTGCATTAGTGGTACAAAGCGTCTCCAAAGAGATGAGTCCTGAACTGAGTTGATTTTACCTAATGAAGAGGATGGAATGGTATCCCAGGCCAATGTAGGAAGGGGGTGTATAGAGAAAGAGGGAAGGAGAGGGTGCAGAGGGCCAAGTCTTCTAAGGTCTTTTATGTGACTTTGTATATGGGCAGTCATGCTTGGTCTTCATTGTTGAGGCAGTGGGGAGATGCAGTGTCAGAACTCTCAAGTGGCTGTTAACAGAAACCAGCTCTGGGGATCCTAGGCTAAATAGTTGATTATTATGTTATAAATATGAAAATGTATCACAATTTATAATAGCTAAGATTTGGAAACAGCCTAAGTGCCCATCAGCAGATGAGTGAATTAAAAAACTGTGGTACATCTACACAATGGAATACTACACTGCTGTAAAAAGGAAGGAACTCCTATCATTTGCAAAAGCATGGATGGATCTGGAGAGCATTATGTTAAGCGACATAAGTCAGTCAGAGAAAGATAATATCACATGATCTCGCTTATTTGTGGAATATAATGAACAACATAAACTGATGAACAAAAACAGATCCAGAGATAGAGAAGCATTGATCAGACCATCAAACCTCAGAGGGAAGGTAGGGAAGGGTGGGGATAAGGGGGAGAGATCAACCAAAGGACTTGCATGCATGCATATAAGCCTAACCAATGGACACAGACACCAGGGGCGTGAGGTCATGAGTGTGGGGAGTGTTGGGGGTAATCAGGGGATAAGGACACACATGTAATACCTCAACCAATAAAGAAAATTAAAAAAATGTATCTGGGAACCTTAGACTAGGGATGCAGGGGCCCCTCAAAAAGAAAACAAAACATAGGAATATGTCAGGAGTGTGGGTATCCCCTGTGCTCTCTGGTGGCTCCCAGCTTCTCTCTGTCTGTCTCAGCCTTTGTTCCCAATGGCTGGCTAGTTTTGCTACTCAAGGCCTAGGGTGGACATCAGAAACCTAAATATACAACTTCTGATTGCAGCTGTGCGGTGACTCTAATGTCCAATGTCTCGGGCACATACAAGTTGACATTCACAGGGGAGAAAATTAGACAGCCTAGGTCACAACAAACATCTCTGGTCAGATGAGCCATGAAGCCTAGTCCGAGTGCACAAACATGATTCTAGAGAAACCACTCTGTCTCTTTGTGACTTAGAAAAAGGGATGTGAGGAGAGAATAGTCACTAGAGAATGGAGAATATCATTGTGACATTGAAAGGGGCTTAGCAGCCTTTGAAGAATAAACGGGTGTAACATTCCATTTTATTTCTTTAATTCTGAATGTAATAGATGCTCACGTTAACAAGTGCCAGCTACAGAGGATGTAAAAAGATAAAAGCCTCATGACACTCCTCTCTTCTCATTTTTATTATTGCCTATTAATGCTTTTGCTCATTCCACAAATATTTAAAAAGTACATAATACATTTAAGGCAGCATGCTGGGCACAGCAAACAGTTGGGATAAGATAGATACAGTCCCTGCCTTTGCAAAGCTTATAGTCTAAAGTATTTTTAAAATATTTTTCTTGTGCACATTTCCAGAAATATTGTGTGCATTTATAAGAAATATGAGTAAGGCTATATTTTATTTATTTATATATGTATATATTGTCCCAAAACTGGCTTTTTAAAATTTTAAATACACATTTTAGACATATTTTTATGTTAGCATATTAAAGCTCCTTCCCTCCTTTAAATATTTCATAGAATTGTGGCAGCATTTCTGATTCTTTTATAATACATTCAAATGTATAGGGATCCATGTATAACTCACCTTATTTTCCAATAAATCCTCCTTCCCCCACTGTGCTTGGTAAATGGGATGGTGGGATGGGGGAACAAACATAAACCTGAAACACTGGCCACATCAATGTTGAGAGGTGCCTTTAAAAAAAAAAATTAAGGTGGATTCTCTTCGTTTAAAAAAATCTCTCCTTAATGAATTCCAACTCATTTGGGTGGATGGGTGGACTTTTGGGATTCACCCTGTTCTTCCTCAGGAAGGCTCTTGATGTATCCGAAAGAGGCCAAGACTCCATGGTGACAGGGCAGGATCCGCTTGCCGATTTCTGGATTCTCATGGGTCTCTGGCTGGTCTGGATCCTGGGTTCTGTGTATTGGTAGGCAGGAAGGTGCATCCAGCTGGACCAGGACCCTGTCAGGCTCTCTTGCTGTCTTGGACCATCTCCACTCTAGCAGGTGCAATAGATCTTAATTCTGAAACATTCTCCATCAAGCCCCTGAATTAACTGCCTGTCCACCCCTGGCTGAAAAGCCTCTGTGGTGAGGTCTATTCAGCTCTTACAGAGACCCCACGGAAGGGACCAACTAGCTCTCAGCTCAGATGTTCTATATTCCTGCAAGTGGCTCTTTCCTACGCTGCTATCAATACTTGTTGCTTTAGCAGCTATATTCTATAAAGTTGCTGTGAGCTCTGACTTAAGCAATGGAACCATAACTCCTGGTGGAAATGCAGGGTTAAGTTCCTGCCAGTCTCTGGTCACATTTTGATCAACTGATCAATACATAACCTTGTTTTATGTATGTTTCTGGCCAAAAACTTCTTGTTTAATATATATTGGCCATTCATTGACATTGAGTTCATAGCCAACAGCACTGTAACTAATGCT
>NW_006292696.1:3347357-3349288 GCF_000327345.1 Myotis davidii | reverse complement strand
TATTGGTAGGCAGGAAGGCACATCCAGCTGGACCAGGACCCTGTCAGGCTCTCTTGCTGTCTTGGACCATCTCCACTCTAGCAGGTGCAATAGATCTTAATTCTGAAACATTCTCCATCAAGCCCCTGAATTAACTGCCTCCACCCCTGGCGTTAACCTATGCCGCCATCTTGGTTCTCCTCCCGGTGCAATAGATCTTAATTCCGAACACATTCTCCATCAAGCCCTTGAATTAACTGCCTGTCCACCCCTGGCTGAAAAGCCTCTGTGGAGGTCTATTCTTCCTGCAAGTGGCTCTTTCCTACGCTGCTATCAATACTTGTTGCTTTAGCAGCTATATTCTATAAAGTTGCTGTGAGCTCTGACTTAAGCAATGGAACCATAACTCCTGGTGGAAATGCAGGGTTAAGTTCCTGCCAGTCTCTGGTCACATTTTGATCAACTGATCAATACATAACCTTGTTTTATGTATGTTTCTGGCCAAAAACTTCTTGTTTAATATATATTGGCCATTCATTGACATTGAGTTCATAGCCAACAGCACTGTAACTCATGCCTGAACAAAGCTTATGTCATACACCTGTTTTCTCTATAGGACACATTACAGCCTTCTTGTGCTTGGGAACAGCAGATAGCACTTCAGCATGGTGCTTGGGAGGCTATTTTAAATAGTGATGTCAGAGCAGCACAAATATACAGAAAACATGACACAAATAGATGGCGAAAGGACACTTGTTTATAGTGTGAGAACTGAAACCAGACTGTAGAGTGTCATATTTTTCTGTCAGTTATGAATATGCACATTGAGTGGTTCAAGCTTCCACCACTCCGTGCATGTCCACAAATGACCTGTGCAAAGGCGCCGTGAGTATGAGGCAAGCCTTTGGAAGCTGAGGTTATGGGAGAATCAGGAGAGCTAAACAGCCCTCCATCTAGTCCTCCAGCATCGTTCACTTGACCTTTCTGTGGCCACCCCATTGCACTGGCTCCACCCAAATAGAGAGCTGATCACAAGCCACCTCCGCTTTCAGGTTTTCCTACAACTTTTCTAATATTGTTTCCCGAAGAGGGATTTAGTTAGATATTTAGTATTTAGTCAATTGTGTGAGTGAATGTATAGATTATTTCTACATTTAAAGCACTGAAAATTTTTGATTAAATGTTCTTTTTTACATTGAGCATCTTTGTGAGAGGACAGCCACAGGAAAATCACTAGCATTGTAACCCCTGGGTGAAAGAATATATGCATTTAAAATTTTGTAAATATTGGGAAATTGGCTTCTGAAAGTTTGTGCCAATCTATTTCATATTGAGATAAAAATACAGAGAGTACCACTATGCTGCATACCTGAAACTAGTACAAAATTATATTGAATATAAACTTTAGTTGAAAAAAATTAATCTTTAATACAGAAACTAAAATGGTACTAATATTACCTATGGGTGGCACTACCATACATGCATACTCCGTAGAGTACACTAGTTGTCTCACAATTTTGCCCATGCTGAGTATTAAAACTTTTTAAAACTATTTTACCAATTAGATAGGTGAGGAGTGGTAGACCACTTTTTTATCTACTTTTCTTCAAATATAGCTGAGGCTGACACCTTTTCATGTTACTTATTTCTCTTTGATCAGCCTTTCCCCATTTTCCTACCAGCCCAGTTGTCTCACTGATTTCCAAGAAACTTTTTTAACATTAAAATATTCCTTTTGTTTCTCATAGTTTAAGAAGTGAACTCTAATATGGATGCCTGGGGGAAGGGTCAAAAACGTGAATTGGGAACCATGGACATTCAAGAGAATCTTCAGCCCACAATCTGAACATATAATATTGCTGCCACTCTCTGTGGCCTGAATTTGTGTGCCCTGTCCTCTCCCTAGGTGGACAGCCTTATTGCTGTACTATTCTAACACATCATTCGTGCGC